>NW_004443982.1:13095333-13157844 GCF_000243295.1 Trichechus manatus latirostris | reverse complement strand
ACTTTAGATGAAGGTTTACAGAACAAAATAGTTTCTCATTAAACAGTTAGTACACATATTACCCTAAGACAATGGTTAAGAACCCCACTACATGTCAACACTGTTCTTACTCAACCTTGGGTTCCCTATCACCAGCTTTCCTGTCCCCTTCTGCCTTCTAGTCCTTGTCCCTGGACTGCTGTGCCTCATTAGTCCCATTATGAAAAACAAAAGATTTCTGATTATGTGCTAAAGCATTGGTTGTTATACTACACAGTGTGTCAGAATTACTAGGAGGGCTAGTTAAAACACAAGTTAAAATAGGTGCTCACACCCAGAGTTTCAGATTCAGTAGGTCTGGGGTAGAGCCTGATAATTTTATTTTAGACAACTTTATTCCCTAATTTAATTTATATACCATAAAACCCACCCATTTAAAGCATACAATTCAATGATTTTTAGTAAATTTACCAAGTTGTGCAATCATCTCATATTCCAGTTTCAGAATATTTGTATCACCCCAATAAGATACCTTATACCTGTCTACTCATCCCCAGCCCCAGGCAACTGTCTCTAAAGATTTGCCTTTTCTGCACATTTCATATAAATAGAATCATTTCACATAAATAGAATCATGTAATACATGGTCTTTTGTGTCTGTCTTCTTTCACTTAGAATAACGTTTTCAAGGTTCATCCATGTTGTAGCATGTATCAGTACTTCATTCCTTTTTACGGCCAATCCTATTCCATCATGTGGATATACCATATTTTGTTTATGCATTTATCAGTTGATGGATATTTGGGTTGTTTTCACTTTTTGGCTATTAATAAACAGTGCTGTCTTTTTTGTATAGACATATGTTTTGGGTAGATACCTAGGGGTGGAATTGCTTGAACGTATGGTAAATTTATGGTTAACTTTTTAAGAAACTGTCAAACTGTTTTCTAAAGTGCTTATACCATTTTACATTCCCACTAACAAGGCATGAGTGTTCCCATTTCTCCATATCCCTGCCTATATTTGTTTTTGTCAGTCTTTTTTTATTACAGCTGTTCTGTTGTTTATTAGGTGCCATGAGTTGGCTGTATCTCATAGTGATCCTATGTACAACAGAAAGAAACACTGCCCAGTCCTGTGCCATCTTTACCATCGTTGCTATGTTTGAACGTATCGTTGCAGCCACTGTATCAATCCATCTCCTTGAGGGTCTTCCTCTTTTTCGCTGACCCTCTACTTTATCAAGCATGATGTCTTTCTCCAGGGACCGGTTCCTCCTGATAACATGTCCAAAGTACGGGAGATGAAGTCTAGCCATTCTCGCTTCTAAGGAGCATTCTGGTTGTACTTCTTCCAAGACAGATTTGTTCGCTCTTCTGGCAGTCCATGGTATATTCAATATTCTTCACCAACATCATAATTCAAATCCATTAATTCTTCTTTGGTCTTTGTTATTCATTGTCCAGCTTTTGCATGCATATGAGGCAACTGAAAATACCATGGCTCAGGTCAGTCGCACTTTAGTCCTCAAAGTGACATCTTTGCTTTTTAACACTTTAAAGAGGTCTTCTGCAGCAAAGTTGCCCAATGCAATAAGTTGTTTGATTTCTTGACTGCTGCTTCCATGGGCGTTTATTGTGGATCCAAGTAAAACGAAATCCTTGACAACTTCAATCTTCTCTCCACTTATAATGTTGCTTATTGGTCCAGTTGTAGGATTTTTGTTTTCTTTATGTTGAGGTGTAATCCACGCTGAAGGCTGTAGTCTTTGATCTTCATCAGTAAATGCTTCAAGTCGTCTTCACTTTCAGCAAGCAAGGTTGTGTCATCTACATATCGCAGGTTGTTAATGAGCCTTCAATCCTGATGCCACGTTCTTCTTCATATTGTCCAGCTTCTCAGATTATTATAGCTATTCTAGTGGATGTGAAATGGTATCTTATTGTGGTTTTAATTTGCATTTACCTAACAACTAATGAATGAACCCTGGTGGTACAGTGGTTAAAGCGCTTGGCTACTAACCAAAAGGTTGGCAGTTCAAACCTACCAGCCACTCTGTGGGAGAAAGATGTGGCAGTCTGCTTCCATAAAGATTTACAGTCTTGGAAACCCTATGTGGCAGTTCTACTGTGTCCTATAGGGTCACTATGCGTTGGAATCAACTAGATGGCAGTGAGTTGATTTGGTGTTGAATCTAAAGACCAATTTTGGAAGAACTGCCATCTTAACAATATTGAGTCTTCCAAACCATAAAATATTTCCCCATTTAGATTTTAATTTTTCTTAGTAACACTAGTATATAAGTCTTGCACTTCTTTTGTTAAATTTGTTCCTAAATATTTAATTCTTTTTTATGTTATTGTGAATGAAATTGCTTCTTAATTTCATTTTCAGATTGTTCACTGCTTGTACAAATACAATTTAATTTTGTATACTGATGTATCCTGCAACCTTGCTGAACTAATAGTTCTAATAGTTTTTTTTTTTTTTTTTTGGATTCCTTAGGATTTTCTACGTATAGGATTATGCCATCTGTAAATAAAAACAGTTTTACTTTCTTTCCAATCTGCATGTCTTTTACTTTGTTTTCTTGCCTGATTATACCAGGGCCTGAGAATTTCCATTTCTAGTAAGTTCCCAGGTAATGCCGATGCTGCTGGTCTGGGGGACACACTTTGAGAGTCACTGCTCTAAAGAACAAATGTTATATAACAGATATGATACCAGAGGAAAGTAATGCAAGGGAAGTGAATATTACAATATATCACGAGTATAAGATTCTTTCTAGATATTGGAGGAAAAATAACAAAATGGTGAGAAAAGTTTAAGCATAATTACTTTGGAAGAAATACATAAACAGAGATTATCCAGTGAAATTTGGGCATTCTATACATTTTTAAAAAGCCCTTAAATGTTAATGTCACTGATTAGAAAAAAGCTAAAACGGTATGTAGGAATTATAGTTGTTTATAAACAGAGCACCAAATCAAAAGTATTAAGATTAAAATAATAATAATGTTGATAGCAAATACCACCTATGGAGTGCTTACTACTGCCAGGTACTATCTTAGCTGCTATAGTATAATATATAATTCATTAAATTCTTAGAATCCTATGAATTAGCTACTATCATCATCCCCATTTTATAGATAAACTGAGACACAGATAGTTTAACTTGTTCAAGGTTGTCGTTGTTGAGTAAATTTCGACTCACAGTGACCCCGTATGACAGAGTAGAAAGCCCCATAGGGTTTTCTAGGCTGTAATCTTTACAGGCACAGATTGCCAGGTCTTTCTCTTGTGGAGCCTCTCGGTGGGTTTGAACCATCAACTTTTTGGTTAGGGGCACAGCGCTTAACTGTTGCGCCACCAGAGCTCCTTATTGTTCAAGATTACATAGCTATTAAGTGTCAGAACCAGGATCCACCCAAAGCAATCTAGCTTCAGAGCCCATTCTTTCCCATCATGCTGTATTCCCTCTTTCTTCTTTACCAATAATAAAAAATTCCCACCTCTGACTAAGTAACAAAAGCAAATTTCTACTGCTTTCTATGAACTTCCCTTTAATCACTTCAAAGGGAAGCATAAAAATTTGGTTGTCATCTACCATCTGAGGAACTTAAAAATAGCACCTGGGTAGAAGGATGGACACTTAGCTGTTCATTTGTGAAAGAAGATGTGTGGTAGGCTCTGAAAGCTAGGGAAGTTACAATCCCTGTTCTAGAAGTTTGCAGAAAGTCAGAGAGAGAATTAGTTCTTTGAGGAGGATAGGTGTAATATGCTTTAACCAGGGTGGCTGAATCACTCAAAGGAATACTGCCTTACAAGAAGCTGAAAAAAACCTCAATAACGACCCTGCTGATGTTCCTAATTCTAGGTTGTTTGGTGGGTCTTGAAACTCTAAATAACCATGCAAAGGGATGTGGTAAATCCACATGACCCCTCTTTGCCGCCACAGCTTGGGCCTACCCAAATGAATCTTAGTCACCGCTTTGGCTATTTTGGGCCCAAGTCTGACTTTGTGGCACTGGGAGAAGTATAGCATATGTTTCTTGTGATGGGGCAAGCCCTAGTCCTATGGCAAAAGGTCTGTACTTAGGCAATGAAAACTTCAACTAGATAGTATAATGTCACACAAGGCCACACAAGGCCAAAGAAGGATTAGAATTAATAGACTAGGACAGAGTTGAGAAAGAAGTATAATTAATAGTTTCTTTTGGGAGAAACTAACTTCAAAAACAGATGACCAAATTTTACTTTGGACAATAATATTTTTTTCTTTTGTATGCTACACTGGTTCAGGAGTTTCTCAAAGCAAAGAAATTAAAGTCTTGGGAAACTTCTTTGAGTACCATATCTCAATAATGGCATATAATTAACAATGTATTTTTGCTAAGGATTTTTAAAGCAAATAGGAAAGAGCTAGTTTTAAACCCTGACTGCAAAAAGAATTAGCAGAAAGGCTTAACTAGGAATAATCATCATCAATAGCGACATATTAAAATTTCCCTTGGTCTACAGTAGCACTGTCCAATAGAATGTTCTGCAATGATGGAAATGTCCGATATCTGTGCTGTCCAATACAGTAGCCACTAGCCACATATCGTTACTAAGTACTTGAAACGTGCCAGCGTGACTGAGGAACTGACCTTTTAATTTAATTTTGATTAATTTAAATTTAAATAGCTACAAGTGGCTCTACAAGGATAGGGAGAATGGGAAGAGGGAGAAAGGTTCCTAGGAAGAATATGAAAAGGAGAGAAAAATAATCTGAAATAGTCTCTAGTGGACAAAGGTAGCAGGGATTTTATGTACTGCTTTGCAGTGGTTGTTAAATCGTAGTTCTAATACTAACTTGTTATTATTTTCATTGAACTAAACTCACATTGTCTATTAAAATACTTAAGTATGAGAAAATGTGGCCTAGATTCATATTCAATAATAATGGATAACAATAGTAAACTAATATTTTTAAAGTGACTATATCTCTGCAATGAACAAATTAGTAACAACACAAATCTAAAATATGATTAATCTTCTACTTATTAAAATTGATTGTTTACATTCACACTTAGATATTACCTTAAACAATAATACTAAAAAAATCTTATTGAAATGGTGGTAATTTTTGGAAACACGGATTTAACTCTGAGGAAAACAATGGCCAACACTAGGATATGTTTATGGGCACTAAAACAGAATAAAAACATAATTATCAGCTCTATCCGTCTGGCTTTTTGTGGATTTCTTTAATTTACCTTTAGTTTCCTCCTTGCATTGAATTTCCTCAGTTGCTCTACTGTTTCTGGAAGATGAATCTTGTAAGCATAACGATCTCGCTCCTAAAAAAGATGAAAGATAATTAACATATATACCCATTTAAAAAATGAAGTAGCTTCATCTAAAGCAAACAATAAAGCCCAAATTCTTAAATGTAAGACTTATATCTAATTTTAGGAGAACGAAGATTTTATTTCATTATACAGGTAAATGTTCTCAAATGAGGGCATAAAGGTCAAAACTGATAGTAAAAGTATATTTTGTTTTCGGCGTAAAAAGGGCTGAAATATTAGGTCATGTAATTTTCAGGAATATAGCTACATGGCTAAAATAATGAATCATAATTATTATGAAGGTATGAAGTTACCTTTGACATGATCTTATCAGGTAAAATGAGTACTTGAAAAATTAACTCCACAACTGATTCAGCATTCCGTGTTGTCAGCGATAACTGGACTACAATAATCAGAATCTTCTAACTAGAACAAACTTTTCAAGGACATCTAATTCAACAATTTTCCCCATGCAAGACCCCCTTCAATCCCTGATGGATGATCATTCTGTTCGACCTCCCCCAGTAGGCGCTCACTACTTGATGGCAGCCTATCACAATTTTAAGAAAGTGTAATTTTAAGAAAGTCTTTTCTCATCTTGGGCCCAAATCTGGCTTGTTTGGATTAGCTCTGTCTTCTAGGGGCAACACAGAATAAACATACTACCTCTTCCATATAACAACCCTTCAAGAGTTAAGAGGGAGATCATGTTCCAACTAAATCTTCTCAGAGATAATGTTGCCAATTGCCTCAACTATTCCTCATATATATTTACAAACCTCTTGTCATTCTTCTTATCCCCCTTTGATACTGCTCTAATTTGTCAATGCCTTTTGAAGATTTATATACCATAAGTATTCATTCATTTCATAAATGTTTACTGAGAGCCTACTATGTGCCAGGCATTGTTCTATGCACTTGGGATATACAGTAAACAAAATCAACAAAGATTCCTGCCTTCGAATAGCTTATATTCTAGTCGGAGAAGATAAAGTATAAAAAATAAAATAGGTAAATTACTTAGTATGTTAAAAGTACTGTGGAATAAAGCAAAAAGGAAAGCAGAGCAAGAAACACTGGGTGGGTTGCAATGTAAAATAGGGTGGTCAAGGTAGGCCCAATTGAGAAGATGACATCTGAAAGAGGTGAAGGAATGGTCTAGGCAAAGAGAACAACCAATGCAAAGGCCCAAAGGTGGGAGTGTGCCTGGAATTTTCAAACAGCAAGGAGATCAATGTGTCTGGAGTGAAGTGACCAAGGCGGGAGAGTAGTAGTGGATTGGATCAGAGATAAGGCTAGGGCAGGCCATAAGGGGCCTTTGGATTCTATTCTGAGAGGGAGAAGGAGCCACTGGAAGATTTTGATCCGGAGTGACATGATCTAACTTTAAAGGAACACTGGTTGTTTTGTCAGTAATAGATTGTAAGACAGTGAGAGGAAAAACAAAAAACCGAACAGGGAGACCAGTTAAGAGGCTATTGCAGTAATCCAGGTGAGAGATGACGATAGATAGAACTAGGTGGAAGCAATAAAAAGGATGAAAGGTAGATGGACCCTGGTTGTTTCCAGTTTTGGGCTATTATTATTGTTGTTGTTGTCAGGTGCCGTTGAGTCAGTTACAACTCATAGCGACCCTATGTACAACAGAACGAAACACTGCCTAGTCCTGTGCCATCCTCACAATCGTTGTTATGCTTGAACCCATTGTAGCAGCCACTGTGTCAATCCATCTCGTTGAGGGTCTTCCTCTTTTTATGTACTAAGCTGGTATGAACATTCATGTGCAAGTGTCTACATGGACATATGGCTTCATTTTTCTTAGGTAAATACTTAGGAGTCGAATGGATGGGTCATATGGTAGTAGTATGTTTAACTTTTTAAAAAACTGCCAAACCATTTTCCAAAGTAGTTGCAACATTTTACATTCCCACCAGCAGTGTATGACTTCCAGTAGCTCTACATCCTTACCAACACTTGGTATGGTCAGTGTTTTTGATTTTAGTCATTCTAATACACGTGTATAGGTATCTCATTGTGGGATTAATTTGCATTTTTCTAATGACTACTGATGTTGCACATCTTTGCACATGCTTATTTGCCATCCCTAGATCTTTGTTGAGTGTCTGTTCAAATCTTTTCCTCTTTTTGAATTGGGCTGCTTTCTTAGTATTGAGTTTTGAGAACTGTTTACGCATTCAGGATCTTAATTCTTTATCAGATACATGATTTGAAAATCTTTACTCCTAGCCTGTTGCTTGTCTTTTTATTCTCTTAACAGTGTCTTTCGAAGAATAGAAGTTCGTAATATATTTTGAAGGTGGAGAGAAAAGGATTTTCTGACCAGTTGGATGTGGGATGTGAGAAAGAGAGGAGTCAAGGACGACACCAAGGTTTTTTAGCCTGAGGAATGGGAAGTTTGATACCAGCAGAGCTGGGGAAGACTGCAGATGGAACAGATTTTGTGGCGGGCGGGGAGAGGGTTGGGAAGAAGATCAGGAGTTTAGTTTTGGACATGTTAAGCTTGAGATGTCTAACATTCAAGTGGAGATTCAAGTAGGCACTTGGATATACTAGCCTGGAGTTGAGGAAAGAAGTCTGGGTTGGAGATATAATTTGGGAGTCATTAACATTTACATAGCATGAAGTATTGAGTACTTAGCTATGTCCAAGGAAATGAATTAGGGATTTTTACATGCATTATTCGATTTGTTCTTAAAAAAAAAAAAACTATATAAGATAGTAAGGAGAACACTACACATTAGTCATCTCAAAAGTGTGATGGCTTAAAAAGGGTGAACCAAGTGACAGCATGTTTTGAATCAAGTGTCTAAGGCTGCTCTGTCTATACAGTAGCCATTAGGTACAAAAGACTAAATTAATTAGAATTAAATGAAATAGAAATTCAGTTCTTCAGTTGTACTAGCCACATTTTAAGTGCTCAATAGCCACATGTGGCGTATCGGACAGCATGGACATAGAACACTGCCATCATGTCAGGCAGTTCTATTGGACAGTGCTAGCAGGGAATCTCTCTCTTTCATTATTACTACCACTGAATCAAGACTAAAACCTAAATGAATTTTGCTTAAAATGAAATTGCTTAACATTTTAGGCATACGTAAGGAAAGAATTTTCCACTGCTATAAAAAAAAAGTGCTTTTCATTCTCCTCCTGAGACCCATAGCTTCTATAGGATCTCTTTGCCTCGACTGCTTTTATCCTGACAGGTAACCCACCTGCACACAGCGTCCAGAGGAATTATATGAGCATGTCGCTTGCATCGTATCATTGCTCAAAAACTTGCAGTGGCTTTTCACTCTCTATACCTAATATTTAAATTACTTATTTTGGCATCCTAGATTATACACATTCTTCCCTCAAACCAAAATTTCCAGCCTACTACTCTTACAATCCTTCAGGTACCTGACTGTATTAAACCAGTTTGCTTTCTGCCTCTGCCCCTCACATCCCCTGAATGTATCTTGCACTTTTTAATGTTTTTGCCTATGCTTGCTCATCCTGTACTTCCCACATGGAGTACGTGTCCCTCTTCAATCCCACCAACGTGTGCAGCCTTTCCTGGAGCTCTGGCCTAGAGTGAGCTCTCATGCTCCTCTTCAGTCTTCCCGAGCCCTTACTTCTGTACTCTCATGTGGTGCTTATCATGTGCGATGTGTGGCTGCTTTAAAGTTATCTTTCTGTGTTTTTAAGTTATTATTAATACCATTTGAAAATCCACTGCAGAGCCTGGCTATGCCTTTCTCTCTCTAATAGACTGGGAAGTTTAGTACAATAGCAGACTGTTCACACCTTTTTCTAGCGAACACCTTTTCTACTCACCATTCACTAAGGTGAAGTGAAGAGAGATAAGGGCACATTCAAAAAATACGTTTCTTGCACATCAATGTTCATTTGCAGAATTATTCACAACAGCCAAAAGGTAGAAACAACCCAAGTGTCTATCAACAGATGAATGGATAAACAAACAAACAAACAAAAAACCAAACCCGTTGCCATCGCGTCAATTCAGACTCATAGCGATCCTATAGGACAGGGTAGAACTGCCCCACAGGGTTTCCAAGGAGCGGCTGGTGGATTCAAACTGCCAACCTTTTGGTTAGCAGCCATAGCTCTTAACCACTGCGCCACCAGGGCTCCATATATATATACAATGGAATATTATTCAGCCATAAAGAGAAATGAAGTTCTGATACATGCCACAAGATGGATGAACCTTGAAAACATTATGCTGAGTGAAACAAGTCAACAAGAGAGGACAAATACCATATGATCCCACTAACATAAAATATCTAGAATAGGCAAAAGCATAGAGATAAAAGTTTATCAGTGGTTACTAGGGATGGGGGGAAGGGAGAATGGGGAGTTATTGCTTAAGGGCTACTGGGTTTCTGTTTGGGGTGATTAAAAACTTTTGGAAATAGTGGTGATAATTGTACAACATGGTGAATGTAATTAATGTCACTGACTTGTACCATTAAAAATGATTGAATGGCAAATTTATTGTATTATATTTCTGTAACAATAAAATTAGACAAAGTATATTGTTGAAATTATAATTTCTGATAACTTTTTAAACAGATCAGATGAAATCCTAAGATTAAAAATAAAGTCTATTGCAGTATCTCTTAACAGAAAATATGTAAACAATAACAAAATCCCAAGGAATTATAAATGAGAGAAAAGAATGAAAGTAATATTTTTCTGGGTTAAATAGTCCCACCTAACACTAATAGTAATGTGATATGAATTCAGAAAAATTTCTGTAACAATGTGCCTAGCACTATAATGAAGTATTTGATTCAGAATCTCTTGTGCACACTAGATGCTGAATACACACTTAACTAACGTATTGATTGAGTCTTCCAAAATTCAAATTGATTAGCCTGATATAAATATCTTTTTCATCTTTTATTATAGTCAACATACTTTATGGTCTACATATCAAGGCTACAAAGGGTGTGAAAAGAGTTCAACCTTCTACAAGCAAAGTACAATCTTATCTGGCCTGGTCCCTTTTGTTTTGTTGGAATGAATATTCAAGGAAGCATCATTAATTCAGATGGATGAAGGTGTTAAATAGGTATAATTTAACAATCATAAGACATTCACATATTACTTGATCTATTTACTCAATCAAATTCCTTTTTGATATGAAATGACTGGATAGGAAATTTTTCTTTTGGTTTTACAAAAAAAAAAAATTTCCATTGACTTTTTTTTTCTTTTTAAAATACAAAGCAACAGTATTATGACTTTGTGTACTCTTCATTACAAGGATTTACATCATCTCATTTCTTCATTTTGCAATTATTCAAGAGTTTTTCACATTTAAAACATAGCTTAAACTTTCACCATTGCTAAATTAATAGCAGTTTCATCCAGGAAAATGATTTACAAATATACATGGACAAGTATTTAACTATAACATAAGCCTGCTCTTAACAGCAAGATAACATTCTCATTGCATTCTTCCATCTTCAGATGACACATAAGCAGTGAAGGTAAGTTGTACTTCAGACACGACACATGACACTGAGCTCAAACAGCCTTCTGGAATTTTTCATTTAAGTTATTGGCATTGTTTTGTCTTGCTGGTGCCAGAAATCCATTACATATTAAGCTCAGGTTGTTTAGAACAAGAACTATAATTACTGGAAGCGACAAGGGTTTCCAAAAATAAATACGCTATTAGCCAAGATAAGCTTTGATAATGAAAGCCACTGTAAATATGTACTGTTTAATGCTAAAACATTTTCTAAAGAATCTTAAAAATGACTAATATGGCTGCCATTTTCATTATTATTTTCCACTTAAGCTAGCTTCCAATGAACAAAAGATCCCCAGTATGGAGAAATTGAGAAAGGCAAAGGAGAAATAACTATACCCTTAAATTTTTCATTTTTGGTGGCAGAAAAACTAAGGATGTATCTACAAACAATTTACCTACTCTTTTCTGTCTTGTGGACTGTCTATGAGAAATCAGGAATAGCTAGAACTGCATATGCCAAGTGAGAAATAACTGGAACTGAGTATCAGAGGAAAAAATGCATATTTGAGAGGTAATATTCTTAATGAGAATCAAGATCTACTGGAATCTCAACATTGTTCTGTAATATTATTCTATGTCATTACTATTAAGATATATTATTAATCTATATTTTAATATAGCTTATTATTTTACATAATCTCTGGGGAACATTCATTCATTCTTTAAATCATTAGCTAATATTTATTGAGCATCTAATATGTGCAAGGCACCTTCTAGGTGCTAGACAGAGGTGAACCAACAGCCAAAAATTCCTATACTTCTGCAGCTTATATTTTGTGGGTAGACAGACAATAAGCAGATAAATAAGAGTATAAGCAAGGTTGTGTCATCTGCATATTGCAGGTTGTTAATGAGTCTTCCTCGAATCCCGATGCTCCGTTCTTCTTCATATGGTCCAGCTTCTCAGATTATTTGCTCAGCATATAAATTGAGTAAGTACAGTGAAAGGATACAACCTTGACCTACACCTTTCCTGATTTTAAACCACATAATATCCCCATGTTCTGTTCCAACAACCACCTCTTAGTCTACGTACAGGTTCCACCTGAGCACAATTAAGTGTTCTGAAATTTCCATTCTTTACAATGTTACCCGTTATGATCCACACAGTCGAATGTCTTTGCATAGTCAATAAAACACAGATAAACATTTTTCTGGTATTCTCTGCTTTCAGCCAAGATCCATCTGACATCAGCAATGATATCCCTTCTGAATCTGGTTTGAATTTCTGGAAGTTCCCTGTTGACGTACTGCTACAACCGTTTTTGAATGATCTTCAGCAAAATTTTACTTGTGTGTGACACTAATGATATTGCTCAATAATTTCCAAATTATGTTGGATCATCTTTCTTTGGAATGGGCACAAATATGGGTCTCTTCCAGTCAGTTGGCCAGGCAGCTGTCTTCCAAATTTCTTAGCATAGACAAGTGAGCAGTTCCAGCGTTGCATATGTTTGTTGAAACTTCTCAATTGGTATTCCGTCAAGTCCTGGAGCCTTGTTTTTCCTCCAATGCTTTCAGTGCAGCTTGGACTTCTTCCTTCAATACCATTGGTTCTTGATCATATGCTACCTCCTAAAATGGCTGAACAGTGACCAATTCTTTTTGGTACAGTGACTGTGTGCTTTTTCCATCTTCTTTTGATGTTTCCTACGTTGTTTAATACTTTCCTGGTAGAATCCTTCAATATTACAACTCAAGGCTTGAATTTTTTCTTCAGTTCTTTCAGCTTGAGAAATGCTGAGCATGTTCTTCCGTTTTGGTTTTCTAACTCCAGGTCTTTGCACATGTCATTATAATCCTTTCTTTGTCTTCTTGAGCTGCCCTTTGAAATCTTCTGTTCAGCTCTTCATTTCTTCCTTTTGCTTTAACTACTCTATGTTCAAGAGCAAGTTTCAGAGCCTCTTCTGACATCCATTTTGGTCTTTTCTTTCTTTCCTGTCTTTTTAATGAACTTCTGCTTTCTTCATGTATGAAGTCCTTGATGTCATCCCACAACTCGTCTGGTCTTCAGTCATTAGTGTTCAATGCATCAAATCTATTTTTGAGAGGGTCTCTAAATTCAGGTGGGATATACTCAAGGTTGTACTTTGGCTCTCGTGGACTTGTTTTAATTTTCTTCAGCTTCAACTTCAACTGGCTTATGAGCAATTGATGGTCTGTTCTGCAATCGGTCCCTGACCTTGTTCTGACTGATCATACAGAGCTTCTCCGTTGTCTCTTTCCACAGATGTAGTCGATTTCATTCCTGTGTATTCCATCTGGCAAAGTTCATGTGTATAGTTACCATTCGTGTTGCTGAAAAAAGGTATTTCCAATGAATAGGTCGTTGGTCTTGCAAAATTCTATCATGCGATCTCTGGCGTCATTTCTATCACCAAGGCCATATTTTGCAACTACCGTTCTTTCTTGTTTCCAACTTTTGCATTCCAATCATCAGTAATTATCAATGTATCTTGATTGCATGTTTGATCAATTTCAGACTGCAAAAGTTGGTAAAAATCTTCAATTTCTTCATTTTTGGCATTAGTGGTTGGTGCATAAATTTGAATAATAATCATATTAACTGGTCTTCCTTGTAGGCATAGGGATATTTTCCTATCACTGACAATATTGTACATCAGGATAGATCTTGAAATGTTCTTTTTGACAATGAATGTGATGCCATTCCTCTTCAATTTGTCATTATATATACATGAATAATACATTTCAGCATGTTAGATCCAACAGAGATAGGAAACTGATGCTGCAGCTAAGGGTAAAATTGCTGAAGCAATGTTCTTGAGTAAGTGAAAAAGAAGAGATCTAGTGTACAAATGAAAGGGTTTTGGTAGGCTGGATTAAAATCCTGGTTCCACCATTGACAACTTCTGCAACTTAGGGGGCAAGATTCTTAATCTCTCTGAGCCTTAGTTTTTTTTTTAACCTCTAAAGTGAGAATTTCCTGGAATTACTGAACTGTATGTCTTAATCAAACAGTACTATTTCATTAAAGTCCCAAGGTACAATTTTCCTTAGTACTCACTGGCAAGACACGATATAAAAAGAATTTTTAAAATCTGCCTTTTTCCTAAAACAGTAAATCCATACTTAGTATCTACTGAAATAAACGCAATGCTATACAGCACACACACACATACACACACACACACACACGCACACAAAATGAAGATAATTTTTTATTATAACCTGGTACTATTTCAGTTGTCAGTGTTGTACATCTTTGGAACACATGTTTATAGAGAATGAACAGGCCTTCCTCCCTGATGTATTCTGTCTTAATCCATGTTTGTACTCTCTGTCTGATAGCTGAATGTCACTCGAACAGTATATCTTGTACTCTGATGTTTATAGATGACGGGCAGAAATCTCAAATAAGAAAGATGAAGAAAATTGTAATAAAAAATGCTCAGGAAAAAAAGAAAAGGTGGTTCCTATCATTGGAAGTGTTCAAACATAGTACAGATGGCCACCTGTGAGCTTATGTACCTTAAGCCATGGGTGATTCAGTGCTTCATAAACAGTGATTCTTTCAGCGGGATCCAGCATCAGCATACGACGTACTAGGTCTTTGGCACTTTCAGAGATATGGCTCCACTGCCTTGGATTCATCTGAAGAGGAGGAAAGAAAAATTACGTAGTTATCTTCAGCAAGAAGTTAGTATTTACTATTATTTACTATATCTACATTGTTTTAATGTGAATAAAATTCTCAGAGCAAAGAACAGAAATCTGATTCCAAAGACTTGCTTTCAAAGGAAAAAGTGGAAAAACGCAATTCTTTTTTTCCTTGTTATTACGTGAGAGATTCTGCATCATTAAAAATTCCTTACATATGTTCTTGTTGTTATGTAAATTATAATATTTTAATAACTGAAGAATAGAATGTTCATAATTGCAGTTTCTACTTTTAAATCATCAGCAAAGAGACCAAAAAAAAAAAAAATACTCTGATCCAGAAAGGACTAAAATAAAATTTAAAAATTTTAAAGAATATTTTTTGTTTTAAAAATCAGATTAGCAGTAATTGTGAATCTATGCAAAGTTATTAATAGGATATTTTGGTCACTGTATATTGAGTTCAGTATTCAGAAAAAATATATATTACCATAAACTCCATACCCAAACCTATTGCCATCGAGTCAATTCTGACTCATGGTGACTCTATAGGTCAGAGGTAGAATTGCCCCATAGGGTTTCCACAGCTGTAATTTTTACGAAGCAGACTGCCACATCTTTCTCCCGTGGAGCAGCTGGTGGGTTCGAACTGTCAAGTTTTGGTTAGCAGCCGAGTGCTTAACCACTGCACCACCAGGGCTCCAAATTCACATGTATATTGTCCTCAGTGAAGTTACTTTTGTCCCATTTTAAAAGCATGAGACAACTAAGACACAGAGCAAACTGACTAAAGCCAAACAAAAAAATTGTAAATTGTTCAAAAGACACAGGACTTGTGAGAAAGGCTGTGGATCTGACAGGAAATAGCTGGGGAAGGGGAGAAGGGGTATATCTGAGACCAGGAACCAGAAAAACCAAGCTTAGGGCTTGGAGTTGGAAAGGCAAGTGGGGATAGGATAGAGTAGGGTCTCATTCTCTATCCAACATCAGGAAGTGGCTTGATGAGGTGAGCTTATGTGAACTGCCTGGTGCTAGGAGCCTTAGGCAACGCCATGGCCTGTCAGAGACCTATGTTACCTTCTAAGGGAGAAAGATGGAGAATAAACTCCACAACAATTTAAAATCAAATTAAATCACAACTTGCATCATGGTACACATGAGTCATTACAATTTGGCCAAAGCCTTTCATTAAACACTAAGCTCTGGCTAATGTGAGGCTTTGTACTTATAGATAGGTAGTGAAAAATGTCTTTTGGTTAGGGATAGCTCTTAAAATCGGAGGGTTTTCCACTTTTTTATTCTAATAGGCAGAATCCCAAGCAATAGACACTTCTTCTTGTCAAATCCCATTAAAATGAATGTCCTGAGACTGCTTAAATGTTGTCATCCTATTGAAATTGTGATACATTGACCAGTTTGAAATAAGTAATTAGATGGGCTTGGCTAGCCTTGCTCCTGCTTGCTCATCCTAGAGTTGATTTGCCCTTCATAGTCTGAACGATTTTTCCTTGGAAAGGAGTTGAGAAATCATCTGAAAGTGGTAGTAAGATTTCTGAAGTGAGTAGAGGTTTAGAAAGTTTATTCCTCTGCTCTTTTTACGAGGGTGTCCAATATAGGGTTTTCTCTTCCTTTGGCTGAGAAGAGTAGCTGAAATTAAGTTGGGAGGTTGAGTATATAAGGGGGAACAAAACAGGGCCACAAAATAGTCTCATGTGTTTGAATATCATGGCAGCCTAGAATTCCACTGTGTAACACTGATATAAGATTACATTGCATCTTTTATATACTTCGGGAAACATATATATTTTTGTCCTTTATAAAAAGTTAGTTAAAATTAAATGTTAGTACATATTCCAGTTAAAGAGTATTCTCTGACATCTATCTTAAAAGATCAGGTAAACTAGCAAATGAGAATAAAAAATTAAATTAAAATCACTTAAGACCCATAGTAGTATATAAACTATGACCAATTAAATGTACTACATTGAAAAGTATCATCAAAATTTTCTTGAAAATATCCACAGAGATCAAGGATTTTGTTAATACTTCTCTTGTTAAGAACCACCAGGGTGATGAAATGATATTTTTGAGATCAGCTTTAAAATAATCTAGTAGTGTGTGGAATATAGATAAAACAAGACTGGCTATCTGTTGACAAGTGTTGAAGCTGGGGGTTCAATATAGTATTATCTCTACTTTTTTGTTTGAAAATTTCCATAATAAAAAATTAAAAATAAAAGCTGACAGAATCATATCACAGTCTATGGAAGAAAAAAAGTCCATCGGGTTTATCACTGATGGCAGAGCTGGATCTGTACTTCAAACTAAGCTGCTTTTCGTAAGGAAAGCCATGAATGTAAGTGAGACGTTAGGTTACACAAGTAGAAGAGTAAATAAGAAATTAACCTCAAAACTTCCAGCCACCAGATACAGAAATTGTAATATAGCTGCCACCATCCGACTTACTAAAATACTAAGAATAGAAAAAATTTAAAATAATTTAATTTTAGACATGTGTGGACAGTCCAGATTTCTTACCAAGAAACAAAAATAATTATTCAATGCTTTAAAAATAGACAAAATCAAATACCAAGACTCTTGGAATAAAGCACGTTGCCTTGGAAACCAGGAAATTAGCAACTGAACAAACACAAAGGAATAATTCTATTATTAGCAAATGCTTATAACTCAAAAAGGCAAATGGAAGATTTTATCACATGGCACCTACGTTGTAAGTTGCTGTGAGGATCAAATGAATCAATATATGTAAAGTGTTAGAACAGTTCCTGGCACCTAGTAAGTACTATATATGAATTAGCTATCATGATTACTATTATTATTATGCTGATGCATTAATTAATTGTTTGTTTTCATGTGTTAGTTATCTGTGATTTCCCTTGGAAAAATTCAACCAGAAAGCCAGGACCATGCATTCCTGATAGCCTCTCACACTTTCCAGGAATTGTAGGGTGATTACTTACAAGCAGTTTCCTGAGACATTTGATTACCCCATTGTCCAACTGACTCTAAGAAAAGCAGAGGAACCTATACTTAAAATATCTCTTTCTGTTAAGACTTTTGGCATAATCTTAATCCAAACAAAATTTTTAAAAATGCATTTATAAACTGATAGTGTCACTGACAAAGCATCACTACACCAAAGGAATTAAAAAAAAAAAGTATAAACCATTCTCATCTCCACAAGCTTCAGCTGTGGCTTAAAAAAAGGAGGCTGCAACTCTGAAAATACTTTATGTTCTCCTTCCCCTCAACCCGTTTTCTTAATTTTTTTTCCAAGTCCAATATAAAATTCTAACAGTACTGGGGACTTAAAAATAAAACTTTAGAGGCCTCACAGTTTTGGAGTCTTGTGTATATAAAATTGTGTTTCGTTTTATGTTGCCAGTCAGTCAGGGCCAAAACTGAAAGTGATTCTGTTGAATAGGAAGTAGAGGTTTCTGTGATAAAGTGAGTAAAAAGAATTTTCCCAGCATAAACTGCCCTGATAACCAGATACACATTACCCCATGCTTCCCACATATAGCAACATATTCCCTGTCAGCCATACATAAGGGCAAAAAACTATCACAAGAAGCTGGAGTAGTGGAATCAATTATAAGCTTACTTATTTCCAAGAAGTCCTTAGGTCACTTTAATATAGCCATTCATAATGCCAGTAATTATAGCTTAAAAGTTGTCATTTTAACCATTTTTAAGTGTTTAATTGTGTGGCATTAATTACATTCACAATGTTGGGTAACCATCACCACTATCTATTTCCAAAATTTTTCATCACCCCAAACAGAAACCCTCTACCCACTAAGCAGGCTTTTAAGTTTTTTAATAATTTAAGTAATCATTTATTAATCACAAGTCTGTGACTAGTACATGGCATTTCCAATCCACAGTAGCTAAAGAATATGAATAATGAAGAATGGCTCTAAATTATATTATGACATGCTGTGATGATATTGGCATTTCAGTTTATTCTGGAATGTAAATGGCAAATTAGTAAGCCGTGCTGATTGACTACATAAAATACAATACCATGTGTGAAAAAGCAAAACAAGTAAAGGCTATTAGAGAGTAAATTTAAAATTAAGATAAACAATGACTAAAACTAACTGGAGCAAATTTCCATTTTAACTTTACAAATTAAGCAAAAAGCTTTAAAAATGAAGGTCTTTTCTCAAATTACACAAGGAAGGGCCATAGAAGTTCATTTTGTAACTTAACCTGAATGAATGGGTTTGGTTACCAGACAGCTAATGGATACTTTCAAATCTGGGTTCAAGTCTGTCACAAACAGCTCACCCATGGTAAAACAAAGTACAGGTCAAATTCTATCTCAGTCCAGATTCTTTCACTGAACTAGAGTTTAGCTCTGTGAATGTCTTACAGTCTGAGGGCCCAGGACTCATAAGCTGTGAACTTGCATTTAGGGAAAGGTGACACACACATCTACTCTCTGGCTTTTCTACTGTACTAAAGAGGACTAGGGTGTATATTTTCAAGTCTAAAGACAAAGTTGGAATCCAAAGAACTAGTATAGACTTTAGATGCAGCACAGAAGGAAGGAAAAGTGAGAAGCAAGGCAATGGTTGCTATGAAGACAGCCTTCTTTCTCGACCATCTGCATGACAGTTTAGCTGGTAGCAACTCAGAAATTTAGTACTTGAGGTCTACGCTGCCTAACAAGGCTCCTACATCAATGACATAAGAAAAGAACATTTCTCTGACTGGGTATCCATGTGACAGTCAAACAGTAAGCAATCCAAAGATAGATAACAACTTTAAAAACCATTTTTCAGAAAAATAAAAAATTTTTTTCAGAATAATTTAATCTGAATGGCAAAATAAAACACTCATAATACATTACCTTATATTTTCCTTTAATAATGCCTTCAAACAATCTTTCCTTGGTTCCATAAAAAGGCAAACAACCACTTAGTAGAATAAAAAGGATCACGCCACAACCCCAGACATCTACAGGTTTTCCATAAGGCTCTCTTTTGACCACTTCTGGGGCCATAAAATGAGGTGTTCCAACGCGTCCTACATTTAAAACAACATTAAGATAAAATATCTACATAAAATGGCTTTTTCACTTGAAAACTAAACATAATAAAACAATAAAAAACTGAATGAAAAGTTTAACAATATAAATATCTTCTCACCACCTCTCAACTCCCCCATAAAATCAAGTTCACAGAAGGAAAAAAATATTGAAAATACTGAGCCCAGGATAGGTACTTTGTTTTCTAACACTCATAGTCCCTATTGAATTCAGCAGAGTACACAATAGGTATTTATATATTTCTTGCTTTATGAAGTAGTTTAAAATTTCTAATTTTTCACATATTTGAAGATCACTAAAAATATGGAACAAAGGCAGGTGGAACAGTCAGCAGGCAGAGTCTGTGACTGCCCAGGAAAGAGTTGGGGAAGGCCCGCCTTGGGCAAGGGCAGAGGCATAGGCATGGAGAGGAGGGGACAGAAGTGAGAAAGAATTTGTAGAAAAAAGATTACTTTTGCGTTCCAAGAGGAAATTCCCAAACTAAAGCAAATGCTGACAACTTTCATTTGAAATACAAATTTGAATCTGAAATCCTGTTAAGCTGATTTTATGAGTCGACCGTAGCAATTAACAATAGTTAATAATTTGTTACAATAGGATTTTTTTAGCCTCCTAATGTTAAAATTTGCAGAGAATGAAAGCAAATATATGATATAAACCAAAACAAAATTATGAAGCTCTTCCTATTCGACCCTCATTACCCTCTGTCTTCTTCAAAGAGTTTTTCTTTTTCCTCTGTCAAAACTAGGTTTCAGGAAGGAATCTGATTATCAGTGATTTGCAGATTAGTAACTATTTTTATCCCAGTATCCCAAAAGGATTCTTTTCTTCTACTGTGGAATGAAAGGCTTGTACCCTGTAGAGAAATTATTGTGGGAGGGGACACTGCCCACCAAACTTGGCAGCTCTTCTAGCTGTATGCAGGCCCAGCAGGCCCCCCTGTCATTCATATCATACCGAGTCCAGGATAATTTTTACTTTGAAGATTACACAATACTTTATCTAGAACTCGGAATTGTGGTTCAGAGTTAAAAGAGACCTTAGAGACCCTCTAGTTCAGCTAGAGAGAACATATCATAAAGTCCTGTTAGTGATTATCAAACTCGGTTGGGACAGAGAACGATAAAGCATCTCAGCCTGTGTACTGGAGATGTTCTTTTGCTGCAGATCATTATAGTTCTCCCCCCTCCCACCACACCCCCGTTTCCCTCTCCTACAATAGAAGAGATGCTCAGGCCAAGTTAAAGTTCAGGGTTCAGAGAATGAAAATATTTGCATTTAAAATGCACAACATAGCCCTGAAAACTCTGTACTGGTTAGAATGACCTGGCCAGAGAAATATTTTTACTTCTGTATTGCCCCATTTTGCTTCCTCAAGTAACATAAAGAAGCTGAAACAATGAGAGCTAAGCCTCCTACTTCATTAACAGCCTGAACAAGGAGCCCCACTAGAGAATTACCTTCTGATGGATAGGAGCTGGCAGGAGTAGGGAAAAGCAAGGCAAGAGCTCCGAGTACCAGCTAGGGGTAGGGCTACCTGCTTGTTCAGATGATTCCTTGAAACCCAACTGGATTCCTACCATTTTCCACACAAGAAGGGCCAAGCAACTCAAAATGGGAGGCTCACTCTGGGAAAGGCCAGAGCCACCATGGCCAGTCCCAGCCATTCAAAAGAGGTTTTCCCCATTTATCTGGATTGAAGACTGATTACTTTTTACTAGAGAATTAGTGTTCATTTTAGGGGGAAGATACATGTTTTGTTGTTCAAGAATTGGAACTGTATGGTAGAAAGAACATTCAGGAACGATCTTTTTACTTCTTGTGGATTGGTAGAATGTGAAAAAAACTGGAGTTAATCTTTAACATAAACCCACCTCCCCAAAATGTTACTACTTTTTCTTCTTTGTGACCACTTAACTTTTATGACTTTAATCACAAAATTTTAAGAACAGGAAACCAATTACCAAACAATATTAAATGTCACTGTTTATGAGATTCTTCAGATACACACTTACATATTTAAATGTTAGATTTTGATACTGTAATAAACCCTTATTATGTAGAACCTCAGGGAGGAAGTTCTGAATAGCTACAATTTCAATACTTTAGGACTTGAATCTTTACACACTCAAATCTTTTTACTTTAATTATTTTGGATGACTATCTTTATATAATTTTCTGACCTCTTTTACACGGGATGCTATACATAATTTAACCTTTTCTTGATGACTCAGAGTTATCATTTTGAATATCAATTAAATAACTATGCTATAGAACAGAAAACACCCTCAGGAACTTCGGAGCTATACAAAGGCTGATTTCTTCGGTATTAAAATGTGGCTGTGTTTTCCAACTTTTGGAGTCTGCTTAACATTTATTTTTTCTTTCAGGTTTTCATTTCTTTTCTCTTACTATGCTTGCCCCAGCCCCAGCTTCTCCTAATTTGTTGCTTATAATCTGCTATTAACTGGAAACCGATTAGCAATCAGATTCTTTCATTTAGTAGCATTTCCTAAGAACTTTCTAGATCCTAGACACTGTGGTAAGTGCTGTGGACATACAGAAGGATAGCCATGGTCCCCCTTGCCCTCACAAAGCTCACAGTCTTTGATACGATTATAATCCCTTGAATCAAACGCCACATGGAGGTATGTAGCCCAGATAATTATGGCAATATGGAAGAGAAGGAATAGGGCTACCTCATTCAGTATGGCAAAGAATGGCCTGCTTTTAAGTGGAGATGATTCTTAGCTTAGCCTTCAAGAAGAACAGGAGTTAACCAGATAGACAAAGTGGTGAAAGGCCTTACAACCAGAGTGCAAGTACAAGGCATGAAGGATCAACGGATCTTTAAAACTGTACTGGAGCAGGTCAGTCTCAGGAGTGTCTTCAGAGACCCACTCACTTGAGAGCACCACAAATAGGTTTTAAGGGTAGGAATAGTCTTGCTGCTGTTATAATTATTTTCTAGGTTCTTAGTTGTATTCTGGATAAGTGAGTTTTCCAAATAGCAGAGTATCAGATAGAAGAAGTGTAAATATACTTAAATATTCTATGTAAATAAATAAGTAAATAATCTTTGCTACTATATGGAACATAGAAAGGAGAGAATTCCTTTCTACTTGGAGGACGGGGTGATTAAAGATTCCAAATGACAGGAAAATGGCTTTCTGTTGTAAAGCTAATAAATATTAGTAACACCATGGGCAAAATTTCAAAAGTACCTTAAACAACAGGAAAGTTTTCTCTAAGATAAATCATTTCTCCTTTACTACCTTATGTTGTAGTTTTAAAGACATTATAATACTCAAAGGAGTTATTTCAAGACTATAAGGAAAGATATGCTTAAAAAAATGACAACAATTTGACCATCAAAAAGTATTTTCAATTCTAGAAGCCCTAAGAAAAATAATTTTGAATAACCGACACATTGCAGATTCAAAATTAGCTTTAAAAATACAGATTTTGTGGAAAGGTTCATAGACTTTAGGAAAACAGATTAACATGGAGAAAATGTCCAGGTAAATCTAATAAATTTATTTTTTACCCTTCAATCGAAATGCACAATGAAAATATGAAGTCCATGACATTTTGAATACTAATGGATACAGATGCAGACCAACAAAAACAAGTCATTATGTATAGGCAGTATATAACATATAAAAGGAATTTTCATTTTATCCATCAACCTTGGGGATGTTATCATCAGAAATTATTTGTTATAATTATATAGTCTTAACACAGGAGTGATACGGATTTGAGAGTTAGTTTAATAGAAACATTTGTTTAAAAAAGAAAACAAACCTAAGATTTTTAGTTGATTACAAGATTAATATACAGCCAGCAGAGTTATGTGATTGTCCAAGAAGCTAATATAAATTTGGTGAGCCTGATAGAAATGTAAGACTCAGAACAAAAGAAGAGATAGCCCCATGCTATTATATACCTGTATTTATGGTGTTTGGAACCTGGGTTGTGCAGTGGGTAAGAGCTCGGCTGCTAACCAAAAGGTCAGCAGTTCGAATCCACCAGCCACTCCTTAGAAACCCTATGGGGCAGCTCAACTCTGTCATATAGGGTCGCTGTAAGTAGAAATCGACTTGATGGCAACAGGTTTTGTTTTGTTTTTTTGTTTTAGGGGGGCATGATAGCTATCTTCAAACACCTAAATGGCTAGTATGTGGAAGGGTTAAAATTGTTCTCTGTGGCTCAAAAAGTCAGAAATAGGGCCACTGGGTGGAGGTTACAGGAAGACAGCTTTCTGTTCAATGCAAGGATGAACTTTTCAATACTTAATTTCTAAAAATGGAATGAACTGTCCTGGGATATAGTGAATTCTTTGCCATTTGAGGAATTAAACTAGAACTCAACCTTTTTTTGGGAATTTTATGGGAGAATTAAATCATTAGTTATAAGATTGGAGACATTAAGGTCCCTTTGAATCCTGAGATTCAATGATTCTATGATTAAACTATGCTTTATCTGACCCTTTGGTTCTCCAATCCTTACCAAAAGTTTTCAATTAGGAAAAAAAAAATAGCATTCTTCGAAACTGTATTCAACCTGCAGTTTCTTATATATTCAAAATAATTAAGTGGAAGAGAACGTAAAACTATAAGAGAATTTAAATGTAATTTTAGAGAGCACTGTGGTGAGATAATGATTTAAAGAATAGAACTATGACCCATGGTTCCTTTTACAGAAGATGGTCTGTGTTAATACTGCTTTGATGATTTAGTTATATGGATTAAGTTATATGAAATAATCTTGGTAACAGATTGTTATTTTGATATTTATCATTTGTCAGGTATTTGCATTTAATATTAGTATTCTTGAAAGATGACGTGTTAAAAGGTTCTGTTATTTTCTATAATTTTCCTCTTTGTAAAGACTGGCGGTACTTAGATAAAAAGAGAAGGGAATGACTAAAAGACTGATAGTTTGTAGAATGGAGAACAGAGTGATTTTGCAAAACTAAGAACTAGAACTAAAAACAGAGCAGTATTATGAGCTGGAGTCTATGAAAATAAATAAATAAAAACCCAAATACTTGAATCTATAATTAGCATCCACCTCTGCACACTGGTGAAGAAAGTTTCTATTTCTTCTTCTTCTTCTTCCTTTTTTTTTTGTGGCATAGGAATTTTCTAATTATGTGCTGATTAACTAATAATAAAATCAGCCTGCATTCACATCTGCTTGCTCTTCCCCAATGCACACAGATTAATGGTTTAAGAAGGATTATTTGACAAATGAAAGAGAAAAACAGTATGAAATTAAAAATTAGCTCCAGATATAAACTATAAAGTGGCTAATCCACACATTTTAGATTTGACTTCTTTGTTTGGCTGACTCAATTATAAGTATCATTTTCTTCAAACACCGTTTTAATATCTGAATATAAGGCATCTTCTTTGGTAAGTTTCTGGAATTCAAAGAGTAAAGAAGACAGAGTCTCTATTCTTAAAGGACTAGCTATGACTACAGAGTTATCAAATTTAAAACTAAATCTAAATGATGGCTCTTTTTTGGGGGGTGGGTACAGTGGAAAACAGTATGAAATACTGAGGCTGGGCTAATATTTAGTTTGAACGTTTTATACCAGCCTAAAAATGACCAGGTTTTGAAGTAAATTTTTAAAAAAGTAGTCTTACCTCCAGCTACAAGTCCAGACTCCCCTAATTGAATAGCTACCCCAAAGCCACCAAGTTTAACAGGTGCCGAGTTTTCCTTTGAGGCGAGGAGAACACAGTGTGGCTGAAAAGGAAAACAAACGAACAAACAAAAAACAAACCCAGAGATAAGGATTAATTGAAGATGAACAATTCAATTTACACAAAACTGAGTAACGTGACAATATACTAACACATTAGAAACAACTTTTGGATTAATTTGGATGCTTGAATTATTTGCCCTACTCTCACTTCTGACTAATTTCTCCAAAGACTTACTTGTTCTTCCCAGTATTTTTCAGGAATTATTGGCTTCCTAGATTAGGGTATGGTGCTAAGAATTACTCAGAAAGCATGGAAGTTCGAGAAAGACAGATGCATTCTCTGTCTTTTCATGCAATGTTCTGTTTCTTCGACTGACATTCTAGATTGATTTAAAGAAAACTATTTTTTTGTATTTCCTGCCAAAATGTTTCTTGAAACCTCTGACTTTATCCACTCTAACTTGGCCCTTAGAGGATGCTGATGGCCCTTTCTTTTTCAACTCTCCCAACTCCCTCCTCTTTCTTTTCTTTATTCATTCCACCCTATGTGAGAGGAGTACTAAAATAGATGGATCAGACAGATTTATCGATTTTAATTGAGCCTTGTTCCCAGAGAATTCAATGCTCTACCTGGGCATGCCTTTTCTCTCCGTGGCAGTGGTAGGTGAGAAAGTGGGAAAGGAGACCACTTAGCCTGGCTCTAAACCAAAAAACAAACAAACAACCCAAACCAGTTGCTATCGAGTTGATTCCAACTCCTGGCAACCCCATTTATTGCAGAGTAGAACTGTGCTCCATAGGGTTTTCAATGGCTGTGAAATTTTGGAAGTAGATCGCCAGAACTTTCTTCTGAGGCATCTCTGGGTATGTCAGAACTGCCACGCACTCAATTGTTTATGCCATCCAGGGACTCTGGGCCTGCCCTAATCCAGGCCAAAGACGTCCTCCATGAGAAGTAGCCTGCTTGACCAGGGCTCCCTAAATATCACAACCTTCATGGCAACAATGAGAGTTTCTTTGTAGAACCTTGTCCTCTACATCTGTCTCTTTCTGGGACCTTGCTGGGGTTGGTGTCAGGAAAGGATTTAATTGTGAGGACCTTCGGTCAAATGCTATCAAATACTATCCTCCTCAATATGACTATAATTATATATCGCTCTCAAAATATGGGTTTGTAAAAAAGACAAGTCTTTTCAGGAATGGAAGATAAAAAGTATTTTTTATTCTCTCCTATACTTGCTCAAAGGAGCCCTGGTGGTACAGTGGTTAAGTGCTCAGCTGGCTGCTAACTGAAAAGTTGGCGGTTTGAACCCACCCAGCCGCTCCAGGGGAGAAAACTGTGGCAATCTGCTTCTGTAAAGATTATAGCCTTGGAAACACAAGGAGCAGTTCTACTCTGTCCTACAGGGTTGCTATGAGTTAGAATCGACTCGATGACAATGGATTTGGGTTTACATCTGCCCACTCATAAAATGGCATGGTTTTAGTTCAGGTTAGCCTCCATGATACCAAAATACCCATTGCTTTCGAGTTACTCCTTTTGTCCAAAGAAGTTTAAAGACTTTTACAACAAAAGCCAGCACAAGGAAAGATGAGCCTCAAATTTAAGCGTGTGTGTGAGTGAGAGAAAGAGAGAAGAGAGGGAAACCTAGTGTATATGAATGAACAGGAAGCAAACAGCAACATGATGCAAAGCAGCCAGAGAGTCTGTTGAGGAGCACGCAAACCTCTAAAGAAATCAGCTGATGAAGACTGCTTGTCAGTGAGAACTTTAAGTTGGTTCAAGTAGAGATCGATGACAACAGACCTGAATAAGAAAGCAATACCCCAGCACATTCTAGCATGGACATAGCAAGTGAACAAGCCTAGAGTGAGACACATGATGCAGAAGCAGAAAAATATAAACTAGACCCCAACAGGGTCTCTTGGCCATGCCTACAGAAATGATTTTATCACCTTCTTAGAAAGGAGAAGTGGAGGCTTGAATCAGAACTTCAAAGTATATCCTTTACAGTCTGTTGAATATATTTATGTATAAGTTAATATTACACTGAAATTTATGTAATTCTCATCAGAGTGTGGATTTGGTCATTCTCAATAAATCCTTAAGTTAGAGAAGTCGTAAAATTTGAACTTAAGATAGAAAATAAACAAATGAATACCAATCAATATCATGTAAAACCAGGCAGTATTAAGTGCTGTGAAGTAAAATTAAGCTGGTAAGGAGGACAGTGTTACAGCTTTGGGGACTAGGGAACTTCTGTTTTAGTTAGGAAGGTCTGGGAAGGCCTCTCTGATGGGGTAATATCTGAAAAGAGAGTAGAATGAAGTGAAAGAGTGGGCCATGTGGAAGTAACTTTCAGGTGGGAGGACAGGAAATACAAAGGTCTGAAGGCATGAGGAGGGCTGGTATGTTTGGGGAATTACAAGGAAGCCAGTGTGTCTGAAAAGGAATGAGGAAGGGGAAGAGTTGTGGGGCATGTGATTCGAGAGATGATTATCAAAGGCCTTATTGTCTAGGGCCTTGAAGCCATGATCAGAACTCTGGATCTTATGCTGAGCGAGATGGTAAACTACTGGAAAGTTTTAAGCAGGGGAGCAGTATAATCAGATTTAGGTTTTGAATGAATCATTTTGGCTGCCGTGTGGATACTATATTGTAGGGGTACAAGAGTGGAAGAAAGGAGACCAGTTAGGAGGCCATTGCAATTGTTTAGGCAAGAGAAGATAGCGAGTTGGACTAAACTACAGTGACAGAAGCAGAGATGGCAAGTAGTAGTTAAATTCATGATATATTTTGAAGGTAAGTGGATAGAAATCGCTGTTGGATTGGATATGGGGTATGAGAGAAAGAAGTATGACAACTAGGTTTTTGTTCTGAGCAGGTGAATGAAAATGAAGACGCCACTTAGTGAAATGGGGAACATTCGGGGAGGAGATTGTATGGGGGATCAAGAATTTGGTTTCATATATATTGAGTGTGAGATTTTATCAGATAAGGAGGTACAGGGGCTGGGATTGGAGATATAACTTTAGGAATCAAAAACATTTAGATGGTATTTACCAACAAGGTAATGAATGAAATCGCTTAGGGAATGAGTACTCACAAAGAAAAGAGGTCAATAATTGAGCCCTGGGACATGCCAATATTTGAGGTCAGGAAGATGAGAATAATCTAGCAAAGGAAACAATGCCTAGACAGTGAAGCAGGAGGAAAATCAACAGAGTTTGGTGTGCTAAAGCAACTAAAGAAACTTTTTCAAGAAGGAATGATTATTAGTGTTCAATGCTACTGAGGTCATTTAAGATGAGAAGTAAGAACTGACCATCAGATCTGGCAACTTGGAAGTCACTGGTGACTTTGATAAGAGCAGTTCTGATGGTATGATAGTGATAAAAATCCTCATTGGACCAAGCTGAAGAGAGAACAGGAAGAGATGATATGGTAATAGGAAGTATAAACAACTTCTAAAGTTTTACTGTACTCAGAATGGGGAAATGGGGTGTAGCTAGAAGAGAATGTGAAGCCAAGGAAATTTCTTTTAACCTTATAACATTTACCAGAGGAGAAAACAGACGAATAAATCCCATTTACTTATCACTCTGCATTAACGATTGCTGACATTCTGCCATTCCTGCTCATCTATCCCCAACAATTTATTTTTTTGCTGAAGCATTTTAAAATAAATCATATAATTTCACCTGTGAATAGTTTAGGATTTCTAACAGAGAAGGACTTAAAAAATAACCATAATATCATTTTCATACCCAATAAAATTAACTTTAATCTTTAATATCATCTAATACCCAGTCCACATTCAATTTTCCTTGACTGTCTCAAAATGTCTTTTTATAGTTGGTTAGTTCAAAATGGGATCCAAGGTCCATACGCTGCATTTGAGTGTTAAGTCTCAAGCCTCTCCTACTCTGTAACAGATCACCCTCCTGTACCTTTTTTTTTAACGTTCATGCCATTGGTTTAAGACATACTAGGTAATTTTCCCAGTGGAATCTCCCAGAATCTGGACTTGGTTAATGCTAATGGTACCCTCAGGGTGTCATTTAATATATTCCTTAATCTCCTATATTTCCTGTAAATTGGTAGTTAGATCTAGAAGCTTGATTAGATTCAGATTCAATTTTAGTTTTTGGTAATAATACTTGATAGGTAGTATATCCACTGTAGCACACCAGGAAGAACATAATGTCTGATTGTCCTGCTTATAATGACAGGACTGATCAGTGGGTCAGGTGTTGTCCGCCTCGTCCATCATTATAAGGCTCTACACATCAACTTTTCACTCAATGATTTTAGCAGCACTGATGCCTAGATCCATAATTAAGGGTTGCAAAATGGAGATTTTCCTCAACATTTTATTATAAGAAATATCAAACATATAAAAAATTGAAATAATTGTATAGCAAACAGCCATATATCCATGATCTAGATTCTACAATTAACATTTTGCTACATTTATCACATACCTATCTACTCATTCCTCTATCCAACTAGCAAGGATGGCGAGATTACATCTCACGTAATTTGGACATGTTATCAGGAGAGATCAATCAGTCCCTGGAGAAGGACATCATGCTTGGTAAAGTAGAGAGTCAGCAAAAAAGAGGAAGACCCTCAAGGAGATGGATTGACACAGTAGCTGCAACAATGGGTTCAACCATAACAATGATTGTGAGGATGGCGCAGGACCAGACAGTGTTTCATTCTGTTGTACATAGGGTCGCTATGAGTTGGAACTGACTTGATGGCACCTAACAACAATAGCATCCAACTAGCGATCCATCTTATTTTTTTCATGTACTTCAAAATAAGTTGTAACCATCAATATTTTTCACCCCTATACTTCAGCATACAAATCATTAAATAGAGTTTAATATTTGTTTACATCTTTCTAAAGGTAAATGCTTAAAATTGTGTGTCAACTTGGTTGGGCCATGATTCTCAGTGTTTTTATGTGATCACTCCCATGATTGAATCTGCTGTGAGTGGCCAATCAGCTGAAAGGGAGTTTCCTTGGGGGTGTGGCTTGCATCTGAATATAAGCAGACGTTCTGGCTTCTTGCTTGTTCTGGATCCTGCGGCTGCCTCCTGTTTGTCTGACCTCCGGTTCTTGGGACTTGAGCTATCAGCTTATCTGCCGATCTTGGGATCTGTCAATCTTCACAGCCTGTGAGTGGAGCCCTGCTCTCCGACCTGCCGATCTTGGTTTTGCCAGCCCCTGCAGCTACGTGAATCAGGAGAAGCCTTGCGGTCTTGCCTGCCAATCTTGGGATTTGTCGATATTTACAGCCTGTGAGCAAGAGCGCTGCTTTCCGACCTGCTGATCTTAGGTTCACCAGCCCCTGTTGCTACGTGACTTGAGAGAAGCCTCTATTCTGATCCACGGACTTGGGACGTTCCAGCCTCTACAATCATGTGAGCTATTTCTTTGATATAAATCTCTCTATGTATATAGTTATATGCTTTACTGGTTTTGCTTCTCTAGAGAACCCAGCCTAAGACACTGTGAAATACACAAATCTTAACAGTACCACTGAAGAGTTTTGACAAATGCACATATCTATGTAACCCAAATTCCTATCAAGATATTATTGTCATCCCAGAAAGCTCACTCATCTCCTTCCCATTCAACAACCCCCATCCACCAGTGCAAACCACTATTCTGATATTTTTTACACCACAGGTTTGTCTGTATTAGAACTTCATATAAATGAACCCAAACAGTTGCACTCTTTTATGCAAGGCTTCTTTCACTCAGCATAATGTTTCTGAGAGTCACCCATGTTGTTGCAATTCGTAGTTTATTCCTTTTTATTGCGAGAAGCATTCCATTGTATGCATATACCACAGTTTGTCCATTCTCTGGCTGACAGACATTTGGTTGTTTCCAGTTTTTGGATATTATGAACAAAGCTGCTATGAACTATTTCCAGAAAAATGAGTTGGTTTCTCGGCAACCTCGAAAGGTGACCAATAATGAAGGACTTTTTTTGGTATTACCATGAATTTGTAGATTTATATATATTTGATGTGTTTTAATCAATTGCAGCCTTTATTTATTTATTTGATGCTCAAACTGTCCCAATTTTGGCCAGTGGAAGCCCTTTTAAGTCAGCTCTTATGTCCTTTTGTAAGACTCTAGACTTTGCTTTCAAGCACAAAATGTTCCAGGCTCATCTTGTTCATTTCCTGTCCCACATCTGGAATTAGTCATTTCTCCAAGCAGCCCCAACGCTTTTTGGTAGGAAGAAGTATTTAAATGAACAATCTGGGTACCAGGCATATTATTACTACTGGCTTATCATTGCTTCTCAGACTTTTCAGTGCACACAACTAAAGAATATGTATTTTTTAGAAGGAGAAAAATAAATCAGGAATTCATACTGATGCTTTTTCCTATTTGATTATAGGGTCTTTACTTTTTTGATTTTGTAAAGTAATCTTGGTACCTAATGACATTAACATAATTACTCATTTGCTTTATCCTACTGTGTGTGTCAAGTTTCAAAATAATAATACCATTACCAGTAACCAGACTACTATAAGCTGTTTAAGGTTTCTTTGTGGTTTTTTTTTTCTTCTTCTTAGAATATATCTCACTAGGTAAGCCCAGTCAAAATACTGTTTTACTGCTGGATAAAGTAAGACTCTGTGAGTCTATGCTGATATAAATAAATAAATGAATGAATGAATGAGGGAGAAGGAGAAGAAAAAGCTTTTCCTTAAGTAGCAAACCAGCTAATAAACATAGAAGAAATGATGGAACTAGAAAGTTATCTTTTGGCAGTTATAATCTTATATATGACTCAAGTAAGAATCATCAAAGGATGTTAACTAGTGGGTGCAAGTTGGAAGAGTAAGAGGATATTTATATAATCTCAAAGTAGCTTCCACAGAACACTTATTAACTACAAAGGGTAACACTGTAATTTTACAGGAGAGAAATTTGGCAGACACTATTGTCAAAGTTACACTGCTAGTAATGGACTAATTGATAGCATGTGCTTCCCGATATGATGCGCTGAGAAGAATTCAGCAACACTTGTGTGGTATTCCTGTCAAAGTATATAAGCAGATCTAATCATAAGGAAGGAGTCCCTGGGTGGTGCAAACAGTTAATGCGCTCAGCTGCTAACCGAAAGGTTGCTGGCTTGAGTCCACCCAGAGGAATCTTGGAAGAAAGGCCTGGCAATCTGCTTCTGAAAAATCAGTCATTGAAATCCTATGCAGCGTAATTCTACTCTGACACACATGGGTTGCCATGAGTCAGAATCAACTCAATGGCAACTGGTTGGTTTGGTAATCATAAGGAAACATCAGACAAACCCAAATTGAAGTATATCCTACTATGTAAATGGCTTGTATTCTTCAAAACTATCCATTTCATAAAACACAAAGAAAAGACTCAGGAAGTATTTCAGATTAAAGAAGACTAAAGAGATATAACAACTAAATACATGATCTTGTTTTTATTTTTGCTTTGTATCATTAGGACAATTGATGAAAATCTGAACAAGGTCAGTAGATTAAATAATAGTATTCTTTCAATATTAATTCCTTGATTTTGATAATTGTACTGTGGTTGTATAATAGAATTCCTTATTTTTAGAAAACAAATGGATAGATGAGTAAAGAGAGTGAGAGACTGAGAAGGATCAAGTAAATGTAGTAAAACATTAACATTTGGAGGACCTGAATGAAGGATATTTGGAATTCTTTGTACTATTCTTGCAAACTTTAAGTCTAAAATTATATTAAAAATATGATTTTAAAGTCACTTAAAATCATTCTTCTTGTGGTTATACTTTCAATTTGTTTCGGAGTGAGGCTCATTTGTTTTAATTTGATTTTTGACTTAATTTGCTCTTTAAATTATATCATTTACATGATTCTAAAGTCAAAAGTAAAAAACAAATACCATTAAGAGAAGTCTAGCTTTTGTTTTCTCTCTCTTCCCATGGGTAACTATTTTTGTTAGTTTTTGGTGTGTCCTTCCATTTTTGGGGGGGTGGAAATAAGAAAATACATACAAATATTCATAAATTTCCCATAACAATATATCCTACAGATGACTCCATAGCAGTACCTAGAGCTATTCAGGGAGTTTTTGTTTTGTGTGCTAATGGGAATGATCCAGTAGAGAGGAAAAACTTGATACTCCAGGAGAGATGGGGTGGGATTTAATGCACAAGTGGAGGGGGTGGACCTAGTGGCAACAGAGAAGGCAGGGCACAGGGCACCTGTAGATGCAGGCAGATGTGGAGGTAGAAAGATGAGGAAGTTCTCTTCTTAATGCTTCTATTTTCTCAGTAAAATAAAAAGTGACCGTCAGCTGGGAGTGGGGAAGGAGAGAGGGTTGACGGTAGTTTGCGAAGACTGAAGGTGTGAAAAAGTCTTTTCAAAGAGTAGGAGAATTGACTAAGGCAGTGATTCTCAAACTTTAGCATCAGAATCACAGATTGCTGGGCCCCACCCCCAGAATTTCTGGTTCATATTCCGTATGAGGTCAAGAACAACGTGATGTTGATACTGCTGGTCTGGCAGCCATGCTTTGAGAACCACTGGACTAAGGAAATATAATGACTGCTAGCAGCACAGGGGACCATTTAAGGTTTGTGGTCATGAATTTGAAGCAAGACCAATCAGCATGACTGTGTTTGTCCCCTGCTGCAGTTCAGGTCTGGACTAAGTGGAAAGCTGGACTGAACCAGGGTTGGGATTTAGATAAAGAGAGGGTAGTGATATCCAAAAACATTATTTCTTCTTTCTTACTTCTACCTTTATACAAACAAAAAGCTTGACACAAACAAAGGAGAAAGACAAATGGTGAGGGGCAGAGGGTACAAAAAGTAGAAAGCTCAGAATGAACAGGAAAAGGCTAGTATAAAGAAAGAACTAGAAAAAGATTATATGGGCTGATTATACTTAAATCTGGTGGTAGCTTTGCTGACTCACACTGAGGAGAAAATAGAAAAAACATGGTCACAACAGAGCCACTAGGGAACTGAAGATTAAAGAAGGATTAGTATTTTGAAAAGGGATGGCTTAGATGTGAAAAATGACTAGCATAATATAGAAAAAAGATATTTATACTAGATTTTATGAAATAAAAGGCTAATAGTTTTACACCTATGTAGTCATTAAAAAAAAAATTCCTGCCAGACCAATACAGTAATCATGCCAGACCAATACAGTAACCACCTTCCTTCTCAGAAGCTCTAGAGGGAAGTAATATTTTTATTCTAGTAACTTAAAAAATTCTAACTCGTGTCATATTTATAGCAAACTAAAAGATCTACAGAATATGATGTTCAGAAGAGTGTACCCAGGAATAATCAGCATATTAGATAAAGCCCAATGAGTTAAATACGATTTAGCCTAAAGTAAACAAGGCTGCAGGGTAAGTAACAATTATGCGGAGGATTAAAACGAACTGTTCATTTCAAACGACAACAAAAAAGGGGAAATGACATTAAACTGCAGGGCTAGCAGTTACATAGATGGACAGATAGTGGACAGATATTGGACTAGGACCATAACAAAAACTGCCGAACCCCTTCATTATTTTCTTTAAAATATAGGAGATATTTTCCTTGGCAGAGTTTATCATAGTGCTAGAAAGGGGAGAATACCATCACAAATCTCATCCAATCCTAAAATTCAAACATTGTTTTAGAAAATAAATCCAAGATCTTAAGGAATATGTGGAAATATACTAAAATAATATACAGATCAAATAAAACAGAAAATAATTAAAGAATAAAATATTTTCATCCTGATGTTAGTATAATTCCACACAGAATGTCATTTCATGTTCATAATTTAATTTCTAAAACAATTCCAGAAAGAAACAGAAATTCAAAGCTTGTGCTTTTATAAAAGTAATTTATTAGGAAAAATGGAAAATACATATTTCTGCTTAGAATTTATGAAAATTCTTTATTTTGGGGGGTGAAGAAAATTTTCCACAACTATCAAGTTGGGAGGTAGTTATAAAAAATGTATAACTTCCTAAACTTAAGTGATGACTGAGTTTAAACATAATGCTGTTGTATGGTGGTGAGCCCTCAATATTTTCAAAAGGAGTCTGAGGGTTGTCATATCGAAAAAAGAATGAAAGAAAAAAAATCAACCACCAACATGCGAATATAAAAAAGAAGGAAACCTCAACCAATTGCACAACGACCGGATGGAGGAGTCCAGATAACACAACCAAGACAAGTCTCTGCATCTAGGGAAGTTTGGGGTTCAGCTCCTTTTACTGTGGGAGAGCCTGAACTGTGAGTATTCCTTCATCTCAACTAAATAAATGATCCTTTATTTTAGCTATAATCTGATTATCTGAACATTAAAAGTGAAACTTGATTCATGGTGATAAGGCTGCTCTAATATCAGTAGTATTTTGCTTTTAGTAAGACAGATAGTGGTTAAATACTGGACTAGGACCAAAACAAAAACTGCAGAATTTCTTCATTATTTTTTTTAATATAGTAGATATTTTAATTTACTTGGCAGAGTTTATCACAGTGATAACAAGGGGAGAATACCATCACAAACCTCATCTAATTCTAAAATTATGACACCTGGAGTGATACCTCTGCCTTGACTAAAATGAGCCTGAGGCTATGTTACTTGAGTTACTTTAAGAACTTTGGGGCATTCAAGGTTATTTAAGCTTATACTGTCAATACAGTCACACCGCTTATACTATGCTTTGTATATTGCAAAAAAGATTTGTAGATCTACTTGAATTGATTAAAAATTATTTTCATATGCAATGAATTTTATTTCCAGTGTATTCTAAACTATCTGTAACCGCTTAACTTTATTAAGCTATGCTGTCTCCCTATTTTCAATTACAGTATTTGCTTTATTACATTGTTATTTTATGGTAATTATAGGAGCCCTGGTGGCATAGTGGTTAAAAGCTACAGGGAGCTACAGCTGCTAACCAAAAGGTCAGCAGTTCAAATCCACCAGCCACTCCTTGGAAACCCTATGGGGCAGTTCTACTCTGTCCTGTAGGCTTGCTATAAGTCAGAATCGACTCAGTGGCAACGAGTTTGTTTTTTTTTAATTAGAGAAAAAAAAAGCAAAAAATGCACTTTAATTAATTCAAGTAACTAAAAAAAATTTTTAAATGGTCTTTTAGACACAAATAAGTTTATAACAAAACCTAATATACTATTAATATTATTCCCAAAGTAATACGCTTTCAATTTTCATTCTGTTTGCAGCAATTAATGCAATTTTAGAAGCATGGCCTGAATGATTCAGTCACTATCAAGTCAAACTGAAAACGGTGAAAGGTTGCTACTATTATCAAGTAGGTATGTATTTTAACATAGCAATGTGATGTTTTCACGAACGTACCAAAACTGCATTTAAAAAGCTTCTGCTCATCTGGGCCACAGTGGAATCTGTTAGGTCCTGCCCTCCAGTGCAGTAGCTCTTATATGAGCCAGTTAAAAAAAATCGGGTGGGGTGGGTACAAGGCACTAATGTAGGGTTGTTAACTTCACAATTTGCCAAGTAACAATGGTGGAAAAACACTTACCATCTACCATTGGAAAACCACTGCAATCACTTCAATATAGTGCATGTGTCACAAGTAATGTCCACTGGGATACTAGTCCACTATGTACACAGAGTGGTTTATTTCTTGTCTTCACCGGCAATTCATGACACTATCAAACATGTAGTTTTTAAAACATCAGTAAAGAGCCTTAAGAATAGTGACTGACACATCGTTAATGTGCCAACCAACCTTAAAAACCAAAGCTAAACCCACTGCCCTCGAGTCGACTCCGACTTATAGCGACCCTATAGGACAGAGGAAAACTGCCCCATAGGGTTTCCAAGGCTGTAAATCTTTACAGAAGCAGCCTGCCACATCTTTCTCCCAAAGAGCAACTGGTGGATTCGAACCGCTGACCTTTTGTTTAGAAGCTGAGAGCTTTAACCACTGTGCCACCAGGGCTCCTCTAAACAACCTTAAAGGAGGCAAAATGAGCCATTACATTTAGAATAGACTCTAATCTGTTAATTTGTAAATAAATAATTGGGCACTAGCCATCTAATACATGGTTCTAAATGATGGCTACTATTACCATTTTAAACAAATGCATTTGTTTTTGCTTTATTCTCTAAACCAGATAAATAAAGCAAAACCAGAAATGTTTACTGTTTTGTGCAACTATTATTTATTTATTTTACTTACAGATTAGAGCTGAGGCAATGGTTTCAGGACACGTACTTTGTGCTAACAGCTTTCTAGTGACATCTTAATTATGGCTATCAGGTCTAAAAGTAAAGTTTGGAAAGATATGCTCTGGGAGATATGCTGAACATTCTGATGAATGTTTCATGATTCTGAAGACTCTGAATTTATTTACTTACTATAATGGACATGTCAAATAAGATTAATACATTTTCCAAAGAAGTAAATAAATGGCAGAATCTTTTCTTAAAACTGCTAGCATGGATAATGTTAAATGAATCATGTCAAAATACTGCTGCTGCAACTCAACATTCATAAGGAAAATGCTGATCATACGTGATAAGAAAAAGTGAGGTTTGATGAAAAGGATCACAGGCTCTCAAAGTCAGACAGACCTGAGTCCTAACTTGAGCACTGCCATTTAAGAGCTGTGTGGCCCTGGGTAAACAGTCATAACCTCTTGATCTTTCACTACCTCTTTTGTAATACCTACCTCACAAGTTTATTGTAAGGATTATGTAAATGAAGTTATATAAATAGGCTTAACACAGTGTCTGGTACACAGCAAGTGCTAAATAAATATTAGTTAATGGTTTGGTCATCTAGCTCAAGGGTTCAATTCTGACAGCACATTAGAATCCCAGAGGAGCTTTCAAAGAAAACCATTGCCCGGAGCCAGTTTCAGACCAATTAAATCAATATCTGGGGATGGAGCCAGGCAGGCATTGGTATCTTTAAAAAGCCCCTGAGGGGATTCTAACATGCAGCCAGGATTGCAAACCACTGAGAATCCCTTGTACAAAATACCCAGTTGGTGGCAGTCTGGAAAATCTTCAGTAATAAGACCCTATTGCCTCCCAAGATAGATCGTTCCATTCTAAAAAAGTTATTTCCTTAAAAGGAGGCAACATCTGCCTCTGCAATTTCTCCTCACTTGTCCTTGTTCTGCTTTCTGAAGACACATATAAGAAGCTGAAACCCTTTCCTCCATGGCCTTGTGAAGCATTCACATCTCTAGGGTATGGTGGCTAATTCCTTCAGTTTGCTCCTATGACATGATTTGAATGAACTCTTCTCCCCACTTGGTCTGCAGCCTTTTTTGAATACGCTGCTCAGGATGAAACGTACTCCAGGTGAAACCCTACCAGCCTGATACAGAACCAGACTAGTAGTAACAACCTTTAAGACACTATGTATCTATGAATTCAACCAAAGATGGAGTTAGATTTTGTTACAGCTATCTCACACTACTGATAAGAGCAACCGTAGTCAATTGCAATTGTGTTTCTGTTAATACAACTAAAGCTTTTCCTGAAACTTGTCCAATTGATTTTAATACTCACATGCAGAACTTTACATATATGTCTGCTAAATTTCATCTTTCATTCAACAATATTTATTGTGCTAAGCACTTGGTATACAGAGACAAATAATTTAGTCCCAGTTCTTACCCTAACAGAGTTTAAAATCTAGTAAGGGAGAAGAAAAAAATAAATAACTACCTACAAATGAGTTTTTGGAGCTATTTGAGCTACCTGAGCTCTCAAAATCACTTCATTTCTTGTGTCTCAAGCTCCCTTTAGTCAGAATCGACTCCACAGCAATGAGTTTGGTTTGTTTTTTGAGCCTTTTGAGAGCTCCCTATGTAGCCACACAACACAGATCTTTTCTTCTTCCTAGAAGTTCAGACTGTATTATCAGTTTCATTTTTGGCAGCCTGTCATTCTTCCTAGATTGACTTTCCTTTGAAGAATCTCAGATCATGCCTGAGAAACATGCCTATAAGTTTCTATAAACTTTGTGAAATCCATCTTCTGCAGTTGAGACACACACCAGACTAGACTCAGTCCTTCCTCCTTACTCCCCGCTCCTCCCACTGTCCTGAACTCTAGAGTGACAGACTCTTCTTACCAGGGATTACATGACTTCCTCTTCATTAGCCAATTCCTCTTTGTTGGAATTAATTCCCCCATCTACAAAAATTTAAACCTGAATTTTACCCTCTACCAGAACGGTTTCATCTTGATCAAATTATAAGTAGAGTTTTAAGAAAGGCTAAGTTCTTCCAAATTTTCCTCTGTGTATAATGTCAAATCAGGAAATTAATTATGATTCAAATTCAGTTTACCCTATAGCATTCAGGGTTTGAATGCACACTCCTACAAAAATATTTCCTAAGAGCAAGGTCTCTGTTTTATTCACCTTTGTTTTCTAAGCAATACTTAGCCAGGTATGAAATATTTGCTAAAACGAGATTCATCAAAAGGTGTTTTTTAAAGCTAACTTTTATTGAGTACTTGCTATGTGCCAGGGTTAAGTTCTTTATATGCATTTTTAATTTTTACCAATGAGAAAGTTGAGGCTTAGAAAAGATTAAGCTATTTGTCCAAGGTTACAGAGTCAGTTAGGTCTGATTTCGAAAATCTTGTTCGGAACCTCTATGTGGTACGCCTGCTAAGAGGCTGCTGTTGAGAAATAGGGCAATCATTCTAAGAAAGGAATGTGATGAGACTTTTCCTGCAATCCTCACCTCGTGTCTTCTAGCTCTTTATGATGGGGCCTCAGGCTGAGATCTCCAAGGCAGTCAATGCCTAGGAAAGGACCAATAATAAGTAGCATTGCTAAGATTCTCTGCTGCCACAAACAACAAGCAGAATTCACACACTAGCTCTTATAAGGTTCTAGACAGGTGTTGTGCTCTCTTGGTCTGTTGTGTTAATTGCATACCCCCAACTTGGTCTTAGGTGTACAGTGAAAGAAAATTAGGACCTTCATCCCCAATTCCACCATGGAATGAGAGATTCCCACAGTTTGTCTGTTACACCCTGTGTGACAACATGTGTCAAAAAGAATAAATGCCACATATGAGGGAAAGGGTCAAGACAGGAAGCAGTTCTAAGGCTGGGCAGGGCCATCAGTGGGCCCACTTACTCATAAGGCTATAATCACCTTTAGGAAAACTAATGCTCATCTTTGAAAAATATCAGTTGTGATTTTTCTTCACTTCCATCTCTATTCCCCCAATAATCTCCCTAAGTAAAGACGATCTTATAATTCAATTATTTATTTTAATATAATAAATGAAACCAGCCTTGAATATATACCACAACCATAGGAAAGGTTAGAGCAGGACATTCTATAAGCTCCTACTGTGTTTGCTGCTTGTTTGGTGATAACAATAATGCTGCTACATACAGAGTGTAGATATTCAAATAGTCCAAAGAAGGATAAAAGTAAAGTTTCTCACAATGCCTGAAAATAAATCATTTGTTATTTATGCTTTGAGTTAAAGTAACTGCTATTAAAATAGAAAATGACTGTTTGGCATTATATTGTAGGAAAAATCTGAAGACATAGAAACTACCCACAAGAAACATGTCATTTAGCATCTTCACTTTTTGATCTCCACAGAAAACAACGAGAAGTCACATCGTCACAATGATGACAACTTCAGTCAGCAACTGGCCTTTCTCCTCCCATGGAACACACTTTATCACTAATCACAGTGACCAATCACCACAGAACTTCTCAAAAACATCAAATGTTACTACCGTCTGCTCCATGGATGAAAACTTACTGTCTAATGTGTTAACAACATTCTACTCTGTTATTTTCATTGTGGGACTGGTTGGGAATGTTATTGCCCTCTATGTATTTCTGGGTATCCATCGCAAAAGAAATTCTATTCAAATTTACCTACTTAATGTCGCCATTGCAGACCTCCTGCTCATCTTCTGCCTCCCTTTCCGAATAATGCATCACATTAACCAAAACAACTGGACACTGGGTGTGATTTTTTGCAAGGTTGTGGGAACACTATTTTATATGAACATGTACATTAGCATTATTTTGCTTGGATTCATCAGTTTGGATCGCTACATAAAAATTAATCGGTCTATACAACAACGGAAGGTAATAACAACCAAACAAAGTATTTATGTTTGCTGTACAGTATGGACAATTGCTCTAGCTGTATTTCTAACTATGATTACTTTAACACTGAAGAAAGAAGGGCATAATTCCACAATGTGTTTCCATTATAGAGATAAGCGTAATGCAAAAGGAGAAGCAATTTTTAACTTCATTCTTGTGGTAATGTTCTGGCTAATTTTCCTACTAATAATCCTTTCATATATTAAAATAGGCAAGAATCTTTTGAGGATTTCTAAAAGGAGGTCGAAATTTCCTAATTCTGGTAAATATGCTACTACAGCCCGGAATTCCTTTATTGTACTTATCATTTTTACTATATGTTTTGTTCCCTATCACACCTTTCGATTCATCTATATTTTTTCACAGCTAAATAAGTCATCTTGCTACTGGAAGGAAATCGTTCACAAAACCAATGAGATCATGCTGGTTCTCTCATCTTTCAATAGCTGCTTAGACCCAGTCATGTATTTCCTGATGTCCAGTAACATCCGCAAAATAATGTGCCAACTTCTTTCCAGACGATTTCAAGGGGAAGCAAGCAGGAGTGAAAGCACTTCAGAATATAAACCAGGATACTCCCTGCATGATGTCTCTGTTGCAGTTAAAGTTTAGTCTACTTCTTAAAGTACTTGAGGTAAACATATTAAAAAGAACAACAAAACACAGACTATTAATTCCTTGAAGAACTAAAAAATTGTAAAACAAAGCTCTAGTATTTACAAAACTCCAATCTTCTCAAAGCTCTTATTTGCCGTATTTCATTTGCTTAATTGTAAAATATTTCAAGGGAAAGAAAAGCTTACATTTATTACTAGATTTTAAATATACACATAAAATCTTTTAAAACTAAATTGTTAGCCTAACACGCTTAACATAGATTATGAAGCTGAGTGAAATTCAATGGCTTTAACAACAAAATAATTAAGGAAAATGTGATAGTTTCTCAAGTCACTAAAGCAGTTATTAAAATCAAGCACCTGGTACTAGTACTAATTTAAAGTATGTTTAAAGTAAGTTAAATGATTTGGGAATCAACTTAAAATGTCAGAAATATATGTTCATTTGTCATTTAAAAAGCTTGTAGAATTTGTCAATATATTCATTTATGCCTAAATCTTTATATCAGATGAAATTATAATTAATAAAATCCTAATAAAAACAACATTACTCACTATCTATCACTGCTTAGATAAAAACGGAAAGAATTTAAATACTGTGCAATAAAATCAAGCAACAGATGAGCTAAGAATTCAACAGCCTAGCAACAGGACTTAAAAATCACCCCTTATTCAAAACAGAATTATTAATGACTTAGCCATCTGGACCACATTGGTAAAATACCTTGTAAAAGTAAAGATGTGCATACCGTATGGTCCAGCAAGTCCACTACTAAGTATACATCTTATAGAATTACTGAAATATGTATACAAGAAAGCATATGTAATGATGCTCAGTAACGACTGTTCATGACATTAAACAACTGGAAACTACCTAATTATCCATCAGAGCAAAGGAATGGAGAAGTAAACTGTGGTTTATTCACAAAGTGGAGTACTATACAGCACTTCAATTAAATGAACTACATCCACATGCATGAACATGGGCAAATCTCAAAAACAATGTTGAGTAACAACAACAACAAACTGTAAAAGGGTATGTACCATAAGAAATCATTTATGTAAAACGCAAAAACATATAAAACAATATCATATTCTTTATGAAGCTATAAATATGCAACAAAAATACAAAACATTTCATGGCAATACACACAACATATATACCAACTTCAAGTTAACCTAGGTTACTTCTCGAGAGATTCGAAGCAAACATGGCAAAATGCTAATGTCTGTTAAACCTAGGTGGTAGGTACATGGGTGTTTGCTGGTATTACTTTTGTTATATTTATGGGTGTTTGAAATATTTCATAACAACAAAGAAAACCTGTAAATTAGAATTGAAAGAATCAAATTCTAAAATTTTTGTTTATGTTCAAAAAGAACTGTACTGTCAGGTCTATGAGAAAAAGATCTCTATCTTGTTTATCACTGCCTCCCTGAAGCTAAGCCCACTGCCTGGCACAGAGGAGATCAACAGATATTTGCTGAATAATTGAATGAACGAACGGATAAACGAGACAGGGAGGAAAGGAGAGATGGGGTGCTTAAAAGAATAAAAAAATTCACGTACTTAGGTTTTTTTCTAGTCAGTCTATCTGGATCTAGCAGTATAGAACATCAACAAAATTGCAATCTGGGTGGTATCACTAGGGCAACCATTCTCCGAAGTGTGGCCAGCATTTGCCCAGTTCTTTGGTTACTCACAGAACGCAAATGCTGTTGAGTGAATGCGTAAAGGCCTGTTATGATAAACTCCAAGGATCCATTCATAAGTTTCTATCACAGAGGAGGATTTTTTACAGTCAAAATACTCCTTAAACCTTAAGGCAGGCCACTGTCTGGGAAAACATTGTTAACGAGCATTAAGATTTTTGTTAGAGTCGACTTTATTGTAACGAGATTTGGCTTATATATAATTAATGCTCAGTTAACCATATTTCAAAAAGTGCACATAATTGGTTGAATAAAGAATAGGTCAAAGTAGAATTACATTTAAAAAAAAAGTAATATTTGAGAATAAAAATGGAAATTCACAGAAAAATTAGAGGCTCAGAAAAAAGTAATAAAATGGTATTAATTACCTTGCCCTGACAATGTTAACAAATACCAACTAACTGAAATTCAGCGTTTCTGTTTGTATGATTTAAAAATACGAATATATTTATTTTCCCTTATATCCTAAAATTTAAAATATTTTTCACATTATTGGTAAGCATTTTATATTTCTCCATGTCTTTATCGTAAACATACAGTTTAGTTAAATTATATTATCAAATATTATTATTATTATTAGTTTTAAGGAACATTAAAAGAAAAATAAATATACTCATAGTTCTGGATGCTGCTTGTCTCATTATTTGTATTAAATGAGACGATCCTTATAAAGTCTTATACAATGGCATTAAACATTTTTTTTAAACACATTGAATTAATGCTTTCTGTAGTTATTATTTGCAATAAAATACATTTTGATTTGAAAAAGTAGGTTTGTTTATAACTCTATAATAACACACTTTGAGCAACCTGAATCCTGAGAATGTTTCTAAATTTTTAGAAAAATATGCTACTGACTTACCAAATTTAAGGCTATTTATTATATGTAATCTTTTATTTGTTACTGAGCATTAGTGTATGCAAGCAGCATATCTACCTCCCTACACCCAAGGTTCAGTTCTAGAAGTATACAGAAAAAGGAAATTCAGAAATATATGCATATATTCACCTTGCAAAAGACCTTCAGAACAAAGTCTCTAAATAACATCTCCCATATGCAAAACCAAACAAGGGCAAAATTAACTGTCTGGCTGTCAGAATGAGACTGAAATGCTGAGTATTGTTGTTAGTTATGGAAAAGTATTTTGTGCAGAGCTCGGTTTAATGGTGGTTGAATTTCTAAGATCAGGTCCGGAGAAAAAAGAAAATGCTGTTCTAGTACAGAAGGTTTTACCTTCAACTTCTTTTTAAAATGGATTCTTTGGTCCTCTTGATATCAAAGTAGAACTAATACAATTAACAACCCTTTGAACCAAAGCCTTTCGGAAAGTTATCCCCAAGAGAAAAATGGAATGAAATAGAGTTCTCTCAACAGGCATCTTGGATTTTGCAGAAACATGTTAATAGGCTGAGTATTTTTTAGGCTTTTGAAATATGAATGGAAACGTACTTTACCAGATAGTAAAATATATTCTTTTCCTACAATAAAGAAAACACTGTGGGGCAGACCCAAGGATAAACTTATCAGTGGAACAGAATGCACATCTCTAAGCAGACCCCAGATGATATACGAGAAGAGTATATGACAAACTAATTGTTCTCAAAAGGGTGGGGGGAGGAACAAATCAGAGGGAGACCTAAGATTCTGTTAGTCAAGATGTACTAGAATCTTGCAAAGGTGAAGTGTAATTTTAAAAAGCTTCCCGAATGACTCTGATACACTCTTCTCCCTCAGTCAGAATCTCTACAAATAAAAGAAGCATCACAAAAACCATAGAGGAAGGGAGGGATGGACTAATAAATACTGCTATGTCTATTTTTTTTGAAGTCAATTTATAGCCTCACCTTCTATCACACCCAAAAAACTGTAAGTGAATTAAAGAGTTGAAAGTAAAATACAAAATCATTACGAGTCAAAAGCATATAAGCAACTGAGTCATCTGTGGATGGGTAATAATTTTCTATTAATAAAATAATAAAAATAACTATCAGAAAAATCTCACATATTTGACTTAAAATTTTAGATTCTTCTTTGCCAAAAACCATACACAAAAATATAAAGCAGGAAAAATACTCACAACAGATATGACATTTACTTTTATGTCAGGCACTAGCAGACACAATAAACTATATATAAAGAAACTTGTATTTTTGATCAGAAGAAAGCATTCAAACCCTAGAATATAATCTGAATATCAACTCAGATGAAATAGAAAATAAGGCACATTCTCATGTTGGGTGATGCAGTGTCTTTTTTCATAGCTACATTATCTAACTGGGGGCCCTGGTGGTGTAGTGGTTAAATCACTTGGCTGCTAACCAAAAGGTCAGCAGTTTGAATCCACCAGCTGCTCCTTGGAAACCCTATGGGGCAGTTCTACTGTCCTATAGGGTCGCTATGAGTTGGAATCGACTCAGCAGCAACAGCTATTACCCACTAAGAAAACACTCCTATAAGTGGCTGCTTATAGTGCCTCAGTTCAATCTGCTTTTCAGATGATGAAGTGAATTGGTTGGGTGGTGGTAACAATCGACATAGCACTGGAAAGGAGGTGTCTGGCTTATCCTAAACTTCTTTTTTGCCTCTTACTTATACACAACCTCCCCCTGCTCTTTTAATTTCACATGCAAGGGAATGGGAAGCCACTGTGTTAGGAGTTTTAAGTGCATTCCATCATTTAATCTTCACTGCCGTGTGTTGTGTCAATTGTACTCTACGTATGAAGGAATGCAAGTTGTCTCTGCTGTTGTTGTTGTTAGGTGCAATCCAGTCAATTCCAATTCACAGCGACCCCATGTGACACAGTAGAAGTGCCCGTAAGGTTTTCTTGGCTGCAGTCTCTAAGGGAGCAGATAGCCAGGTCTTTCTTCCGGAGAGCCACTGGGTGGATTCGAACCGCCAACCTTTTGATTAGTAGCCAAATGCTTAACTGCTGCACCACCAGGGGTCCTTTGTCTCTGCTAAGACAATACTTTTAATTTTCTTTTCATTCTGTCCAAGCACAATGGTAATTACTAAGTTGTCTTTTGTTTTAAAAATCAAAAATTGCCATTAATATGCATTTGGGACAAAAAAAATTCTGCTTATCAGTTATCAAAATTGTGTGATGTCAAAAAATCAAAATCTTAAAGCCTTATTTTCTAGCTATCATACATTTGTATACTTGGCAAAAGCTCTATCTGATACATGGATGATAATCCAGTACAAACCCATACAGGTTGAATAGAAGGGGGGAAAAAAAAGAATCAAATTAGAGCATTTTACCTTTATTAATTTTGCTTCTGGCCCAGGAAATGCTTAGAGACCATCATAAGATAAACTTTGGGAAAAGTTTCTAATTATAGTTTGGATGTACGTAGGTGTTAGTGATGCACAGAATCTCTTTTTGCTTTAATAAGCCATGCAAATTATTTCAGGAGCAACAATTAACTGTTTCAATTATACTCTGGTTGGTAATTCCACATAAAATTTTTTTTTAGGTCTTAAAACATTCCAAACATATAAAAAAGAAAAACACAATATAACAAGCTTCTAAGCACCCATCACCCAAATTGAACAGATATTAATGTTTTGGCCTTATTTTCTTAAGAGTTCCTTTGTATATATACAATCAAAACGTTATATATACTAAAGCCCAGCTTACATCCTTGCCTTCCCCAAGGTAGCCTCTTTCCTGAAGTTAGTGTATATCATTCCATTGTTTATTTTTGTACTTTTACAACATTATGTATGCATAAACAATATGTACTACTTTTTGTTTTTAAATTTTACACCCACAGTGTCTTAGTATTACATTGTGATTATATCTTAGTATATTAGATGTAATACTACATCTTAGTATTACATTAGTGAAAAAATTTACTAATTCTTTCACTCAAATTATGTTTGTCTATGTTGATGCACATAGGTCTCATTCAATCATTTTCACTGATGTGCAGTATTTTATTGTAGGAATAAATAACAGCTCATTTCTCCATTTCCTTTAACAATGGGCACTTAGGTGGTTTCCACTTTTTCACAATGCAAAACCATGCTTAAGTGAAAGCCTCATACACCTAGTACACATATGGGGAGCTTCCCCATGGCTGAAATAGAAGTAGAAATGTTTGGGTGTAAAAGTATGCACACCTTAGATTTGTCTCAGCTTTGACAAATTACTCTTGAATGTGATTTTACCAGTAAGATATGAGTTCCTGTTTATCCATATCCTCACCAATACTTCGTTATACTGGATTTATTAATTTTTGCCAATCTGGTAGGTGTGAAATGGTATCACACCGTGGTTTTAATTCGCACATCCCTGATTACCATCACCCTGAAATGGAGCATCTTCTCATGTGTTTTTTGCCCATTCAGGTTTCTTATTGGGTGAATGGCCTATTCATACCTACATCCCCTCACTTTTCTAATGATGTATATTTTTTTCTTCCTTACTTTCCAGTTGTTGAAGTAATTTTTCATATATTCTGGATACTAATCCTTCACTGTTTATATGGGTTGCAAATTACTCTACCAGTATGGGGCTTGTCTTTTACTTTGCTTATGGTTTCTTTTGCCAGATACCATAAGCAAAGTAAAAAAACATTTTTTAATCAATAAATATAAAGCAAACAGTGGTCCTATGATATACTTTCCTCAAGGGCCAAGCTAAAGAACTTGCAGATGAAATTATCTTATAATTAGACAGTATTTCAGTTATAAATAGTACATATTAGCCTAAATGAGGTGTTCCCTGAGAACATGGAAGTAGAAATGTTTAAGGAATAGACATTTAAAATATAAAATCCAAACATCTAAGTATAGATATACAAATTTTTAAAGAGATAGAAAGTCCCTAGGCCAGGAGATGACCTGATTAAATGTATTAACATATATAAAGAAAGAATTGATCATTCACTAAGTGAGGGAAAATCAGGGAGAAAAAAAAAAAAAGAGTGTTAGGAAAATGTTGGTATTGCCCATCCCAGGACAGTTCAGGGGAGGAGTCTTGGCCATTGGATCTGGAATTTTATGATCCCACTGGTAAGGCCATGACAAGGGTTACGGTGGGGTTGGATCCAATAGGTCCTCTTAGCCTAATGACATTCAAACCAAAAAACCAAACTCATTGCCATCAAGTCGATTCCAACTCATAGCGACCCTATAGGACAGAGCAGAACTGCCCCATAGAGTTTCCAAGGCTGTAAATCTTTATGGGAGCAGACTACTACATCTTTCTCCCACGGAGGGGCTGGTAGATTCAAACCGATGATCTTTCGGTTAGCAGCTGAGTCCTTAACCACTTCGCCAACAGGGCTCCTCCCTAATGATATTAAACATTGTTAAATAATAAACTGAGAGGTGCATTAACAGAGGAGTTAGAAGGGTGGATGCTATAGTCAGACTTCCGGAGTTCATTATATGGCTCCATCACCTACTATGTAACCTTGGACAACCTCTATTTCCTCTACTGAGAAAACAGGGATAATAATGGTACCTAACTCATAGAGCTGTTATGAGGATTAAATGAGTTAATAAAAGTACGGGGCTTAGAATAGTACCTGACAAGTCAGAAGCATTCAATATACGTTATCCAAATACCCCAATGCCAAGGGAAAGGCAGGGTAAATACAAAAAATGGAATGTCTAGAAGCTAAGTGAAAGCTCAGGATAACAGCAGAACTAGAGGGATATATGGTAGAAGTGGATCTGGATCAAATGAGGTGGGGGAAATAACTCAAAACAGGGAATTAACCTTAGCTCTCATTAAAACAACAATGTCCAGTACAGGAGAGGTAACAGACTCATTCTATTTTATGTAAGTCAGAACTATACTCTGAAAGTTGAGCAAGGAGAAGAGGAGAGTCAGGGCACCTGACATGATGTCAGAATGACAGATGAAAGAATGGGTTTATTTAGCTTTCTTAAAGCAGACTTAAAAGACATTATAGCAAAAAATGTGTGTGTGCGTGCGTGTATCCTCAGAGGCAAGCAGAAAGAGAACCAGTGAAGGATGGGAGCTGCAAGCAGCATGTTTCACCAGATCGTAAGAGAGGGTTTTCTAATCAGTACAGATCTCCAATGGAATAGAAAGCCAATGAGGTATCTGCTTAGAGAACTGTTTCAATATTTTATGGGTGCCCAGCAGACTGGGTTGGTCAAGAAATACTTTCATTATTTAATAAAGTTTGAATTAGATGCCCTTTCCAAACGAAAAAAACCAAACCCACTGCCGTCAAGTTAATTCCAACTCACGCTACAGGAGCCCTGGTGGTGCAGTGGTTAAACGCTCAGCTGCTTAATCGAAAGATCAGCGGTTCAAACCCACCAGTCGCTCCATGGGAGAAAGATGTGGCAGTCTGCTTCCATAAAGATTTATAGCCTTCGAAACCCTATGTAGCAGTTCTACTCTATCCTAGAGGGTTGCTATGCGATGCCCTTTAGGTCCCTCTAATAAAAGATTTGGGTTATAATAATGAGTGGCAACCAGGGGCTGGCTGTGATCATGTGCTGTGATACAGTAATGCCCTCAGGTCTACTCAGGTGTGTATGTGTGCGTGTGTGTGTGTTGCTGGGGGAAGAGGGCTGGAGGTGGTGCTACATAGTCAATGGTCCCCAAGTGATTTTTCTGAATCTTTTTTTGTTGTGAATTTGTCTGGTGTCTCTTGCCCAGCAGATGGTAGGCATTTATTAATACTTATTGATAGATAAATTGATTAAACTACACCTAAAAGAAGTCGATAGATTCTCGGAGCTTTGTGACCTTTATGTTAGGTGCTCAGGCTTCTTGGCTTTCTTACTGACCCTTGGCTTTGTTCTATGACCATTACATTCTGTGTGAACACTGCATTCTGAAATGTGGACATAACACCTTCACTGTAAACCTGGCCCAATAGCATCAACCAGAAATGGTAATCACTCTAACGGGTTACAGTTTCAAATTTTATCCGACAGCAAAAGTGTAGATCAAAATATCTTAATGCCTTCAATTAGTCCTGCTGGCATAGCTGTTATAGGCCCTTTGTAGATACTTCCTTGATATTTCCTGCCTCTTCTTGCGTCCTGGATCCCTGGTGGCACAGTGGTTAAGAGCTCAGCTGCTAACCAGAAAGGTTGGCAGTTCAAATTCACCAGCTGCTCCTTGGAAACCCTATGGTGCAGTTCTATTCTGTCTTATAGGGTCGCTATGAGTCAGAATTGACTTGACGGCAAGGGATTTGATTGGTTTTGGTCTTGTGTCCTATTACTTGTCAAGACTTTCTCGTACATCCGAATACACCCCATCTCTGCTTCTTTTTTCCTTTTCTGTACTCAGCAGCACTTCATTCTCTTCCCCGATTCAGTATTGTCTCTGTTTTCCTACTGTCTGTTTTAATTGCCTTTCTCACAATTTAGTGCTCTCTTCTCTGTGTTCCCTGATGTATCAGAAGCAGAAATGCTTCATATCTATGTGGAAATTCAGTTTGTACTCAGAAGAAAAACACTGTTTCCTCTATATTGAAAACAACTCTCAGCTGGCTGCAAGAGAACTGATGAGGTCTGCATGCATGCTCATATTCAGTTCCCCTTTGTGGCCAGTGGGACTTGAAAAACACTGGAAGACAGGTCAGCTCTTGTGGGAACTGATTATAGAGCTCCAAATATATGTGGCAAGCAGTGAGAAGAGTTAAGTAAGTAAATGCGAGCCTCATGGTCTGATAGTTTGACATTTATGATCCTCAAAATAACTAAGCCCTTGAGCAACGAGGAGTGCGACCTAGCACGATGGGGGAAAAGCTACCAAAGGGGCAAGCTAGACAAACCATCTTTCTGCAGCCCTTTAGGTTTTAGTGTTGAAGATGTCCATGAATTTATCCAGCTATCAGGAACAAACTACTGGGATGAAGGAGAAACAAACTTTTCTTCTAGTTTTACTGAAAAGCTAGATTAATATTCTGGAAATGTATATTAAAAAGAGAGGTTATTTACAGAGGATAAAAAGTACAAAGGAAACATGGATTCACGATACTTTTAATACACCTTTTAATGGGAGGAATAATCAAAACAAAACAACAGTTCCAAGACCAAGGTGGGACATAGTGAGCATACTTTTGAGAAATAAAAACTCCTTTTTTGTGGGGAGTACAACTCAAGGAAGGTACACATACTAATTCCTAAGGAATGAATCAATACACTGCATTTTGAGGAAATAAAATTATATAAATCTAGTTAGAACATTAAAAGAAATATGGTAGATTAAAAATGGCCCCAAATTCTTTGCAGTGCCTCTGATCCAGAGGTAGAGTCTATTTCCCCATCCCTTGAATATGGGCTGGTATTATAATTTGTTTTAACCAATAAAATGTGGTAGATGTTGTATGACTTCTGAGGAAGGCCTCAAGAGACCTTGTAGTGTCCAGTTTTGCCCTCTTGGAACCCTGAGACCATCATATTGTATGTAAATAAGCCAGGATGAAAGATCACATGAAGAGAGAAATGCCCAGCTGTCCCAGCCATCCCAGCTGAGGCTCCAGACATGTGAGTGAGGCCTTCTGGGACCATCCAGCCTTAGCTGAGCAGCCAGATGATTAAGCTTCATGAATGACCCCAGGTGAGACTGGCAGAAGAACTGCCCAGCTGAGCCCAGACAAATTGCAGAATTATGAGTAAATAAATAGTTGTTATTTTAAGTCACAAGGTTGGGGAGTGCTCTGGCATCTAGCAATAGATATGTTGTTGTTAGGTGCCATTGAGTTGATTTTTGACTCAGAGTGACCCCACGTGCCACATAGGGTTTTCTAGGCTGCAATTCTTGCAAGAGCAGATCACCAGGTCTTTCTCCCACTGAGCCACTGGATGGGTTCGAACCACCAACCTTTCTGTTAGCAGCTGAGCACTTAACCAGCAATAGATACATGGTGCATATAAATAAATGGAGAGTATGTGTAGCATGCATACTTTCTAAAAAGGTGACAACTAATATTTTCTTTAACAAAAAAAGACAGTACTTCGAATTATTTTACTTGAAAGCTGTGTGTGTGTGTGTGTGTGTGACAGGGAGACAGAGAGATTTATTTTTCAACCATTGCAAGGTAGAGACTGGAGGGGTTATTGAAGATTTAATAACAGCTTTATGTCGTCAGAGATAAAAACAAACATATACTCCCCTTGTCAGAGATAGCTGAATAACGAGGCGACCAATAATGCAGGGGTCTCTTAAGATGAAGGGATCTGCATAGTTAAGCAGACAGGGAGGAAAATGACTACAGTAGAGGAAAAACATGATTTCTTCTATACTTTTTTCACTAGGTAAGGTGGAATATACTTTAACTTACATTTATTAGTAGACATAAGGTGTTGTTTTCATTACAAGTCTTTTAGTATTATTTGACTTTTAAAACTATGCCCATGAATTGCTATGATTAAAAAAAAAATAGTTAAAAACAACTCAAAAGATACAGTAATAGAGGAGTCCTGGTGGCACAGTGGTTAAGAACCAGGCTGCTAACCAAAAGGTTGGCAGTTTGAATCTACCAGCCACTGCTTGGAAACCCTATGGGGCAGTTCTGCTCTGTCCTATAGGGTCACTATGAGTCAGAGTTGACTCCATGGAAATGGGTTTTAAAATAAAATAAAATATCAAAAAAAAGATACAGTAATAAACTTTCAAATACTAAAATGTCAGACTTTTTTTTTTTTTACCACAAGGATAATTGTAGTTGTGAATATTTTACAAAGGTGATTCTTATGATAATCACTACTACAAAACAAAACAAGGCAAAAAAAAAAAAAATTTTGAAATGGTGTATCTTTGACTATGTACAAAATAAAACAAGGCAAAAAAAAAAAAAATCCCCAAAGGACATATCCTATTAAAGGCAGATGAATGCCACAGGGTTTCATTTTTTAAGGACAGAAATCCATTGTCCATACATTTACTTTTATTCTATCCTGTTTAAAGTGGTTTTCAGCTACTAAATTAAGGAAGTTTTCCATGTTATTAGAAACTCAGACCTTTCTATTGTGCTCAGTTTTTAGCTGGAAAACAGTGCAATGCGGGCAGCTTATGCGTCAACCTCTAATTGTAACAGAGGTTTGACGAGGGCTGGCGATACATTGCCCTCTGCTGGCCAAAGCATCACCAAAGGAGTGAACTTAAAGACTCACGTTAAAATTTAATTGTGGTTTCTCCTTTCCAATTTTCTCTCCGAGATATTTCTGGAGATATGGAACTCCAGAGAACTTACATTTCCTGGCTTAGAGACTTTATTTGTAGGTTTACTAGAACAACACATTTTAGGCTGGTTTTAGATAGAGAAAACGGAAGAAGAGGCAATATGGTAATAGAAATTATACCACATATAGTGCAATTTGAGAAATAACTAAACCAAGACTTGTTTACTGTGATGCCTCAAAATGACCACTTCAAGTCTAATATATCTCTGTGCATAAAAAGATTACCAAGATGCAACTACTAACCTAACGGCTGGTTTAGGCAAGGATTATCAATGAATGCTAAAAACCACTGGGTGAAAGTCTATTTATAGTTTCAAAATATGACAAGAGTACTTATCAATTACAAAGGGAAAAGGGTACCTTTACAATAGAAAGATCTGACATGCCTTTTAATGTGATGTAATGAGGATGTATATCACCTCTACAGAATTCCTGCCAAAAATGTTCAACCTGAATCTAATCATAAGGAAACAATCAGACAAATCCAGATTGTGGGCTATTCTACTGAACAAGTGGTCTAGACTCTTCACACAATGTGTGATCCTTGACTGGATCCTGGATTTAAAAAAAAAACAAAACACAATATAAGACATTATTGGAACTGGAACAATGGGCAAAATTTGCATATTAGGTAACATTATTAGTGTTGATTTCTTGGTTGTGATAATGGAACTGAGTTATTTGAGGGTGAAGTATCACAAAGCTGCAACTTACCTTCCATTTCCTTCTGCTTTCAACCCTTCTCTAAAAAGCTTTCTACACTGTTGTTTCCATTTCCTCACCTCACTTCTCAACTATTCCCAACACTCCACAAAAATTGTTGTTGTGTGCTTTCAAGCTGATTCCAACTCATAGCGACCCTGTATGATAGCGTACATCTTTACAGGAGCAGATCTCCAGGCCTTTTCTCCCTCAGAGTGACTGGTGGGTTGACCACAGCCAAGCAGGCGCTTAACCATTGCGCCACCAGGGCTCCTTCCCAGAAATTACTACCCCTAAAATCACCAATTGTTCCTCATGTCACTAAATCTAATGGGAAATTGTCAGGCCTCATCGTGACTTCTAAGCTGCATTCAACACTGTTAACCATTTTCTCTTTGAAACACTCCTTTTCCTTAATTTTCATGACTCTACTGTTCATTTTCATATGTCTCTGGATGTTCCTTTTTAGCTTCCTTTGCTGGTTCATCCCCATGAACCTTATCCTTAAACACTGGAGTCGACCAAGGTTGAATCCTAGGCCCTCTTTTCACTTTATATTCTCTCCCCAGGAGATCTCATCCATGCCTGCAGCTTCAATTTCCATCTTCAGACAGATGATTCAAATTTCTAGCAAATCTAGACCTCATCTCTGAGCTCCAGATATGACTCCTGGATCTCTCAGTATAACTGAAATTCATCATTTCTACCTTCCCCTCCCTCATACCCTGGTCCTCCATTCCCTGGATGGCCTGTTATACTATCATTACCCTTTCAGTTGCGTAAGCCAGAAACCTGGGAGTCACACTTGACACTTTCCTCTTCCTTGCCTCTTACATTCAACTCCTATCAATTTTACCTCCTAAATATTTCTAATATGCCCCTCCATTTCTACCACCACTATCTTAATCTAAGCTACTGTCATGGATTGAATTGTGCCTCCCCAAAATATCTGTCAACTTGGCTGGGTCATGATTCCCAGTATTGTATGACTGTATAATCTGATGTGATTTCCTTATATGTTGTAAACTCTGTCACTACGATGAGGTTATACTGATGACGTCTACAAGATTGGATACTGTCTTAAGCCAATCTCTTTTGAGATATAAAAGAGAGAAGCGAGCAGAGATACATGGGAACCTCATACCACCAAGAAAGCAGTGCCGGGAGCAGAGAGCGTCTTTGGACCTGAGGTTCCTGCGCTGAGATGCTCCCAGACCAAAGGAAAACTGATGCATCACAAGGACCTTCCTCCAGAGCTGACAGAGAGAGAAAGCCTTCTCCTGGAGCTGATGCCCTGAATTTGGACTTGTAGCCTACTAGACTGTGAGAGAATAAACTTCTCTTTGTTAAAGCCATCCACTTGTGGTATTTCTCTTAGAGCAGCACTAGATGCCTAAGACAGCTACCATGACTTCTTCTTAGACTACTGGAACAGCCTTCTAACATCCACATCCACTCTAGCGTCCTTCAATATTTCCTCGTATTGCAAAGTGATTTCTTTGATAAGCAAATCAGATCATCTCACTCCCTTTCAATGGCCTTCTTTGACTCTTATCATAAACACCAAACCTTGGAGCCTAAACTCTCCAGCTTTATCTAGTAGCACTTTGCTCTCCTCCAAGATCCTGTCCAACTGGCCTTCAAACTTTTAGTCCTCTGAATATCATGTTCTGCCTAGAATTCTCTATCTCATGTCATAAATTACTCCTTCCTTAGCCCTCTAGACAAGACAGGTTCTCTCTGCCATAGCCCCCTTTACTTATGGAAGTTATCACTTCTGTTATTATTTATTTGTAAAACAAGTTGATTAATGCTGTTACTGCCACTAGACTGTGAGTTTAATTAAGGCAGGGATGGGGTCAGTCTGCTTGCCCAGAATGTTCCCAGCACCATACTATCTGAATGGTCCCAATGAATTATCAATAAATATTTGTTGAATGAATGAATGGATAAATGAAGCCAGACGTGTACCAAGTACCAGAATTATAAAGATAAAAATAATGTGGCCCTTATCTATAAAAAATTCACTATTGGGGGATACATGGATAAAGTGATAACTACAATATAGTGCAAAATATGTTATGGCAGAGCTCCTGGAAGAATGCAGAGAAAGGAATAAATAATTTGGCTGGGAAATGAGGAGGAGGTTAGATATATGGTCGTTGCTGAGAGTATAAGCTCTGGAGGCAGACTTTTCTGACTTCAAATATGGGCTCCACCAATTATTAACTGTGGGATTTGGGGCCAAGTTCTTCACTTCTTTTAAGACTCATTTTTCCTTATTTGTAAAATGAGGATAATACCAGTACCTATCTCATGGAGTTGTTATGAGGATTAAATGATAACTCATGTAAAGCCTGTAGAGAGGAAATGTTAGTTTATTTTATCATTACGAAGGGCAAATAAGAGAGATTTTTCTGCAATTACTACTTAAGAATCAAAGTTATAATCTTGCTAAAAGGCAAGGTATTAGTTTTCTACCTCAGATAATGTTTAACATATTTTCCTGTTCAAAACTGATTTAGGAAATAATATTGGAGTCATTATTCCCTGTCCCTGAGCATAGAGAATGTGACCCAGTTGGAGCTGGGCTTACAAGGACTCACAAGAACACATCAACTAGGCCCTGAGGTATAAAGACAATAGCTAAGATAATCTTGGAAAATATCTTTTAGGGAAACTTTCACATAAAGCCAATCAAACAGAACACAAAAGACTTTCCACTCTTATCTTTTTCTATTAGCATTTAGTGAATAGAAATTTGTTAGACCAATGAAGATCCTCCTGACTCTCGTTACTGAAACCTGTACCAATGTTTGTTAAGAAAGACAATTCAAAATGTAGGATCACAGTTTCTAGCCAATCTGAAAAGGCTAAGCTTTCAATGGTTTTACCCGTTTGTAATGTTAATATATACTGATGACTCTGTAATGGTTCTTTGGACTCGGGCAGACATGGCTGTGGCAGCGTGCTTGTCCGTTTTCCCACTTTTGTCTATTCTGTAACGGTCTTTGGACGTGAGCAGACATGGCTGTGGCAGGATGCTTGTTTGTTTTCCCATTCTTGCCTATTCTGTAATATTCTTTGGACTTGGACAGACATGGCCCCAGCAGCATGCTAGTCCATTTTCCCACTTTTGTCTGTTCTGTGATATTTCCTTCGATTTGGGCAGACACTCTAGCTCTGGCAGCATGCTTGTCTGCTTCCCACTTCTGCCCTTTTGAATACATGCTGAATAAAACTTTCTTTTTGCTTTACTAAACTTTATGATGTTTTTCCCCTACAACAGTTAATGGCATAGTCGTCAAGGATTCTGAAGCTATGAATCCAGTCAACCTCGAGGAGACCTGGACTGCGGAGCAGAAGCTAGCAAAGAGAGGTCTTATCTTTGGACCCACATGTTCCCACTCCATGTTCCTTCGACACCGACAGGGTGAGTGCTCTCGGAAAACGAGCCTTTGCTTATTCTTTTTTGTTCTCTTTCTCATGTTTTCTTAAGCTTTGTTTGGCATATTTGTTTGAAAAACCGGTTGTTTGATTAAGGAGAATCTTTCTTAGATTTTTGCTTGATCATTTGATTAAGAGTTACATTTAGTAACTCTTTAAGTAAACTGCAGTTTAGGTCCAGATTTGGGTGTTTGAAACATTGAAGAGGTAATTCTATTTTCAAAGAGCTTTGAGTCACTATAAGCTGCAAAATTTGGGCCTTTTTGTGGCTCAGAGAAAACCTGGGACAAAGTGCTCTGCTTTGCCAAATTTGCAGGGAGAGGTGGCAGCTCTTGCCTGTTTTGCCAAATTCTCAGGGGGAGGTGGCAGCTCCTGACCTGTGTTATGAAATCTGAAGAAGTGGTAGTTCTGTACCTTTTTTATGATACAGTTTCTCAATAAATAATCACAATGTTAAAATTAAAATAATCAGTAACTTTAAAGTACTTTCCAATTGGAAGAACTAGTCTATTTAAAGTCTAAAATAAGAGACTAGGTCTCTAGCCAGCAGAATGAATTGGTTTAAAAAGAGGGAAACCAAAAGCTTGAACCTTAGAGCTTACCATCTTTGATAAATGAGCTTGGATTTCCCCCCGACCCCCTACTACTGAGACATTGGTTTGGGGTTCATATTTAAAAACACTATAAACTGAGTGTATGTCTTAGTCATCTAGTGCTGCTCTAAAAGATATACCACAAGTGGATGGCTTTCACAAAGAGAAATTTATTTTCTCACAGTCTAGTAGACTAGAAGTCCAAATTCAGGCCGTCAGCTCCAGTGGAAGGCTTTCTCTCTCTGTTGGCTCTGGAGGAAGGTCCTCATTGTCATCAGTCTTCCCCTGGACTAGGAGCTTCTCTGCGCAGGAACCTCGGGTCCAAAGGACACACTCTGCTCCCGGTGCTTCTTTCTTGGTGGTATGAGGTCCCCCTGTCTCTCTGCTCACTTCTGTCTTTTATATCTCAAGACATTGCCTCAGGATACAATTCAACCTTGTAGACTCAGTCCTGCCTTACTAACACAACTGCCGCCCATCCTCCCTCATTAACATCACAGAGGCAGGATTTACAACATATAGGAAAACCACACAATACCAGGAATCATGGCCCAGCCAAACTGATACACACATTTTTGGGGGGACATAATTCAATCCACAACATTCTAACCTTTGGCCCCCAAAAAATCACATCCTTGCAACATGCAAAACATATTCACTCCATCATATCACAGCCAAAGTCTTAACTCCAAGTCCAAAATCCAAAAATTCCTCTTCATCTGTGAAATCTAGAATACAGGTTTTCTGTTTCCAAAGGTACAATGGCAGAACAGGCACAAGCTACACATTTCCATTACAAATGGGAGAAACTGGAGGGAAAGAAGGGATAACAGGGACCAAGCAAGTCAGCAGAATATATTACATTAGCCCTCAAGGCTTTGAAAATAATCTTCTGTTCTCCAAGACAGTTTACACAATGGCTCTGCCCTCCAGACTCCAGGTATTGGTCAGTCTCTGGATTCTGAGTGGAGGCCCATCGGCCCTGGGCTTCAGCTCTGCCTTACAGGCCCCCTGGGACGGCAACTCTGCTCCCTTAGCTTTAGGCACACCATTCTCCTAGTCCACTGGAGTGACAACTCCACCCTTAGAAAGGCCAGAGGCCATGGCTCCACCCTTTGAAACCCCTGAGGTCATGGCCATACCTTTTGAGACTCAGGTGGCTCAGCTTCTTGTGTTCCTTGTCTCTTCAGCTTCTGCTTCCTGTGGCCCTCACCCCTCGGGCCACACACCCGCATCTGCCCTGCTGGGGCAAGTGTTCCAAAGCTCAGTAGCTCCAATAATAAGTGCCTGGAGGCACCCCAGTTCACCAGAAAGCCTCGTGCTCACAGGCACTCAGCTCTCTTGCTCCATGGGTCAGCTCCAGCGCTATCCCGCACTGGTCTCCTGGTTCTGCTGCTGTTGGTTCTCTGCCACTGCAGGTTCTCTGCCACCGCCACTTCTCTGCTGTTGCAAGTTCTCTGCTGCTGCTGATCCTTTGTTGCTGCCACTGCTCTATCCATTGACAGTTTCAAAACCACTTCCACATTTTAGGTATCTGTTACAGCAGCACCCCACTCTCTCATTACCAAATTCTGTCTTAGTCATCTAGTGCTGCTATAACAGAAATACCACAAGTGGATGGCATTAACAAAGAGAAGTTTATTTCCTTACAGTAAAGTAGGCTAAAAGTCCAAATTCAGGGAGTCAGCTCCAGGGGAAGGCTTTCTCTCTCTGTCGGCCTTCTTGTCAATGTTCCCCTGGACTAGGAGCTTCTCTGCACAGGGACCCCGGTCCAAAGGACGCACTCTGCTCCCGGCACTGCTTTCTTGATGGTATGAGGTCCCCAATTCTCTGCTTGCTTCTCTTTCCTTTTAGTGGTGCAGGCCACACCCCAGGGAAACTCCCTTTACATTGGATCAGGGATGTGACTTGGGTTAGGGTGGTGTTACAATCCCACCCTAATCCTCTTTAATGGAAAATTACAATCACAGATTGGAGGACAACGACACAACACTGGGAATCACGGCCTAGCCAAACTGATACATGTTTTTGGGGGGACACAATTCAATCCATAACAGTATACAAGAAGTAATTTGGAATTTCAGTGACCACTTTGAGAAAATAAGCTTTCATTTGTGTTGTCCTTTCTTTCCTTTAGGGAAATTTTGCTTGATGCTCAGGTTTTGTCAAAAGGTCTAATATTCCTCCATCTAAGGCTCTAGAACCTGTTTTTTCCATTTAATTGAGTCGATCTTACCAAAAATTGCTATATACACTTTAAGAAACTAGGATCCCCATATCCTTGTTTTGTGTGGTATTGTCTGGTGAGTTTATGTGGTCTTTCTGTCTCCTTTTGTTCTGAGAGCTTGCTTCTGGTCTAGAGCATTATGTCTAAGTTTGTCTTGTGTTAAATTGGTGGCTATGGCTAAGAATTGGTGTTTTCTTGTAAGGCTAGTCATGGAACCTCAGTTCTTTCTTTGTCCAGAAAAAAACTGCATCTGTGTCTGTCTCATGATTTAAGACTTTTAATAGCTACTTAGAGAAACTTTGATATAATTGGTCTATTTAAAAAGTACACTAAGATCTTTACGTTTTATACTATGTCAATCTTAAAAGCAAAACCTTTCTAAGTAACTTAAGCTAGATATTATATGAAATGTGTTTTATTTAAGGAAAAAGGAGTTTTGTCTTAAAGTAAAAGTAGCAGTTCCAGAACAGTAAAAAATAAATTAGTTATCTTTTGCCCTTCAAAATTCCTAGGTCAACTTAAACATATGTAAATGAATTGGGATGACACCCCTAGTGTTGCCAGCCAAGAGTTGATGGATTCATTTACAAAATTGCTAAAGAGCTTTGGTATTTACTGGGTAGATAGCCCTTCTAAATGCCTCCATCAATTTAAATATATGTAAATGTCTTCCATGAGTCAAGAGAGTGAGGGCAGGGCAAAATCAGGCCTCCCCAGCCCCCAGTCTCCAAGGTCAAATAGTTTCAGGGAAGCTTTTGAAAGACCCTTTCCAGCTAGGTGGAGACTCTTTTAAGACAAAAGATAAGAAAAATTGCTACTTTACTATAGTTATCAGAAATTGAGTGGATCCTGATCATAGAACTGTAAACAAGTTCTCTCTATTATAGGGGAACTCTAAGAAGTCAAACAGTAGAAATCACAATGAGACACACCTGAAGTGGCCTGGAAAAATGTTTCCAGCAGTAGCCAGACAGTTAAGGTTATATCCATATCAATGAATTGGTCAACTGAGCAGAGACTTTGCAACTTCCAAAGCCAGTTGAAAAAAATCTTTAAGGGCTAAAATTAGATTGCGGGAAATAGTAAAAGTTGAATGAAATCTTAGAATATTTAAACAGACTTTCTTTTGCTTACAGTTATGTTTTATGGTATACAGGCTTAAAATAATTCCCAAAGCATTTTAGGTAACTTATTGATGTTAAATTGAGTTAGTAGATATTTGTTATAATTTAAGTTGATATACTTTTGCTTTTTATGCCACAAGAGAAAGGAGATATATATATATATATATATAAGTCTGCTAATGAGTGTGTTCATTTTTGCCATTTAAAGGGATGCACTGCAAGAGATATGCAACAAAGACAATGTTTAAGAGGTTTATTGAAAAAGAAATTTATTTGATATGGTCAAGTTTTATCTGTCTGACTAAAGTTTAATGGTTTAATTTATGAAATTTTTAGGAGTTTTAGTGTTAAGTAGAATATGGAGCAAAGAATTGGGTTTCTTGCTGTTAAAATAACAAAATTTTCTTTGATTTCTGAGTTGAAGGGTTG
>NW_004443982.1:13014416-13095233 GCF_000243295.1 Trichechus manatus latirostris | reverse complement strand
TTGATTTCTGAGTTGAAGGGTTGGTTTATTCTTTGTGTAATCTGCCTTGAAGACAAAGGTTTGGCCTCTCATTCAAATAAGTTTCCTGAGTCTGAATACTAAGCCGCATGGCTTTTAGAAAAGAAAGCTAAGGTTTTTACTTTAAGATCTTTGGTTAAATAACTTAAGTATTGTTTCACAGTGACCTATAATATTATCTTTCTGAATCTAGCATCATCAAAGCCAATAGTTTGATTGAGGAATCCACATCATTTACCTATGAAGTTTTTTTTATTACCATTCAGGTATTTAGAGATTTGATAATCTTGGTATATTTTTAATATATCCTGACTATATGGTATTTTGTCTCAAAATTATTATGTATTATATCTGAAGTTCTTTAAAAATACGGTTAATTGTTGCATTTAGAAATATTTTTTATCTAAAGTTTTTTTAACTGATTTTATTTGGCTTTTACATTGTGCTTATAATTAATTTCTATCAGGTCTTTCACTAGTAAGAATATTATTTTTATGAATTAATCATGGCCATATTAATATTTGTCATCTGCAGATAAGTTTTAACTTTGCTGATTTGCTGAAAAAGCTTGACCAAAATATCTCAACAAAAAGATGGACTATGTTGCACTTGCCAAAAGGATTGTGACTAGACTGAATAAAATTTCCAGAACTCCTATGCAGAAGCTGATGGGTTCAGACTGTGGATGATCCAGAATCATGTGGAACAGAAATTAACTACATAAGACTGAGGAAACAAAAGGAAACTATGTTTTTTTTTTTTTTAAATGTGGGAATATTGCTGATGTTTTAAGGTCCTATTTTCTAGATATAAGAAGCTATTTTCCTTTCTCCTAAATTATCTAACTAATGGGTTTAGATATTGTAACTCCTGAATTAGAAGTTCCTATTGGTAAACTTAGCAAAGTTGTAAATATCATAACCAGAGAAGTATCTGAAATTTGAGCTATGATTTTACAAAATAGAATAGTATTAGATTTCCTGTTAGTTCTCCCAAGAAACGGTTTGTGCCTTAATAGATAAATGTTGCTGTATTTATATTCATACTCAGTCTGAGGTTTTGCAGAATGTAGTTGCTGCTGAGGTACATGAAAAAGTCACTAATGTTGCTTATGTATAAACGAACACCTCATGAGATTTGTTTCCTTGGTTCAAAGATCTTAGGGTCATGGTTTCATTGGTTATTTCAGACAATTGGCCTAATATTATTGTTAGCGTTTGTTTTACTTCCTAGTTTGCTGTATGGTGCCTGGGATCTTAAAAACCAGATGATGCCCAATTACCATTTATTGAACGTTTTTGATTAAAAAAATTCCATAACAAGATCATGATCCAAAGGAAAGAATGCTGAGAGAGCTGTATATAATTTTCCTGGAATCCAGATTTCTGGTTTTCATGGAAGTTGAGGCAACCCACACAGGACATCGCCTTTGTGTGTCCTTTAGAACCTCGAGATTTGAGAAAAAGAAAAAAAAAAAAAAGATTCCTGAAGCCACTTTGAGTCAAACAATGGTCCAGATAAACCAGTAAGACCATTTTGCTCTGGGCATTGTGCTGTTTTTTTTTTTTTTGAAGAATTCAATCTGTTTTAGGAAACTTCAAAGATCAGACTGAGAGTTATGTTTAAGATAAATAAGCAATTCATTTAATCAGTCTTTAAGACAATGTTGTATGAAATACCGGTCTAATGTTTGTAATCAAACTGTCACCCTCTTACGATGCAGAAAATTATGTATCTTAAAGAAGCCAGATTCTCAGAGGAGATCGACCTCATGGCTCAGACTCCGTTTTGTGTTAGGTTCCATTTCTGCTTCTGAGAAAATGACCCATGACTGTTAATAGGTAGACCAAGGAGGGGAACCTTGTCCTCAGGCAAGAACACTTGGTATGTTTTAAAGAGATTAACTGAAGATCTTCTACAGGAAAGGTCAATCCTGTATTATCTTGCTAATCATTAGTTCTCTAATGAAAACTTGTTTGTCACATGTAAATTCTTCTATATCCTGTTTTCTCTAGACAAACTTTGAGTGCTCTTTATGGATATGTATTTTTGTGTGGTAGATCCAACTGTACTAATTTAGATGATCCCTTTCCAACTGATAGTCAATTTATGTGGGCAATCTCTTGTTTAGATTTCTGACAAATGGGTGGGCAATGCGCTTTAGAAACTTTAGGATTATCTTTAGATATTCGTAGTAATAATGCTAGTAAATATTGGAAAGGTAATGTGAAATTGTTACACATTGTAAAATGAAAAGTCAGAAGAAAACTCATTGGTCCAACACTCAGGATATGGTTGGTAGCTTTAATTTCTACTTATGGTATATCTGAATTGGAGAAATCTTTTAAGAAAATTTGTCGGTCACTATGGGACAAATAACAGATGAGATGGAAGCACAACAGTGAGCTCTGACCTCATAAGCCAAGGTGACATAAGATAACAAAATAGCCTTAGATTTTTTTATTAGTGTAGTTTGTGCTATAGCAAATACCTCTTGTTACATTTGGATAAATAACACAGGAGAAGTAGAACAAGATATACATAGAATTAGACAGCAAGCTACTTGGTTACACACTGTAACACTCTTACAAACACCAGATTTGTTTGGTTGGTTACCGTCAGGAATAAATACATGGGCTAGATCAGTACTGCAAGGAATAGTAATATTCTTACTCTACATTCTGATAGTATTGGGCATAATAAAATTTATTCTCTATTGTCTTGTATACTTAAAAGGCAAAGAAGGCCTCGGGCTAAAATGTTGATGTACATTGCTTCTGCTCACTCTGTCAATGCAATTGATGAGAACATCTCTCTTACTTGAGATCCTGGTGAAGAACCAGATGGTATCTGGTGGAAAACCAGCACCGTGAGTTTAAAGAGCCTGCAATGGCCGCCATCTAGGAGCTCGACTAAGTCCAGGTATTGATCATCAATGTGTTATCTCCAATCTCCGATCAAAAGGAGGGAACGATTTAGGAAATAATATTGGAGTTATTATTCCCTGTCCTTGAGCATAGAGAATGTGAGCCAGTTGGAGCTGGGCTCACAAGGACTCAAGAACACATCAACTAGGCCCTGAGGTATAAAGACAATAGCTAAGATAATCTTGGAAAATATCTTTTAGGGAAACTTTCACATAAAGCCAATCAAACAGAACACAAAAGACTTTCCACTCTTATCTTTTTCTATTAGCATTTAGTGAATAGAAATTTGTTGGACCGATGAAGACCCTCCTGACTCTTGTTACTGAAACCTGTACCAATGATTGTTAAGAAAGACAATTCAAAATGTAGGATCACAGTTTCTAGCCAATCTGAAAAGACTAAGCTTTCAATGGTTTTACCCATTTGTAATGTTAATATATACTGATGACTCTGTTATGATTCTTTGGACTCGGGCAGACATGGCTGTGGCAGCATGCTTGTCCGTTTTTCCACTTTTGCCTATTCTGTAAAGGTCTTTGGACTCGAGCAGACAGGGCTGTGGCAGCATGCTTGTCTGTTCTCCCATTCTTGCCTATTCTATGATATTCTTTGGACTTGGACAGACATTCTAGCTCTGGCAGCATACTTGTCTGCTTCCCACTTCTGCCCCTTTGAATATATGCCAAATAAAACTTTCTTTTTGCTTTATTAAACTTTATGATGTTTTTCCCCTGTAACAAAACATACAGACTTGTGCCAAAATGTCAGGATTTACTAATTGGAAATTCTATTTTGGGTCAAAAATATTTAAACTCAAAATGTAAAACTTGAAAGGAAAGGAGACTGTAATATAAATACCAGTTTTTAATCAATGTGCAAACCAATTGTCTCTATCCTCTTCTGGAAAGAGAAATGGATGGCATTTGGCAGGAGTTAATAAATTTCCAGATTGGAAACAGGTAGATAAATGAGATACATTTTTTTGGTCATCAGAAATATCTGGTCACCTTAACCAAAACAACAGACCAGATTCTGGTAAGTGCTATTATATGAGAGTCAGTACAAAGTAGCAGCTAAGAATATGAGCTCTGAAAACAGATTGCCTGGGTTCAAATCCAGGCTCTATAACATACCAGTTTTAAGACCATAGGTAAGTTATTTATCCTCTCTGTCCTGAAATTTCCTCATCTATAAATAATAGTAATAATAGTATCTATTTCAGAAATATTTTGAAAATTATATGAATATATATAAAAGCACTTCAGTGCCTCTTATTTATAATAATTATTATTATTGTTATTAATTTTCTAAAAGTGGTTCTTAGGAAAGCTTATTACTTCAATACTTGGGGCTCTTAACAAGAGAAAATGAATACAGACTCTAACAGGTCCAGGAGGGAAGGGCTCTGTGGAACAAAGAACTTGGTTTGGCCCTTTGACTCTGGTTTCTGAAAACAACCCAAGCAATCAAGATGTCTTTGTTTTCCAAAATAGCTGGGCAAGTAGGGGCTACACAGGCCCCCTACCTGGGGAACTAACTACAGAAATGGGCGGGGGTGGGTAATTCAGTCATGCATATTCATTGAATGGATCAATCATAACTATGCATTGAGGCCCAAGTCAGGCATATTCATTGAGGTCCCAATTACGAGGGGACTTGGGACCTTGAAGAGCTCTCTTTTGGAGCCTCCTGGATTTGTAGGAACACTTGTTCATGGGAGAGGGTCGGATGTCCCTCAGGACGATGGAAGCCCTATGCCAAGACTTCTCCCAGACCTTCCCTGATGTGTTTCTTTGCTTGTATCCTTTCTGGTTATAATAAATGTCTAACCGTACGTATAGGTACAGTATCTGAATTTTGTGAGCTGTTATAGAGAATTAAGGAACCTACAGGGGCAATGAGCCAACATGGGCTGGCAGGACAAAGTGGATTTATGTAGACCCAGCTCTGGGTGGCTGGGTGATAGGGAAAGGCTGCATGAACAGTTGATGAAAGACAGTATCCTTCTAGCTTGTGACCTAGTCCATGGGACTAGAGGGTCAGAGAGAGGAAGGATTTGCCACATAAGTGGCTAGCGATGAGGTATGGAGATGTGGGAAGGTGAAGTCTGGATATATTTCCAGCTGCAACTGGCTTCATGCTGATCCTTGCCACACAGGTAGTGATAAAGGTGGGGTTTGCCCACCTTGTCCCTTTTATGTAGTGCCACCTGTAGCAGTGTCATCCTCGCAGGCTCAGATACCCAACTCTTCCTTGTCTTCCCTTGATGTCTGTCTGTCTGTCTCTCTTTCCCTTGAATAAGGATAAGAAGTGACATGGAGTAGAGGACTTAACCTTAAGAGAATTTTATTTTGAAGCTCAAAAGAACTAGTTGGCAATAAAATGGCCAGGAAACTTTGGTCGTGGAAAGAAATAGGCAGTGATGAGAATTCTGAGGACTGGTATATCATGTCTTTGTAATTCCCTAAATCTCACTGCAATCCAAGTCACTGTTTCCCGGAGGACAGATGTGTTTGTTTGTTTTATACCGGTGGTGATATGATGGCCTAAATCATTAAAAAAATTCCATCACTGAATTGTTCATTTTCAGAAATCTTTATCTACTTTTGGCTTTGCAAAGAACCCATAAAAAAGAACGATTGGTTCTGAAGTACAATATAAACCAAATCTGATTGATTCAAAGATGTTGAAATTCAAAATTTGACTGTGCTCTGAGATATTTTTGCTTCATCTAGTCCAATGCTAATTCTTCCCTTCCCTAAACCTGCTAATTCCCCATCTGTTTTCCACCTGCCATCTATCTCTGAGGTCATTCCAATTGCTATGGCTGCCACTGAGGCTGCTACGGTGTCTGTGCAGTGTGACAATGCTTATCTCATGCATTAACGTCTACATGAAAAGACAAAAGCCAAAGCTGAAGCAGAGTCAAACTTTTTATTATCAGGTCCATTTACATTTTGTCATTAGACCTTTCTCACAAAGCTAATTTTTCTGTGCTATTGTAAATTTCCAAACTCTGGACTCTTACATTCTGCTGTTTAATAGTCCTTGAGGGAAACATTCCCACGGTTTGCTGAAGAGCCAGCTCTTTGGAGCAAGTAGAGGTTCCCCTTTACACCCTGATAAAGGATGGGATGTCCATGATTATAGCTGCTTGTAGTAAGCAGAGAGGGCCTGAGAGCAGGAGATAAGGCTGTGGCCAGACACCACATCCTGACGAGAGCAAGGGGCTCAGCTCAGCAAGCCTTACACAAACCATAGCTTTGAACAACATGTCTGTGCCTCACTCCTTCTAAAGGTAACCACTGGTTTGGATGTGCATTGAACAGGACAACGCTTACGACTGCCCCTCAGAAACTTCTGGGAAATATTCATTTTTGGGTATGATGCAATATCCTTAGCTCCTAGTTAAAACACAAAGGTTCAGGTATGACTGAGCTGTGTGTGCTGCGTCCTTTAGGTTCTAGCTTTGATGAAAAATTGATGAGGGATCCTAATCCTAACTCCAATAATCCATGTGAGTCAGGAAAGCTCTTGTGTACTCCTGATGTAGTCAGCCCACTGTGGAATGTCAAAATGAAATATTGTGTGCCTGTCCTTTGAGTATCACTCAAAGTATCACTGCACCACTCCAAAAGAATTCTGAGGCCAGAATAAAAAACTCACATGATACTCATACAAATATCTCAAAAGAAAGAAACAGTACAGAGCAGGACAACATACTAGAAAACTACTCCAGTGCTTCAAGGAGGTAGATCACAATGGTCAGAGTAAAATACTGAGAAGATATAGTATTTGGCAGATGATTTAGGAAGTAATTTGAACTGTTAGGTGAGACCATTTGGACTTGGATAACAGAAGTGGAACTCTGAAGAGGATATGGATGGGAAAGATGAATGAGAACCAAAGAACTATTGATCTGAATGAGAAAAGTCTGAAGGGGCCACTTTTACAGAGAGCTTACAACATACTTTATTACTGAAATTTTAGCCTGATAAGTAATGTTTTTGTTAATCTAGAATTCTCCCGGCATTTACTCTTTTTCACCAATTGCAGCAATCTCTGATAGTCTCTTAGAAAAATATAAATAAAATTTTCCTTATACTTCAATCAGGGAACTCAAAATAATTTAAATCCCAAAATTTAAACTGATGGCTGGGATAAAAATTAGCTCAACCAGTCCAAAGTTTTCAAAGATAGAAAGAAATTGGCCTTAATTTCTTCCACAGTCAATTCTGCTACCTCAGCCTAGAATGGAAACACTGTCTGAATGAAGAAAAAAGTATTCGAAACTAAACCCTAGTTTACTTATTGTAAGTACTATAATATACTCTTATTGGCCCTCAAGGAAAACCAGTAATTGCTGCTTTCTAAGGCAGAAGATGAGGTTGAAGAGAGAGAGAAAAAAAGGACATGCTTTAAAAATTAAACTCTTAGCTCTGTTATTTACTTAGTTCTGTCACCGTGGGCATGCTATTTAACCCTTTAAGCCTCAATTTCCTCACATCAGAAGGGATTATTTCCACCCATCTCTAAGGTTCTTATATGTAAAATTCCCTGCTCAATACCTGGCACAGAAAGTGCTCTCTTTATCTTTTCTTCAGTTTCTTTCGAAAAGCCTTTCAGAACCACTTTGATTCACTGTTTTCTCGCTTTTCTAATATACAGAGCATTTAAATTCTGTACTACACATCCCATATTAATCTGAATGCTTGGCTTGCTTGTGGAATCTCTTGAATTTCCAAAGACTCTAAATTAGCTTGTGGCTAACATACTTCTGTGACCTCCACATGTCACTAGCAACATAGTAGGAATTCAATAAATATTTGTTGAATGAATCACACTGAGTTAATAAAAATTCTAAGACCCAAAAGAGGATAAGAAATGGCAACGCTTACACCTACACAGGAATTCTTGCTCAATAACTATCCATGGTCTGACCATCTTTTTGAAGCAGTAATTCTGACTTTTCCTTGGCTACACGGTTGATTGACATCTGTGGCAGCCAGCTTCCAAGATGGCTCTTAGTGATATTTACTCCTCCCACAAGGAATCAAGGTGGCTCTATATGACCAATAGAATACCGCAGAAGTGACAACATTGATTTCAGAAGCCAGATCAAAAGAGGCACTGTAGCTATCGCCTTGGTCTCTTGAATTGCTTGCTTTGGGAAGAGCCAGTGCCTATGCTGTGGAGAGGGACTGAGATCTATGGCCTATAACAAAGCCAAACCCACTGCTGCTGTGTCGATTCCAACTCATAGCAACCCTGTAGGACAGAGCAGAACTGCCCCATAGGGTTTCCAAGGCTGGAAATCTTTACGGAAACAGACTGCCAAATCTTTATCCTGTTGAGTGGCTGGTGGGTTCAAACTGCTGACCTTTCGGTTAGCAGCAGCTGAGCGCTTTAACCACTGTGCAATCAGGGCTTCTCTGTATAGGATCAATTTGCCAGCCATTTGAGTGAACCACTTAGGATGGCTGCAGCCCCACCTGACTGCAACCTCATGAGAGACCCTGAGCCAGAACTGCCCAGCTGAGTTACTTCTAAATTTCTGACAGAAACTGAGAGACAATAAATGATCATTACTGTTTTAGACCACTAAATTTAGGAGTGATTTCTTAATGCAGCAATAGATAACTAGTACACCGTCTAAGAAGGATATATAAGGCATAAGATCTGGTAGGATTAAATGAATTCATAAAAATTAAATTACACTGACCAAACTTAAGTAATTCAGATTTTTCAAAATATATAATTTTTTAACAGAAAGTCTGCTGATTCTCTAATCGCTAGAGTTCTTGGAGTAATGCTTGACTTTCCTCTTTTTTTTTTTTATAGTTAATAAACAATCCCTTAGGAAATTCTGTGGCTCTACCTTCAAAATTATAGCCAGAATTCAATCACCTCCCATGACCTCCACTGTTTACCACCCTAATCCAAGCCATTATCATCTCTCATCTAGATTATTACAATAGCCCCTTGACTTTGTTTTCTGGCTTCTACCCTTGTTCCTGGAGCCCTGGTGGCATAGTGGTTAAGAGCTCAGGCTGCAAACAAAAAGGTTGGCAGTTTGAATCTACCAGCTGCTCCCTGGAAACCCTATGAGACAGTTCTACATAGGGTCACTATGAGTTGGAATTGACTTGATGGCGACAGGTTTAGTTTTTATGGGTTTAGGGTTTACCCTTGCTCCTCACAGTATCTTCTCAGACAGTATTAGCCAGAGTGATCCTGTCACCACTGCACAAAAGCCTTCTATTTCACTAAGTGTAAAAGCTGAAGTTCTTATTGCCTACACAATCTGTTCAGTCTCCCACCCCATTACCTCCTTGACCTCATCTCCTAGCCCTCTCTACCCACCCTGCATTGGTCTCCTCACTGTACCTCAAACAAACCAGGTATGCCACCACCTCAGGACCTCTGTACAGGCTGTTCCCTCTGCTTGGAAGGCTCTTGTCCTAGATATCTCCCTGGCTTAAGTCACCCGTTGAGTAAACTGTAGACCAAGGATTTAAACTAGGTCTGGCTTGTTTCAAAACACACTATCACGACCTGTGACAGAAGGTAGCAAAAACCAGATGGACCGTGGTTCTCACTCCAGCTCTGTCCTTGGCAACTTACGTGACTTTTTTGAGCTTCGATTTTCCTCATCTTAAAAATGAAATAACATTATTTCATTAAAATAAAATAACATTTATTTCACAGGTAGTTGTGAAGATTAAATAAGACATGCAGGTAAAGCACATAGCAGGATATCTGGAAAATAGTAAGCACTCATTAAATATGATGATGGTGGTAGTAGAAGCTACAGTAGCAGCAATCAGTTAGATGGGAGATGTGAAGGAAAGGAATCATGGATGATTCCTAGGTTTCTGACTTGAGTAACTGAAGGAATGAAACAGAAAAAAGTTGTAGAGAGCAAGAGCATTAGTTAAAACTCTAGTAGCTCCTTGTTAATTATTTTTTTGGACCAAAGGTGCTTAAGCCCCAAGCAAGTAATATTAAAACTACCAGTACCTTTCAATCACATAAATAGCATTCCACTTTCATTCTCTCTCTCTAAAGTACTTCAAACTGTTTTTTGTTCTAAGTAATTCCTTCCTGGAACAAGAGAAACTGTTGAAGTAAAAATGTCACAAAGTGTAGATCCTGGATGAGTCACTGTTAATTAAATGATGGCAAATACTGCAAAGATGAATAGCAGCAGAACAAAATCCAGATACTTAAGGAAGTTCTCACTCTTGTTTTAGAGAGAAATATTGGCAAACATTAGGAAGAATTTATGCAACCAACACGAAATAAGGTAAGTATTGGGGATTATGAGAAATGGCAAAGTGTTTCTATTAATTTCAAATGAAGATTGCCTGATAATTAAAGTGTTCAGGCTTAATGAAAAGAGATTTCAGTTCTCTCTTTCAGAGTCCCCCTGGCTTAATTACATAAGGAAGGATAGTGTTTGACTCAGGTCTGGCCCCAGCTGTACACACTTAGCTTTCATTTTAATAGTATTTCAAAGTCTAATTAAAAATCTTATACATAAAATTGACTTCACAGGTCTTTATGTCATAATTCATTTTATCAAGGTGTATTTTGTCTTCAGATTCTGGAACTTTCCAGGATTCCTCAAATCCTATTTTGAGATGCTTCACACTATGTACTACTTTGAATTGGAATGAAGTCAGCACAGTGTAATTAGAGTAGTGGGTTAGTTCAAGCGGGGACCCAAATCCCTGGATACAGTTCCTGCTTACAGTTTGCTTCTCTGGGCCTCAGCTTCTTCAACCTTAAAACAAAGGGTTTCCACCTATAGCTGACCATGAAGTTCTCTTCAAACTCTATATTTGATTTTAGTAAGCCGCTCTAGGTAAAAAAAACTGACTTTTGTTCCCCTCTAATTCTGCATAAAGATGAATTACAAATAAGCCACCCACAAACTATTTCACAAACAAGTTTGTACACCACTATTTTGTTGGGCTACTAAAGAGTGGTTTCCTCTACCATTGTGCTATATAAAACTAACTAGCCAACGGGGATTAAACCTTTGAACTTAACTTCAGCAAATCATGCTAATAAAGTTCATTACGTGCAATCAGCTCATGAAAGGCAGTATATATATATTGTCCACCCACTTCCTCTCACTACAGAAACAGAGAAATGAGGTTTTTTTTTTCTTTTTGAGGAGGTAGTTGCTACATTTACCATAACTACTGAATTTCTTCAATACTTTAATTTCCTTTTTTCCCACTGTAGTTGGTGTCATGCAAGAATCTATTTACACTGATTAAAACAGAAGGATACTGGAAGAGTTATGCTCGAAGAATTTTAAGTCTGAAATTTAGCATCACTACCCTGAACAATATAGTGTTAGTTGGCATAAACTACTGGTACAGGTAAGGCTGATCATTTATTCATTTTTAGATTAAAAGTTAACTATAGAAATTCTAACAGGACTAAATTGTGAAAACCAATCATTAAGAAAGGTAGTCAGCCTTGTAATTATGTAGATAATCATCAGTAACTGATGTTAGAGTTGTAAAACTGCTAGGGAATTTTTAGAACTTTTAGAAATTTTCTGGAAACAATTCTGTATAAATAACGTGATTTTTATTTGATTTCTTAAGCTTTACAGCATTTTCTAAAATTTAGAAAAGAAATATCTATTAGCTGTATAATCAAGGTTTATTTTTAAAAGAGAGTTACATAGTAGATATAAGTTTGGTGTTTGGGAAGCTAAAGAAGGTAAACTAGTTCTTTGTTACAGTGATATTCCTATGTAGACTAAACCTCATCTGTTTAATAACGCTAACCTCTGATAAAATCTTTTTTTATACCCTGTTTTGTTCTGAAGCATTTGCTAGTGTGAAGTAGAAAAATAAGGCAGTAGAATTGAGTAATATATTAGACTGTATGAGGTGGTCCAGTTAAAAAAAGGAATACTATTGATCTTAATATAGAAGCATGGTTACCTTTCCAGATCTTGGTATATCATGCATTATCGACACAAGGCAGGAACTAGGACTTTTCTTTAATATTATCATAAAATAAAACTTCATTGTTTATGTAAATTCAAAATTTACTCTGAGCAGATGCATTTTTCTTAAGAAAAAAACTGGCTCATTTCACTCTATTCAACTGGTTTTTAAAATTGTGGGGTTACAGATTAAGTTTTATGTATTTATAACTGGATCTGTACTAACTACAACCAGATTCCAATTCACTAGGGTGCACTGGATTCAGATACAAACTCACTCTGAAGCATATGAATTGTTTTCTATATAAAATTTACAAATCAAGGAAAATAAGGTGATAAACACATTAAAACAACAACAACAAAAAACCCAAACCCGTTGCCATCGAGTGGATTCTGACTCATAGCGACCCTATAGGAGAGAGTAGAACTGCCCCACAGGGTTTCCCAGAAGCAGCTGGTGGATTTGAACTGTTGATGTTTTGGTTAGCAGCCTGAAGTCTTAACCACTGCGCCATCAGGGCCCCGATAAAGACATAAGTAGACATTAATTAAGACACTCAAGTATTTGAATCTAGAGATACTGCACAGCCCTCAAGTTTTCAAGTCTTTGGGTGGACGTTTGGTTTAAAAATTACTTCAAAATTATAATACTGTATTTGGAAAAAAAAACATGTTTCTGTAATCTAAGATGCAGAGAATAAATATAATGGTGATTCTCAAAGACGGGTAAAACAAAAAAAACCCACGGCCACTGAATCTATTCCGACTCATACTGACCCTGTAGGACAGAGGAGTACTGCCCCATATCCTTTCCAAGGCTGTAAATCTTTATGGAACCAGACTGCCACACCCTTCTCCCGCAAAGCAACTGGTGGGCTTGAACTGCTGACCTTTCGGGTAGCAGCCGAGCGCTTTAACCACTGCGCCACCAGAAGACTAGCCCAGGGGGTGGGGTGGGTCACATAAGAATCACAGAAAGCTGTACGTACGTCTACATGGTAAGATTTTTATGTTCATCCAAAGAGAAAATGTGATTAAAAAAAAATGAAAAACCATGCTCTAGATTACAAAAGGGTAGAGAATATGGTGCACAGAAAGCCATGATGAAGACACAGAGAAATGCAGCAGATTCTGAATGTTGTTGCTGTTGAGTGTCGTGGAGTCGATTCTGACTCATAGTGACCCTACAAGACAGAGTACAACTGCCCCACAGGGTTTCCAAAGAGCAACTCATGGATTCAAACTGCAGACCTTTTGGATAGCAGCCTGAGCTCTTAACCACTTTGTCACCAGATTCTGAATAGATAACATTATTCTTATTTGACCAGAGTTCAATAACTTTTCTTTGTTAGTCTCACCTGAAAGAAATGAGGAAATAAGGAGAAAAATAAGAATAGTTTGTATGTGACTCTTTAGCACTTCATGTGTACACTTTAAATCAAGAACGATTTAAAAATAAGACTTAAAAAACCAAAAAAACACAACTGCATTTATGCTGTTATTAAAACATCCTCTGAAAAACCCAAAGATACTAAATTACACACGAGGGACACATGAGGACACGCTAACCAACCAGCCTAGCAACTGCAGTTTGGCATACAATTTTTAATTCACTTTTTAATGAAGTATGACAGCATTAAATATTTGAAATGAGAAATTACTGATGTCCTGGGATTTTGGTGTCTATCTGTGGTCACTATACATTCCTTCTGTTTGAATCAGGACCTTGCTTGAGTTTTTGATGATATGGAATTAAGTTTACTTCCGAAATATGAAGAGATTTTTCTAATAGTATTAGATTATAGAGGAATGTATTAATGTAACCATGAAAAGATACCATTTTGAAAACTATTTATATACAATTAATGTGCTAATTAAAAATCTGTCTTCTCTCTATTAATATGGCCACAAAATATTTTTGCAACACTTTCATTTACCCAGTATGTATTATTTGCACGTGCCTTAAAATTTTTTAAATTATATTTCTAGGCAAAGTCAATCTCATTTACAAATTGCTTAATAAAAACTAGAAATTCCTGTAATATAAAATGATAAATACCAGGCATTTAACTATTTGCATCAAATTTTGTTTTTTAGACAAAGGCACTGTCCATCACAATAATCAACTTTTTGCATTTATTTCAACTGGACAATCGGGATTTAAATAGGTGAGAAGGCATCTATACTTTCCTTTCCATCCATTACATTTTTGTTACAAATTTTATTTCAACCAATGCTTAAAAAAAAACTATTCAGCTTAAATGTCATCTGTAATTTTAATAGTAAATATTTGCAATTCTTTTCTAGCTCCTGTGCCAAAATTCAAGAAAATTCGACATAAATGAGTAACAATTCAACATGTATTCAACCATCCATGATCTCTTCCACGGCTTTACCAATTATTTACATCTTGCTTTGTATCGTGGGTGTCTCTGGAAACTCTCTCTCCCAATGGGTATTTTTAAAGAAGATAAGTAAGAAAACATCAACCCACATCTACCTAGTACATCTTGTGAGGGCAAACTTACTTGTGTGCAGTGCCATGCCTTTCATGAGTATCTATTTCCTGAAAGGTTTTCAATGGGCATATAAATCTGCACAATGCAGGGTGATTAATTTCCTGGGGACTCTATCCATGCATGTAAGTATGTTTGTCAGCCTCTTAATTTTATGTTGGATTGCCATAAGCCGCTATGCTACCTTAATGAAAAAGGATTCTACACAAGAGACCACTTCATGCTATGAGAAAATATTTTATGGCCATTTACTGAAAAAATTTCGCCAGCCCAATTTTGCCACAAAACTATGCTATTACATATGGGGGGCTGTACTGGGCATAATTATTCCAGTTACCATATACTACTCAGTTGTAGAGGCTACAGAAGGAGAAGAGAACCTGTGCTATAATCAGCAGATGGAACTAGGAGCCGTGATCTCTCAGACTGCAAGTCTCATTGGAACCACATTTATGATACTTTCATTTTTAGTAGTACTAATGTCATACTACTCTTTTGTCAGCCATCTGAGAAAAATAAGGACTTGTACATCCATTATAGAGAAAGATTTGATTTACAGTTCTGTGAAAAGGCATCTTTTGGTCATCCAAATTCTACTAGTAGTTTGCTTCCTTCCATATAGTATTTTTAAACTCATTTTTTATGCTCTACACCAAACAGTGGGCTGTCAACAATTGAATTATTTAATAGAAATAAAAAACTTCCTCACCTGTCTTGCTTCAGCCAGAAGTAGTACAGACCCCATTATATTTCTTTTATTAGATAAAAATTTCAAGAAGTCACTATGTAATTTCTTTACAAAATCTGATTCACCACATATACAACCATATGGTTGACTTTTGAATGGAAAACACCACAAAATAGAAAAGTGTTCATGTGACTCTATTAAGGACATTAAACTACATGATTAAGATGTCATAGCTTAGTTGATAGCATGTACTGAGAAAACTTCTTTGGTTTTAAAATATAAATAAATATGCACATTCATAAAACTCGATTTATAGTTCTACTCGCACTGAAAGTTGAGATGGCAGACTTTCAGAGCCAAAAGTCAGACCTATTCAAAGGATCCCATTGCAATGCATATGAAACCAACAGCCCATTTTCTGTTTAAGCTTAACTGTGGATACTTCAGTTCAGAACACATTTCACAACTGTAGAATACAGAAACAAGTGGTTTAGGACTCATGTGCTTTTTAGTAGTTAGAATACAAAGGCCTATCTCTGGCTAGTGTTTGTTTTGTTGGTAGAGTTTTCTGATACTTTAAAAAATGAATAAGAAATTCCCATACGTAAGTCGTTGTCTAAATGCAAGAATAATGCAATATCAAATCCAAGGTTTTATAAAAATATTGTTTGGTATTATCTGGCTCATGTTACTGGGATGGGCAATATTAATGTATTCCAATATTTCTTAAGTAGATATGACATAAATGTTTAAATATTTGGATTAGGTTCTGTCAAAATAAAAAGGCAATATAATGTCATTATATGTCGATCTTTATCACATTTTCTGTATTTCTGTATTCAATATAAATAATGTTATTAATGACAAAAAAGTACATGGCACATAGATAAATTCAATTAATTTTTGTGAAATGAATGAATGATAAGGCAGTATAATAGTATCATAGGTAAGAGAATGGTCTCTGGAGTTAAGACTCCTTGAGTTCAATCCTGATTCATCTAATTTAGCTAGACAAGCTTCCTTCCTTCCTTCCTTACTTACTCCTTTAAGTGTTAATTTCTTCATTTGTAGAAAAGAAAAATACTAATTCGTCGGTACTGTTATTAAATCACATGATGTACTATTATGAGTAACTATCATTTACTAAATAATATAATCACTATGTGCCAGGCACTTTTCTATATGCTTTACATATATTGTTTTAATCATCTCAACTCCATAGTATGCCCATTTACTGATGAGAAAACTGAAGTGCATAGAGTTAAGTATGTCATCCAAAGTTTCTCCAATATCTAAGTAAATATTTAAAAAGTAAGCATTTATTAATGGTCATTTCTTTCTTACATGTAAACCTGTCAGTAAGACAAATGATTTTGACTATATTCTATATTATATACTTTACCATTTTTTTTAAAAAATGCGTGCTCTATCTTCCCAAAGAGATCATAAACACCTTTGAAGCTATGGTCTATTTTCTATTTCTACTCTCCCTGATACTTGCATTCTCTTCTCAGAAAAGAATCAAACAAAACCAGTTTAATCAAATCAACCATTAACTAAAACACACCACTTTGTTAGAGACTACTTAAAGACTTGTTTATTCTTCACATGGTGATTCTTTTAGTGCTCAAAAAGAAGTTTATATTCACATAGCACTTCCAAGCCTTTAATCTCAAAGCATGTTTTATTCCTGAATTAGAAATGTAGAAGCAATTCACTGTACAGTTTCCCCAAGAGCCATTTGTTCAAAATCACTAGAGGTCATTTCAGCACATCTGTATAATTTTCATTAAAAAAGAACAGAAAAACAGTAAATAATTTTTCTCCTTTTTTACTTCAATGCTTAACTGAAAGAAGAAAATGGTCAGAGAAAAGTCTGAAAAAACAAACTCTGGCCTCAAATATTTACAGTGCACATCTATTCTTTTATAGTAGCAAACCAATTTCTAGCTGATTAATTTGCAGAGATAAAGGTAGACCTGGGAACTCCAGGTGACCTCCCTAATTATAAACAAAGGTATCCAATCTAGTAACTTCATGGACATGCCAATCACAGAGTAACTCCAAGTCGATCAAGAGTTCCTGAGCTTTCCAGTTTTCTCTATAGTTATACCAGTAATTTTATTCTTACATGAGTTTTAAACTTAAACTAAGAAGAACTGAGAAGATGGTCAATAATTTTCATTTACCATAAACTATACTATATTGAATCTCACTGCAGTTGGGAGTTTTTGCTTTAAATATAACTTCTACAAATCATTATGTAAAAAATCATTTTTCATCTCTGCTACTTTAAATAAAAGGCTAAAGATATTATTGAAGTAGAGTTTTCTACATTTAAAAAAAGCAGGAAAAAAAAAGGAATGCAGTTCTCTTTAAGTTACTCATTCTGATAGAGAACTCCCAATTTAATTCCCTGTACTGAATTATATACTGAGCTTACTCTCATCATATTTATCTTTACACCATAGATGCTTTCCTGAATGGGTGATCACTTGTCTACTATCTAGTTAGTGATCTCCCCTCCCCACCATCCCCTCCCTCATAACCATCAAAGATTGTTTTTTTCAGTGTGTAAACCTTTTCTCGAGTTTTTATAACAGCAGTCTCATACGATATTTGTCCTTTTGTGATTGACTTGTTTCACTCAGCATAATCCCCTCGATTCATCCATGCTGTGAGATGTTTTGTGGATTCATCATTGTTCTTTATCGTTGTGCAGTATTTCATTGTGTATATGTGCCATAATTTGTTTATCCATTCATCTGTTGATGGGAACTTAGGTTGTTTCCATCTTTTTGCTACTATGAATCTTTTTGCTGTAATGAACATGGCTGTGCATATGTCTATTCGTGTGAAGGCTCTTAGTTCTCTAGAATATATTCCTAATAGTGGGATTGCTGGATCATACAGTATTTCTAGTTTTTTAAGGAGGCGCCATATTGTTTTCCAAAGTGGTTGTACCATTTTACACTCCCACCAACGATGCATAGGAGTTCCAATCTCCCCTCAACCTCGCCAACATTTGTTATTTTATTTTATTTTTTTTAAATTAGTGCCAGCAGTGGCGGGGTGAGATGGTATCTCATTGTAGTTTTGATTTGCATTTCTCTAATGGCTAATGATCGTGAGCATTTCCTCATGTGTCTGTTAGCTGCCTGAATGTCTCTGAATGTCTTTGGTGAAGTGTCTGTTTATATCATTTGCCCATTTTTAATTGGATTATTTGTCTTTTTGTTGTTGAGGTGTTGAAGTATTCTATAGATTTCAGAGATTAGACCCTTGTTGGATATGTTGTAGCCAAAATTTTTTCCCCGTCTGTAGGTTTTCTTTTTATTCTTTTGGTGAAGTCTTTTGATGAGCATAAGTGTTTAATTTTTAGGAGCTCCCAGTTATCTATTTTATCTTCTTGTATTTGTGCATTGTTAATTATGGTTTGTATTCTATTTGTGCCATGTAATAGGGCCCCTAGTGTCATCCCTATTTTTTCTTCCATGATCTTTATGTTTTAGGTTTTATATTTAGGTCTTTGACCCATTTTGAGTTAGTTTGTGTGTATGGTATGAGGTACGGGTCCTGTTTCATTTTTTTTACAGATGGGTATCCAGTTATGCCAGTACCATTTGTTTAAAAGACTGTCTTTTCCCCCATTTAATGGACTTTGTTCCTTTGTCAAAGATCAACTGGCCATAGGTGGATGAATTTACTTCTGGGTTCTTGATTCTGTTCCATTGGTCTATGTGTCTGTTGTTGTACCAGTGCCAGGCTGTTTTGATTACTGTGGCTATAAAGTAGGTTCTGAGACCAGGTAGTGTGAGGCTTCCTACTTTGTTCTTTTTTTTTCAATAATGCTTTGTTTATCAGGGGGCCTCTTTCTTTTCCATATAAAGTTGGTGATTAGTTTTTCCATCTTGTTAAAGAATGCTGCTGGTATTTGGATTGGGATTGCATTCTATCTGCAGATCGCTTTGAGTGGAATTGACATTTTCATAATGTTAACTGTTCCTATCCATGAGCATGGTATGTTTTCCCATTTACATAGGTCTTTTTTGGTTTCTTGCAGTAGCGTTTTGTAGTTTTCTTTGTATAGATCTTTTACAACCCTGGTTAGATTTATTCCTAAGTATTTTATCTTTTTAGAGGCTATTACAAATGGTACTGTTTTCCTGATTACTTTTTCCAAGTTCTCTTTGTTGATGTTTAAGAATCCAACTGATTTTTTTTGGATCTTGTATCCTGCTACTCTGCCAAATCTTTCCATTAGTTGCAGTATTTTCTTGTGGAATCTTTGGGGTTGTCTATGTATAGGATCATATCATCTGCAAATAGCGATAGTTTCGGATGCCCTTTATTTCTTTTTTTTGCCTTACTTCTCTAGCTAGGACTTCCAGTGCAATGTTAAATAGGAGTGGTGATAAAGGGCATCTTTGAGACATGACAAATCCTGACCCATCCTATTATGATTTGGTAAGGTCTCCCTCTGCCTATCCCTGGCCTTGCAGTCTGCCAGGGTGGGGGAAATAAGCATATGTAGGAAGACAAGCTGAAAGGAAATCTTGCTGGCAAACCACAAAGGGAGCACAGAGGGAATACTGGTAATTTGCTATGCATTTCATTGGTGCAGCCTAATGCCATGCACTTTCCTCTGAGTGCCCCCAAGTTCAAACTGACAGGAGAGAATTTGGAAGAGCTACTACAGCTAGAAACGTTTTACTACAGCTAGAAACGTTTTACACCTGATAGAAAAAAACTCTTTGGCTATATCATACACACTACACCTGGCTAAGAAGGAGAGGCGTAGTGAAAGGGTTCACATCTAATAAGCAAAAGAAACTAATTTCTTTTTAAATCAAGGAGCAAATTTTTTTTTGGGGGGGGAGTCTTTTTTCTGCAGGGCTTTTTTTGGAGGGGGTGTGGTGGGAGAAGAGAGGCATAGGAGTTAGAAATGCAAGATGAATTTACGATGCTCTTATAATCAGATTTTTCTAAGTACAATTATTATTAAAACCCCACATTCAAATTGAATATGCACTCTATGTTGGACAACCTTACAAACGTAATGCAGAAGACTGACCAATGTGTTTCTAATAAAAAAAGAATAAAATAATCAAGGTTTCATTTTAATGAAAACTTAAATTTCTTTATACAACAGCAGGGACTTTTGAGAGTTGTGGAAACAGATGTAAAAGACATAAAAGGAACATCAGAAATCAAGAGCAATAGAGGAAGAAATACTGTAAGAAACCCACAAAGCCAAGGCACCTAGGGTTATGCGATAAATACCCATTTTTGATAAAGTCTGGCCCTAAGCAGCGGAAAGGAGAACTGAGACCAGAAGGAGACCAAAGAGCAGCCAGGCGTGTTCGTATGGGTTAGTGAAGTAAACCACTTAAAGGAAGCACACTCAGAAACACTCAAGTGGGAAGCTTCTGGCTGAGTAAGTAAGTATGTGTGAATGGGGTTTTGCAGACAGTTCTAAGAACTAAACACCCAAACCTTCTGGGTACAGGTCCCACTCAGAACAGAAAGCGATTGCATGTGTAGCAGTTTCCAATCAGAAAAGCTGCTTAATTTATTAAACTCATTAAAATTACACATTAATAGGTCAGAGTGACAGAAAGGTGACACCCAGGTGTGAGGCTGCCTGCAAGAGTCAGGAGAGACAAGAAAATCCCACAATCTCACTGTGCTTAGCAGAGCCGATAAAATTCACTGAAGGAAGGCAAGGAGCCAGGAGGTGCATTTACCTTCACAACTGTGCTATTTCTTTTAAAAATACTTTTAATTTAGGGGTGAGACGAAGAAAAAAGGAAAACACTTCAACATAATGGAAGTTTTCATATCCTTTCACAAGAAAAAGATTTAGAGTAAAAGGGAAGAAGAGGACAGAAAAAAAAATACTTGCGTGCATGCCTTAATTAATACCTACAGGAAGGCAAAGTATGAGAAATATAACATTATATTCTAAGATAGTGGTTCTCCACCAGGGGCAATTTTTGCCTCCCAGGGGACATTTGGCAATCTGGAGACATTTTTGGTTGTCAAAACTTGGAGGAAATGCTGTTGGCATCTAGTGGGTAGAGACCAGGGATAATGCTAAGCATCCTACAATTTACAGAACAGTCCCTCACAACAAAGTATCCAGGCCCAAAAGGCACTAGTGTGGCTGTTGGGAGATCCTGTACTATGATGACACACTTCCTCAAATTTCAAAAGATTATACAATTACTTTTTATACAATTTCATGTGAAACTTCTCTGCCAAAGCAAGTAGTTTCCACAACAAGTCACTTGGTACCATATATTCAAATCTAACTTAATATAACCAAACAATCATTTTTAGACTCAATTATGATAATTTCAAAAAGGAATACCTACCAAATAAAGCAAAAAGTATTATTAATCAGCATAATGCTATGACGTCTGGGAAACTTAATGATTTTGGATGATACGCCAAGAATCATAAGAAAGAGAGGAGGCAGAGGGAGGAAGGAAGGATAGAATGTTTTTGGCCTAAAAGGAATGGAACATTGATTATTTTTTCCAAAAGGAATGAAACACTGCAATGGTCTTCTATTTTCTTTACTAAGTATAAGGGAAGAAAACTTAAGACAAAAAACTGTAACTATAGAAACAAAAGCTTACACAATAAACCAAATCAACATATAGACAAGTCACTGAATATATGACATCTGAACGTGAAGAAAAGCTGATTATACACAGCTTTATTAGCAAAAATATTAACAAATCAAACCAAATCAAGTTTTAAATTATCAGCCATGTGAAATGTATTGTATTACACGGACTACATACATTACATTGACTATTACACAATGACTACTCCATTAAAATGCCCCGATAACAAGGTCCTGAATAAAACTGCTTTGGGTTACCTAAGTTATGTAAGGAAATCCTATTGACACAACCTTCAAAATACATCTAGAATCTAAATACCTTTTACCACCTCCATTGTTACCATCCTAGTCTGAGCCAGACAGGATTATCTCCCATTTCCTGGCTCAGCCCCTTGAGCCTCTTCAATGTATTATTAACAAAGCAGTGTAGTCCTGTTACCATGGAAAGTCAGATCACAGTCTTCCTTTGTTCAAAACTCTCCAGTGAATTCTCATTTCTCTGAGTAAAAGTCAAAGCCCATTCTCTCCTTTCCTCTCAGACCTCATCTACTACTCTCTCCTTTGCTTATTTTGCCTCAGCTACAGGGGCCTTCTTGCCTTAGTGCCTTTGTGCTGGCTGTTCCTTTTACCCAGAACATTCTTCCCTCAGTTAGTAAGTAAACCCACTCCCTCTCCTCCTTCAGCTCCTTGCTCAGGTGCCATCTTCTCAATGTGGCCTTCTCTGACCACCTGTTTAAAACTGCAACCCCTTCTCTAGCACTGGAAACCCTGGTGATGTAGTGGTTAAGAGCAAAGGCTGCTAACCAAAAAGTTGGCAGTTTGAATTCACCAGGCGCTCCTTGGAAACTCTATGGGGCAGTCCTACTCTGTCCTATAGGGTCGCTTATGAGTCAGAATTGACTCAACGGCAACGGGTTCGGTTGGGTCTCTAGCACTTCCTAGCTCTCTGGCCATATTCTTATTTTTTTTCTGTGGTTCTTTTCACCTTCTAACCTACTATATAGTTTACTTATTTATGGTTACTGATTACTGTATGTCTCCTTGAACTAGAACGTTAGCTCCACGAAGGCAGTAATTTTTGTCTGTTTTGTTCACTGATGTATCCCCAGTTACAGTAGACACTCAATACTTCTGAGTGCATGTCTTAATATACCAAAATTCAAAACTATCAACTAATTAAATATAAATATTCCCTTTATCCATGCAAAACGTAAAGATTTCAGGCACTAAAATATCGAGAACATTAACATTAATGTGTGCTCTATGTTGAGTTTGCTTGTCAACTGAACATTGGCTCCTTTTCTGGTGGTTTCTTCTTATTAATTTGCAGTTTGAGAATCACTACTCTCTTCCTCAGCATGTTTCTGGGTGCTTCCTCAAAATTATTTGACATGCACTTTAGAAATAATAAACTAACAATATAATCCATGCAAAACTAATTCTGAGCCTCTCTGCATGCAGTTCCTTTTGCTTGAAATGTCCTCTCATCTCTATATAACTATGCCATTACTCAAGATCAGGCTCAAATGTAACCGCTTCCATGAAGTTTCTCTGACTCTATTTTTAATAATACTTGCCACCTTCTATCTTGTACTATAATTATTTGTGTGCCTTCTTAAAGATGGCCACCAACAATTTCTCCCATTCCTGTGTACGGGTGCCAATCGAGTCAAAAGGTAGAGTGTATTTTCCTTCCCACAGAAACCCAGACTAGGCTTGTGACCTTTTGACTAACAGAATGCAGAGGACTTGAAACAGTGCCAATTCTGGGCCTAGGCTTCAAGAGGCCTGGCAACTTCTGTTTTTGTTCGTGTGGAGTCCTGAGACACCATTCTGCTAGAGACAGGGGCTGTGTGGAGAGAGAAAGGCCCTGAATGAGAGACTATAAAGAGGGTCCAGTCAGCTCCCAGCTGTTCTAGTTACCTCAGGTGAGGTGCCGGAAAAGTACGTGAAACGCTAGCCACCTCAGCCAACAGTATATGAAGCAGAATTGAGCTGTCCCCATTAAGCTCTGCCTAAACTGCAGAATTGTGAGCAAATACATAGTGGTTGTTGTTTGAAATCGCTAAGCTTTGCTGTGTATTGATACGCAGTACTAAATAATATATACTGCCTTATTTACCCCGCTGAGGTCACATACCTTTAGGGCTCCAAGCACAGTATTCTGCATGAAGTAAGGCACTCAAATATTTGTTGAATAAATAAATCAGATGGTAAATTAGAAGGTGAAGTAAAATATAACTACTTTTGGATTTTATTTTGTTTTGGATTATCTACATCAAATGAATGGCTAATCAAAAGCTGATTATATTATTGAAAGTATTACAGTAGAATATGCTGTCAATCATTATTTATATGATGTTGATTTAATTATTATTTTTCAAGAACAGAGTTCATTCAAGACAAAACTGATCCTTGAGCAAGAGTTTTTTTCACACATTTTAATGCTTTCAAATAATCATTTTTTACTGTATATATTGTATATAATATATAAAGGAGATATATTTTACTCTGTATATATGTATTTTCTTATATTAATTCAATGCAAAAGAATAACACAGCATGCTACTACAGTTGACAACTCTTCCCTTTTAGCTTTCCACACTTCTTATTCTCCTTTTTGGATAAGGGAAGAACACTTTTTTTTTTTTTTATAAAAGTGTTATCCATTGGATTGTTCAGTGTTGAGTTTTGATAATAATAGTATCATTTTCCTATCACCACATTTGAAAAGAATGAATATTTTACAACTAATTTACACTAATGTGTATTTTGTGCATTTCTCCAATGAATATCATTTGCCATTATAACATTCTATTAGATTGTTTGGAATTGTTCATGCTTTCCCTCACTTTCAACTAAAAGAAGTTCAGTTAAACTTTACCAGGCATTATTAACAAATTTAATTAAACTCTGCTTAATTTTCTTAACCATAAATAAAATACATTGAGGAAGCCAGGCCTTTAATAATATAAATGTCTTCAGGAAAGGAACACCATGTCTGTGGACACTGGGGTTAGGGAGAGGCCGATGACAAAAGATCAGAGTGTGAAAGTGTAAGCCAGGGTCAGAGAACCTTCAGGGGCTTTCAAGTGAGTCTAGGCCTTGGAAGCGGTTGGAGATCTGGAGTAAGGCCTACCAGTCTCCTTTACTGCGTGTCTCTCTGTTCTGCTTGACACTGTAATAAGCCAGGGACCCAGAGAGTTCTCATTAACTCGATGATACTGGGATCAAACAGGCAGAAAGACTGAATAATGATAATATTCATATTCCTAAGGGTACAAACCATATTACATCTATAATTATGATTTCATACTATGTTTTTAAAACTTATCTGCAAAGAAAATAAAATGCTGACTATTGTACATTGCAATATTACCAAAATAGAAATATAAGATGAACTTTCACTATATAAACCAAATTCTAATTTCCTCCTAATTAACTTAGTATAGGATAACATTTGGTTCTTCCTATTTGTTGGATTTTTCATTTCCCTCATGCACACAAAGGCAGAAGAGGAATAAGAGAATCTTGGGTTGCATGTCGTTTTAATAAAAGGAAAATGAAATTATAAAAATTGTTCATAATAAGAATTAGTACAATGACTTCTCAAATATAAAGCAGTTAAATACATTTTTATTTGTAAGTAAAATTAAGTTTAAGATGTTCCCTATAAAACTATTAAAACCGTTCTGATTATTATCATTGTTTATCATTATTATCAGTTTCTCTTCACAAACATTAAAGCTAGTGATAAAAATGACTTACCTTCACATCCCTGTGAATTATGTTATTATCATGACAGTAGCGGAGAGCTTCCAGTATCTGTCTCATGTAATGACTGTAGAAAAAAGAAATCTAAAACTGTAAAAAAAATTTATTTTTAAAGCTTAATATACAGTGTCCCAAGTTTGTAACCCTCACTTTCATATTAACTTCCTATGGATGCTTTTTGTTTGAGTAGACAAAATTGATGGAAAGTGAAGTTTAATAATGAAAAAGTTGTCAAACACACTCATAAATTTAAAATGCAATGAAGAAATGTGTTTTAGATTTCCTAAGATACCTCAGTCAAAAAAATACTAAGAAGTTTATAAATAAAATAGCCCTGCAAACTAAAAATTCAAGCTTCAAGTGTGAAAAATACAACAAATCTCCCATACTTAGTTGGTTCTACTTAGTTAAACTGGATTGCTATTAAGTGAACAGTGCTCAGAGTTACACCAAGAATTCTGAATAAAAGGATGGGAACCTTGATCTATAAGCAGAATCTGCTCTGTCTTATTTCCATTTAGCTCTAAGGATAAACAAGAGGGAAGAACCTCCTTAGACCTACAGTTTCTTTCTGTAACATAATCAAATTTCAGTTGGGGCATCCTTGAACAAAGCAGGATTAGTTCCAGGCCTTTGTCCTAGGAACTCTGACTCCTCAAGGCGCTAGCTGGAGTCTGCAGAGGCTCCCACTGGGTACAGGTGAAGAACAAAGGAGGAGTTAGCATTTTAAAAAACGGCCATTAAAAAGCAGTAATAGGATCAACTAGCAATAGGATGTGACAAGAGTACCTTATTCATTATTACTTTAGGACTTCCTTTCCCTACTTCTAAAGTGCTTTTCTTATAATCCTTCTATTTCCCTCTTTACCTTCTCTTCCCCTGCATTTTACTCCCTCCATATTTGACTTTCTCTTTTCTTCCCATTATCCCTCTTCTTCCCATTTTTCCATTTCTTTCCCAACCATCCACGACACAGATATGCTACAGATGTGACATTTTCTTGTATAGTACTTATTGAATTCTGTTTTGTGTTTCCAGATCTTCTATTTCTCACACTTTAAAAAAAAAAAAATTATTTTCAGAAATTTTATGGTACTTACAAATGACCTTGTGTGTGTGTTTGTGACTCAGGACAAAAAAAAATTAAAATGTCCTTACTCCTGCTTTACAATGAAAAGAGGACATTTCCATCAAGCTCCCTCTTTAGTATACTACCATTTAACCAAGCTCACATGAATGTCCCTCTAATTGGTATATGCGTTATTTCACATATTACAATGGATTCGAAGGTTCCATTTTTAAAATGAAAGGTAGAAGAATCCCAACTTTGTTCCTGTACTTATCACTATCTCCTCCCAACTGAGCTCAACTCCAGAGATCTAGTCTCATGCAGTCATTTGTTCTGATTTCCAGTTTCTCTTATTTTGCAAATTCACACATAAGGTGTTGTGGTTATATATTTTTGCCTGGTCCAGTGTAGCCTGTAAATAAATTTCTGTTTAAGTTAGAGATTAGAAACTTGGTGTGCATGGACCTTTAGGGTTCAAATCAGGTTGGAGGATCCGTGACACGCCCCCCTTGAAATGGCTAAGAGATAACAAATGTGAACCTGCTTTGTAAATTCTAAACCATGCTACAAAGGTTAAGTCATTACCACTATTGCTAAATTTAGTCAAAGATTTAGGAATGGCCTATTTGCCCATCTAGACGTGACCATGAAAAAAGTGGGTAAGTTTAAATTAAGTAATTAGACAAAGCTTGTACCCACAGAATGGACTACTTTGGATACACAGGACCAAAACAGCCACCTAAATTAGTGTTAGTCTAAAGAAAATTCCTACCTGCAAACTCTTATAAGTAAAAAAAAAAAAGAAAGTTCAATGAATGAGCATTTTCCACTTGAATCACATATCAGAGTACTCAATTATTTGGTCTAAATATATATACATATCAGAACTTATAGAGTGTGTGGGGGAGGGTAGTAGAATTGTTATTTCTCCAAATTATGACAGATATAACTAAGCTTTCTTCACCCTCCCAGTCCTGATTCTGGGAAGCTGTGTGTGGGAACAGTTCGCAAGCAGAATAAAGTGAGAACCAGTATCCGCCTGCATGTTCTAGAGTTACTGACGACACTTTTAATCAAAAAGCTTTCTTTCATGAAGCATCATAGTGATCTATACTGTTAGAGAAACTCAGCAATATATGTTTGTCTCATCTTCCCTAAGGACTAGGAAAGATGGTAACTCTATGGAAGGAAAGACCTGGCTTACAATCCAATCCATCTATTCCCTTTGAAATGAGGCATTTCCTTGGGGGAAAGAAAAGAAGGGCGGTGACTCAGTCTATTCTTGTCAATTCGACTTCTGGGGAAACAGACTAATGATATTTGCTAGGAGGAAGAGACCTTATCTCTGAAATTCCCTTAGCCTAATGTTTCTGGTTAAGGATTAACCAGCTGCTGTCAAGTAGACTCTGACTCAGGCAACCCTTTATTGACCTATAGTAAAAAGAACTCAGGACTTTTCAGGCAGGGCTTCCTGGAGAATGTCCTGCAAGCTATATAACTCCCAGGGGTGTAAAATGGAGCTGTTCCATAGAAATGTTCCCCTCTGTGTGCAGAATCTCACAAACCTCATATAGAGACCTCATGTATTCTGGGCTAGAGGTGCATGTCTGATGTGGAAAGGAATAATCTGGGAGCTATCCTTGATGTCCCAGATCTCTCTTTGCTTTGTCTGAGCCTTCTGATTACCAGCATCCTTGAAATTATTTAGTAAAGCCTGGTACCAGGTAAGAAGATCTCTCTGATTTGTTTGAGTTTGCTTTGATAATCTGATATTATGTGTTAGCTTACTCCACAACTCATCACCCCTGAAAGAACAGAGGTAATCACTAAGTGGGTTTGTACTAATGACCAAATGCAGTTTTCTTTTACGCTATGCTTTGCTGCAGTCCTAAAGATCTTGAAACTCAGCCTGATGGAGAAAAACATCATCAGTTTGATTACTAGTTGGCGTCTCATAGTCTCCTTGCAGTTGGTCTCACTAGAATATTGATGCAAACTGAATTTTCCAACAATGAATAACAGAATCAGAGAGGAAGACGAAAAGTGAGAAATCATCTGGTCAAACACCTTATACCAAAGGAGGAATCTACATGCTCCCTTTTGCATGATCATTGCTTCTTTGCAAAAGGGAACATAGCTAATGATGCTTTCTGAGGCCACCTTTTGTTTGTGGGGTGGAGGGGGGAGGCTGTCATTGTGAGGAAGAGTCTTTAAAAAATTGTGCCCAAACCTCTCTCTTTGCAATGTCACCTATTAGTCCCCCGTGCTACTCTTTTCTAGTCTCTTCTGGAAAGTTCTTTTCATAAAAGCATTATTTTAACAGCAAATTCAGGTGGATTTTAAAGCCAACAGGCTTTCATCTTGATGTATACAAACATCTACTTATTTTATATCAATAATGGGGGAGACCAAGAGTCATTTCACTATATGACACCATTCTTACAAAACACTGCCATCCTGCCTATCCTGATACCCATTCCAGTGGTAGAGACAGGCTCTAATCTAAAGAAAAGCAATAAGGATGACTGGGGAACAGAGTAAAATTAGTACTGGTTAAACACTAACCCTGACAGCATACAGTGTTACTAGGTTCAAAAAGGAAAAACAATCTTCCTCCACTGAGCTTCACTATTTTATAAAATGAACATTCAAAAATTTTTAGTTTTCCCTATTTTGTGCTGTTGTTGAAAAATATCAGTATGGTAAAGTATAAAAGGCAAGTTGCCTCAAATTCTTTAAGAAATAAATATAAACAATGATACGCAAAAGTCTCCTTAAAGTTTCATAAGACAGCACTGGTTATTATTGGTATTAAAGAATGATTTTTAATTGCAAGCACAAAAAGGAAAGAAATTTAAAATTGTGCTGAGAACTCAAAACAATAGAAAAATGGGATTAAAAAAACTACAGTCTACTCTAGAGAGTGTGGCACAAAAGAAACAGGCTATTTAGCCTCGGTTCTACCATGTATACACCATGAATTTAAAGAAGTAATTATAATTAATACATATAAACTTTCACTTGCTTTTTCTCCCTAGCCCTAGTAGTACAAAAAAAGCAGTTACCCCAAATTGAGCCTATTCTTTATTTTGTACTGTATCTATGGCTGCTCCTTTCCTGAGACTGGATCCATTGCTCATCAGCCAGGAGGAGGCAGGGCAAGGAATCTGAGGAAGGTCAATCCACTCAGCCACCCTGAGTTCAAAGTTGTATTAGGTAAGCTCTAAATTGTTTCCAGCTCTGTCAGTCTATGATGCTATAATTATAAAAGGTTACATGGTTCCTGAGCTATCAAATTGTTCCTCGTATAAAAGTCATCAGAAATGGGAAGGATACCAGTACTGATGTTAAAGTGTAAACCCAGCTGCAATGTTAATAGACAATTTCAGCGTTCGGTATTTTGCATTTACAGTTACTATGCGGTTCCACTAAGGCACACTAAAACAGATATGCTCCTTACAGGAAAGAGTAGCAGTGTGCTCATTATCAGTTCTAAGAGCAGGCTACTTTATGTGATTTCTTTATCATTTTCTTCTTTTATTTCCACCTTTATCTCTGAGGATTAGATACAGATTACATACCTGGCTACAGCTTCACTGTACACAAAACCAGCATCAGCTCGTTTTACGATTTCAAAACACAGATCTGCTCCATCCATACTGTAGATAAAAGTGAAAAAGAATGTAAGAAAAGCGTAAACTCCAGTAAGGACACCACTGAATATAAATACATTGTAGTTATTAGGTAACATAGCTAATGACTGTAAGTTATTTAAATCTTTTTCTTTCAATGAAAAATAGATATGAATTATAAAGGACGTTATAACCATCTTGATGTTGAAAATCTGCAGGGAAAGAAACAGAAGGAGCAAGGAAATGGAAGTATCAAATAATATGAGGTACAGAAAATTGACTATAAATCTTCTTTGTTGTTAGTTGCCGTCGAGTCAATTCCAACTCATGGGGACCCCGAAAATCTTCTTTAGGTTATCACAATAAGAAGTGTCAGAAAAGAGCAACCCTGGGGTTGTGGGCATATTTGTGAATCAAATACCAAAATTATCTATATTTAGTCACATAATATAATATTTTAAGAACAGAACAAGGATTCGAAAACATTTAGCTACAGGCATCACTACTAAATGGAAGTTCAAGCTTATATATAGTGGAAGGAAAAAATAATTAATCAATAATTTACTTTTGTTTACATTTCCATTCCCAAAGTTAATTGCTACTAACATATTCTAATATTGATGTGTTGGTGATACTGTGTCACTGTCTTGCTCTAAAACTTACAATGGTTCTTTACTTCTCACCAGGGAGGTAAGGCCTCTGGTCTCAGCCACATTTTACCTCTTCTTCCTAACCTTCTGTCTAATGACTTTTCAAAGAAACCTTGCTTTCTAGGATGACTAGTCTTATTACCATTCCCTGAATATACCATTTTGTATCTTTCTTTTTTTTTTTTTTGCCATGTGCTTCTGCATATATAGTTTCCCACATTCAAATTCTACCGTAATTCATGCTCCATTCCCCAAGAAGCCCCCTCCAATGATTACGAGCCACATTAATGTCTTCTTTTCCCTAAATTCTACATAGCCCATAGCATAACACTTAGTGCATACACACTCACTGCTCTTTGCAAACCATTAGATGTATTAATGAAATTATTCAAACATTAATAGTTAGCTAACATTTTCATAATGCTTTAAGGCTTACAAAATGTTTTCAAATTCAGTATCTCATTTGTTCTTTCATTTATTCAGTAGCTCAGTCTACAGTATATACCTTCTGCAGGCATTATACAGAGGAAATGAGAACTTCTACAAGGGAAGGTAAAGGAACTAACATACTATTCAGGAGGCACCATGAGAAACTCTCCTTGTTACATCTTCGTTCATTCTTACAACCACCCTGTGAGGTCAGCATCATTTCCATTCTAAAATAACTCATCCAAGTGAATGGACAAGTATATGACAGGGATAGGATTCAAATCCCTGTCTATCTATGTCCAGTGCTTTTCCTACTAACTATAACTACACGTAAAGAGTGTGCAAGGTACAAATGCACATCTTCAAACCATTCAACAGTTCAATAATAGTGTAAAGTTCTAAAGAACAATAAGTATTTTATACTTTCAACATACTCCCAACTAGAGAGTAGATTACATTATCTAGACCTTGGTATGGTTTGCTATGAGTCAGAATCAACTTGACAGCAACAGATTTGTTGTTGTTGTTGTTTTTTTTTTGGTAGTTTCATATAAATGCAAATATTTTAACATTTCTACAAAGCTTTAAAACTTTTACCTAGTTTCCATTTTACAGCTAGTGAACATTTTCCAATACCAGTTTTTACTATGGCCTAGTCCACTCTGGAAGGAGCCCTGGTGGTACAGTGATTAACCATGCTTGTTAACCAAAAGATCGTCGAACCCACCAATTGCTCTGCAGGAGAAAGATGTGGCAGTCTGCTTCTGTAAAGATTACAGTCTTGAAAACCCTCCGGGGCAGTTCTACTCTGTGCTATAGGGTCGCTATGAGTCGGAATTGACTCGACAGCAGTGGGTTTGAGTTTTTTTTTAGTTTAGTCTACTCTGAAGTATGGTAACACCCATTTTGTACCATTAGAAATAAAGTCTGGAGGAATATGATCATGTAGCTTTGTGCACAACTCTGATCATATGCTCTGGTAAAATTTCTACCAGTGGAATTGCTAGGTCAAGGGGGATAACACAATAACACTTCTGAGACACATACTACCAGAAAAGTTTTAACAATTTATACTCCCACTACCGACTGAAAGTGTTCTTTCCTCTGCCTTGCCTGACTAGGATGACTACTCTTTTTAATCTTCGCCAATCAGATAGGAGAAAAAAAGTCATTCATGATTGTTTTAATTTGCATTTCCTTGACTACTAGAGAGGCTGAATCTTTTTCACTTCTTTGTATTGTAGGGGGGGAATGTTATTTTTAAGGCTGGCTGCAGTTTAAGCTGGTTGATCTGTGAGGACTGAAAAACACCTCACAGTGAGAGAATTACAGTTTTGTTTAGGTGTTTTGCTTTTTAATGGTGAAATGTGAAGATAAACATCATTTAACTTAGATGAGAGAAGAGTTAGGAGAAGAAGAGAGTTGAACTGATTGCATACTAAAGTAATAAGAATTTGGGAGTTGTCTCCTGAGATCTAGAGGAAGGCTTTTTGGGGCAACCTGGAAGAGAAAAGTAGGAAAAAGGATCTTAGGGGTGGGAGAAAGCAGCGAAGTGGTGAGAGGCCAAAACCTAAGGGGAGAACTAGCCAGTGAGAAAGAGCTGGAAATTATTTACTGCTCTGTGCTACAATTACCAGCATGAATCAATCCATCTTTTCTGGTTATAACTGAAATACCAGAACTTGAACTTGAAATGACTTAATGTCTACAGACACATATGCATAGGTTGGTTTTTAGGTTTCTACTCTTTTCCATTGACCTATTTTTGTATCTAGCACCATGTGATTTTTAATACTGTAATAGTATATATTTGAGCCCTGGTGGTGCAGTGGTTAAGAGCTTGGCTGCTAACCAAAAGGTCAGCAGTTTGAATCCACCAGCTACTCCTTGGAAACCCTATGGGGCAGTTCTACTCTGTCCTATAGGGTCACTATGAGTCAGAACCGACTCAACAGCACATAACAACAATAGTATATTTTAATATATGGCAAAATAAGTCTCAAGTCATTTTTATCATTTGTCAATATTTTCTTATTAATTTTTTTCCACATGGAACTTTCAAATCATTTTGTCAAATTAAAAAAATATATTTTAACTCAGATGGTATTACATTTATGCGTTAACTTCTAGAAAATTAACATTTTTCTAATATTCTCATCCATAAACATGATATGCCTCTCCATTTCACTTTATGTTTCTTAGTTATAATTTGGAGCCCTGGTGGCGCAGTGGTTAAGAGTTCGGCTGCTAACCAAAAGGCTGGCAGTTAGAATCCATCAGCTGCTCCTTGGAAACCCTATGGGGCAGTTCTACCCTGTCCTATAGGGTCGCTATCAATCAGAATCGACTCGATGTCAATGGGGTTTTTTATAGTTTTAAGGTTTTCTTCATATTGGTTCCAAATATTGATTACTAGTTTTTTTTCCCTTGTCATTATATATTTTAGATGTTATTGTAAGTGAGATATTTTGGGATTATATATATATTTTTAATTCAATGGTTTATAACCAGGGGTCCCAAACAGAACCACTTGAGTAACTATTTAAATATGCAGGCATGTTCTTTTGAAGGGTTATTCTGAAAGAAAGTCATCCCTAGGGAAGTAATTTTCTATTATTAATGCTATTTGATTAGTTATTTGTAACATTAGTTGATAGTAAAGAGGTAATCCATTAATTTTAAATTTCATGAGATACAGAAATAAAAACTAAAAATACTAGTATTTATGCAAATTGTATTCAACACAGAAATTTAACATATACATATTCATAATATATACAATCCCAATATAGTAACCTTGAACAAAAAGTTTGATGACTCAATTCTTTGATAAACCTTATTTGATGATGTATGAGTCTAAAAAAAATTATAAGGCCTCTTTTATTGCATTTCTCTCTGTTTCCTATCTTAGGGTGATTCTGTGGCTTCCAAGTACCTTCAAAAAGCATGTTCTGAACTTCTCCCTAGATTTGACATATATCCTAAGATAGCCTAGCCGGCTCTATTCCAAGAGAATGAAACGAGACCTAGAATAAACCCTTTTATGGAACAGTATGGGGAGTGCTTCCATATTGTACACAGAGAAAAACTATGGGAGATTTACTCTGCCTGTGAAAGTGGGAAGATTATGAATGATTTTAGCTGTCTCCCTTTTGTCTATATGAATTTTTACAATTTTAAGCATGCAATACTTATATAATTTTTAAAAAATTATCCTAAAACAAACAAAACAGATCACAGGTCTAGAGGCACAAGATACTGCCGGCTGCATGTGGTCTATAAAGGCAGAGAAACGGGTGTTGGTAGGAGACTGTTGTTAGCTGCCCACAAGGCAATTCTGACTCATGTTGACCCCATGTGTACAGAGTAGAACTGTTCCACAGGGTTTTCAATGGCTGTGACCTTTCAGAAGCAGATCACCAGGCCTTACTTCTGAGGTAACTCTGGGTGGGCTCAAACCACCAAACTTTCAGCCACTAGTCAAGTGCTTAACTGTTTGCGCCACTCGGGGATTCCACCTGATTATATGAAGAAGTGCTTCTCAAATTCTCTTTGGTGAAGGATCAGTCCCCCCTCTCCCCCCAGGTATATCATGAACCAGTACTTTTATAAAATACATAACTGTGTACTAGATTTCACAGCAATGTCAAGTTGCTTTAAAGGTTTCCAAATGTTGACTCTCAATTTCTGTACTTATCTCATTGCAGACAGGTAATGGTAAACTGGCACTGGTCTGACAACTATTCTTTGAGTAGCACTGCTATCAAGGACAGACCAAATCTGGATTTCTCTGACCAACATCTCTGAAGATGACAAAAATAACAAGTACAAAAACTGGATGAAATTAAAAAAAAATTAAGCTTCAAAGAATTAACAATATAATGAGTGAAAATCTACCTAGTGAGAAGTGGGAAAGAATTAAGAGCTCAAAAGGGTGAGCCAGAGATGCTTCTGCCCTGGAAGTAGGGAGTGGGCTATGGAAAGAAGGCAGCTGGTGTGCACATGGGGGATTTTACTTTTGGGGAACTCTGGAAAAATGAGAGGGGTAGTTGGACAGAGATTGACAGGTTCTAGCTACTTTTACAGCAACGTGATACAAGAGAAGCAGCAAAGAAACAAAGCTATCCCTTTGGCAAACCCTGAAGAATTCTCCAAAAGCTCAGGCCCTGATGAAACACCTCTTGCTCGGGGCTGGGGCCATGAAGAGCTGCATTTTAGAAATTGGGGTACAGAATATAGTCTGGTATGTCCTGTCGGTAGCACAGAAAAACCCAAATGCTTACCATGAAGATAAAAGTTGGGCCTAAAAACGTCAGCAAGAAACAGGAAAATATAAGAAGTGACACTATATTTGAAAAAGAAGCAAACAGAAATTTCAGAACTGAAAAATACAATACCAAAATTAAGAATGTAAGCAGATTAGATAGTTGAAGAGAATATCAGTGAAATGAAAGATCAGAATAAAGTACACACAAAACATGGAAAACATAAAAGTGAGGGTGAGAAACACAAAAGATTACAGTAAGAAGGTCAGCATATATTCTATTGAAGTTCCAAAAGAGAAAAGAGAAAAATGGAGCAAAAGCAATACTGAAAAGATAATGGCTGATAATTATCCAGAAATAATTAGATACCAGCTCACTGATTCAAGAAGCCCAATAAATATCAAACAAGACAAATAAATCTACAGTTAGGTACTATCAGTGAAAACTACAGGAAAACAAAGACACAGAAAATCTTAAAAACATAAAAGAAAACAATAGGTTACCCTCAATGATTCGCCTACTGCACTGATAGCTGACTTCTCAATAGCAACAATGGGAAGCCAGAAGAAGACACTGGAAAGGTATCTTAAACTAAGTGAAATAACTGCCAACCTAAACTTCTCTTCTCACCAAGTATATCCTTAAAGAATAAAGGTGAAAACAAATATCTTTAAGATAAAGAAACAAAAAATCAAAAAGAATTTACTACCAACATACCTACCCTAAAGGAAATACATAAGAGTATTCCTCAGGTAGAAGACAAATGAAGTCAAATGAAAACTCAGCGATGAAGCAAGACATGAAAAACATAAAATGTGGTAAATATGTAGATTAATCTTGATTGTATAGTACAACCATTCACTCGCTCTCTCAGTAAGTTATATATATCTAATATATCCCTGGAGAGAGAAACAATAAAACAATAACTTCTTCTTCTTTCTTTTAGAGAGAATGAGAGAGAGAGAGAATAAAAATACTTGACAACAACCAACAATAATTCAGGAGGCATACTGTAATGTCTAGGACAATCACTAAGACAAAAGTTTTCAAACTTTTGAGCTCAGAGTCCTTTTCCACTCTTAACGATTACTGAGAACCCCAAAGAGACTGTATTTATATGGGCTTTATCTATCACTATTTACTGTAGTAGAATTTAAAACTTGAGAAATCAAACATATTTGTTCAGTTTTTTAAAAATAACTGTAACAAACCCATTATATGTTAACATAAATAATATTTTTAATGAAAAATAATTATTCTAAGACAAAATAAATTTAGTGAGAAGAGTGGCATTATTTTACATTTTGCAAATATATTTAATTTCTGGCTACATAGAAAACAGCTGGATTCTCATATTTCTTTCTGCATTCAATCTGTTATAATATGTTATTTGGTTGAAGTATATGAAGAAAATCTGGCTTCACAAAGATATATAATTGGAAGAAGGCAGAGTAATTTAATAGCCATCACAGATAATTGTGAATTTTCTTCTTTGATACTATATCCAAACTTAAAAAGTGGTGGTTTCTAAAAGGTTAGCTGCAGTGTGGAATCTGGAACCATATTATGGAACTTTTTGTATTGTTACATTATAATCCACTGTTCTGTCTTGTACTTTGAATAGGCCTTTTACCCATGCATGATTTCATAATATCATAAATCAGTCATTTCGAAAACACTGGTACACTAAATTATGCAGTGGCTAAAGCACTCAACGGCTAACTGAAAAGCTGGCAGTTCGAACCCACCAGCTGCTCCTCAGGAGAAAGATGTGGCAGTCTGCTTCTGTAACGATTACACACAGCCTTGGAAATCCTGTTGGGGCAGTTCTACTCTGTCCTATAGGGTCACTATGAGTCGGAATTGACTCGACAGCAATGGGTTTGGTTTTAAGTTTTTAAAACTTATATACATTTACCAAATATTGACAAAAATAAAATACTGCACTTTATTACATGATACAAAAAAACCGACATTCACTAATATCACCACTGACTTACATTAGAAAATTCTTTATGTACTGGAAAGCCGTCAAGCTCAATTTTTTCAAAATTCTAATTTTTACTTGAAAATTTGAATTCCTCATTGGCAACACATACTATCAGTTGCTTTCCTTGAAGCAACAAGCTCATTTTATTCATTTTTTGGAAAATGTCTGCTAGATACTCAAGTCTGTATAGCCATAGTTTTCTGTTAGTCATTCTTTTAAGTAAAAATGATGTTCTTCAAAAAAGTGACTAGCTCATCTTACAACTCAAAGAATCATACAAGTGCTTTTCTGAGACCACAAAAAGTTAAAAGGACTGAAAGCACTCAGCATGTTTTCTAGTCACAATGTACTTAGAAATAAATTAATAAAATAACTGGAAAATCCCCAAATGTTTGAAAACTGAGAAATTCATGCTAAATAACCTATGAATCAAAGGGGTAATTATAATTTTAATGAAAATATTTTTCACAATGTTAATGAAAAACGGTACATATCAAAACTTGTGCAGGATTGAGATGTTGCATTTCAGAATTACAGTGTTGCCATTAACAGACCCACAAATATAAAAATGGCTGAAAGGAGGTGTTGAGGCAGAGAACCAATTTTCCAGTCTGAGCAGCTGGCGATCCATGTTACACACACACACACACACACACACACACACACACACACACACACACACACACACACACACACCCCACAAATACAACTCAGCTTTAGAAAGACTTTTCTTGAATCAGGTAATCCACTGTTGATGGAAGCACGTATCAATACAACATTTCTGAAGGGCAATTTTATAGTGCTTGGGAAAAGCTTTAAAAATATGCAATTCCTCTGACCCAATAATTTCATTCCAAGAGAAATAACTGGAGATATTTGCCAAGTTTTAATGACAAGTATTTATCACAGTTCTTTATAACAGGGAGAAGTTGGAAACAACCTAAATAAATGCCCAACAATAGGAGGATGGTTAAATAAATTGTGGTATATACACATAGTGAAAGATTATGCTGCCATTAAAATGATGTTATATAAGTATATTCATTAACATAGAAAGACGAATACAATATATTAAGCTGTATAAAAATATCTATGCGTATGTATATGTTTGCAGATGGACTGAGAAGTTTTTGGATATTAAAACAGTGTTAAAGAGTGAGTGGGTAGGAGTGCATTTCAAATTTTTTTCTTTTTTTCGACTTTTTTTAATGAACAAATGCTATACTTCTGTCATACTAAAAATAGTTCTAAATGTTTAAAAATAAAATGGAAAAAAAAACCCTGTTCAGAATGCAGCTAAATAAGCACGTGTAAAATAGTTCATATCCATAAATTTATAAGTTTTAAAACTTCAAATTATTAGAAATTTAATAAAATATTACAAACACTGATTTAAAATATTAGAAAATAAGAAAAGGCAAAATTGTGAGTATCCCATGATAAGAAATTTTTTTAGAACAGTAAATTAAACTCAAAGAAGGCAGAAGGATTTAATAAAGAATAGACAGTACACTAACAAAGTAAAAAACAAATATACAATATACAGCAATAACAAAGCAAAAAATAAGTTCTTTGAAAAGATTTTAAAAAATCTGAATTAGAAAGCTCCCAATGTTTCAAAATAGAAAAATTAACATTTATGCTGTAGTCCTCAGAATCAATCATTATAAAATAAGAAAATATTTAACAATGAATAATAATAAAAATAAACAAACAGAACTTGCAGAATGCAATAGTTAGGGGGAAATTTTCAGCTGTAAATGCATGTATTAGAAAAGAAGGCTAAAATTTATGAACTAAGCATTCCTCTCAATAAGTTATATAAAGATCATCATATTAAATGCAAACAAAGTAGATAAAAGGAAAGAGCAAAAATTAATGAAATGGAAAAGAAACATGTTAGAGGGATTAACAAAGCTAAAAGTTGTTTCCTGTGAAATGACGAATCTCTGGCAAGTATGATAAAAAAGAGAGAGAGAGAAAGAGAACACATATATAGCCAATATCAAGAATGAAAAAGAAACAACACACACTACAGGGTAAGTCAGTACAACTGGACTAAACCAAAAGCTAAGAAGTTTCCTGACTACAACCAAATACTTCTAGTGACAGAGTAGCAGGGGCTGGAGTCTGGGGACCATGGTTTCAGGGGACATCTAGGTCAACTGGCATAACAAAGTTTATTAAGAAAATGTTCTGCATCACACTTTGGTGAGTGGCATCTGGGGTCTTAAAAGCTAGTGAGTGGCCATCTAAGATGCATCAATTGGTCCCAACTCACCTGGAGTAAAAGAGAATGAAGAACTCCAAAGACACAAGGAAAATATTAGCCCAAGAGACAAAAGGGCCACATAAACCAGAGACTCCATCAGCCTGAGACCAGAAGAACTGGATGGTGCCTGGCTACCACCAATGACCGCCCTGACAGGGAACACAACAGAGAGTCCCTGATGGAGCAGGAGAAAAGTGGAGTACAGAACTCAAATTCTAGTAAAAAAGACCGGACTTAATGGTTTGACTGAGATGGAGGAACTCTGGAAGACATGGCTCCTGGACTCTCTGTTGGCCCAGAGCTAAAACCATTCCCGAGGCCTACTCTTCAGACAAAGATTAGATTGGACTATGAGACATAAAGTGATACTCATGAGGAGTATGCTTCTTAGCTCAAGGAGATACATGAGACTAAATGGGCAGCTCCTGTACGGAGGCGAGATGAGAGGGCACAGAGGGTCAGGAGCTGGTTGAATGGACACAGGAAATCAGGGGTGGAAAGGAGGAGTGTGCTGTCACAGTATAGGGAGAGCAACTAGGGTCACATAGCAATGTGTGTATAAATTTTTGTATGAAAAAAACTGACTTAAATTGTAAACTTTCACTTAAAGCACAATAAAAAAAAGAATGAAAAAGAAGATATAATTTCATATCCTGCGGACATTAAAAAGATGATGAGATGATGTTGAAACTTTATGCCACAAATTTGAAAATTTATATCAAGTGGACAAATTCCCAGAAAAATAAAACTCACCAAAACTAACAGAAAAGAATTAGAGAACCTGACTAACCAATCCTCTAATGATTAAAGGAACTGAATTAGTAATTTAAAACTTCACATAGAAAACTCTAGACCCACGTGGCATTTCTAACAAGTTTATTTTAAGGAGAATAAAATGAATAAAAAGCAGGAACAGTCTCCAACTCATTTTATTAATCCAGCTTAACCTAGATACTAAAACCCATTAAGGGCAGCATGAGAAAATTAAAGAACAATCTCACTAATGAACACAGATGCAAATAACCTAAACAAAATATTAGCAAAACAAATCCAGTAATATATAAAATTTACATCAGGACCAAGTTGGGTTTACCAGAAGAATGCAAAACTGTTAACATTTGGAGCTCAATTAATGCAATTCTAAACATTAAAAGATTAAAGAAAGAAATTATGTGATCATCTCAATACATCATCAAAAAAATTTAATAAAATTATACATTTATTTATGATTTAAAAAAACTTAAGAAACTATTAGATAAGGAATAAGCCAACAATTTCTAGTCAACAGGATTCAAGGGGTCCTAGCCAGTGCAGAAAGGATCAGATAAAAAATAAAATGTGTAAGAATTGAAAAAGAAGAAATAAACTACCATTATTTACAAATGGTATGATTGCATATATATAATATCCAAAATAATCTAAGGTAAAATTAGAGTTATTCAGAGTTTAGCAAAATCATTATCATAAATCAAATGAAAAATTTTAAAGAATGTTTCTTTTAAGAACCTAGAAATAAATCTAATAAAAAGATGTACAGGACCTCTATGGAGAAAAGTAGGCTTTTTATTAAGAAAAATTAAACATCTAAAATAAATGGAGAGAAAATTATCCTGTTCACAGACTGGGAGACTCAATACTGTAAACAGTCTTGCTCAAATTGAAGCATAGGTTCAACTGAATTCCAATCAATCTCCTGACAAGTTTTGTGGAAACTGTCAAACAGAATCTAAAACACAGATGGAATTGCAAAAGGCCAAGAAGACACAAGGTATTTTGAGAGAATAACAAGGTGGAAGGATTTGCTGTACTTGACTTCAAAATGTAGTACTATAAAGCTTGGTAATTAAGGCTGCATGCTACTGACAATAGGACAGACAGACAGAACAGCAGAACATAACAGAGAGCCTAGAAACAGATCCATACATAAATGGGTGCTTGCTTTATGAGAAAGGTGTCACTGCACAGTACTGAGCAAAGACAGTCTCTTCCAAGAAATGTGCCCTTATGGGTACCAGGCTACATGTACCTCGATGTTCCAAGCAGCATTGTTCACAATAGCCCCAAAATGTTAAGGCCCAAGAGTTCATCAATAGCAGAATGGATAAAACATAGCAGAATAGTAGAATGGATAAATATACATTGCAAATTGTAATATTATATACCTTCTTAGCTGTAATCTAGAAAAGAAATCTACAGCTACACAAATGAATATGGTTAAATCCTAAAGATGTAACATTGAGTGAAAGCAGCAGACACAACAGGATACAAATTTGTATTTCTTTTATATACAGTTCAAAAACCGGAAAATTTTATTTTGCTGTAATAAAGCTAGCATTTATCGAGTGTTTACTATGTGACAGGCATTTAAGTGCTTTGCATACATTAATTCATTTAATGGGTACAACAACCCTGAGGTAGGTATTATTAGCATCTCTATTTTACTTATAAGAAAACAGAGAAACAGCAAGGTTAAGTAACTTGCCCAAGAGATCACACAGCTAGTAAGTGGTAGAGCCAGGATTCAAACTCAGGCAGTCTGACTTTGGAATCCATTTCATGCATCACTCCCCCAAAAATGCTCAGGTTACGAAGAGGGTAATGTCCTGACTTCTGCTCAAGGCTTTGAGCTGCTTAATGGAAGATAAGCAATTACAGTTAAAAAAGTAAAACCATATTACAAAGGACTGCTCTGTATAACAAATCCATTTTCATGCCTGTTGTGGGGGCCTCGCGCTCCAGAACCACCTAGGGGGATCTTTAAATGCAGAGCCTCCACCCCATCATTCCAGATGATACATGTTAATACTGTATTGTTGATATGATTTAAATGAATTCTCTAAATTTAATAAGTTTGTTGATAAATGCTTTAATCCTTGCATATATCAGTCAGTCTCTATTGGTGTTTTTTAAAACAGAACTTTAATTCAGTTATTTCTTCCAATGCAAGACTTTGCTTGTGATACTATTTTAATGTCTTCACAAATGTCTCATAACCACTACCATCTTTTTTCTAATATGTTTGCTCTTTATGTCCTTATCAGGGATGTCCTCTCTCATCTTTTCCACCTATCTGACTTCTAAACTGACACTAATGCTCTTCATCAACTTTCCACAAGCCTGCCTGCCTGTCCAGCTCCCACTCTTTCCTCCACTAAACTCTTGGGGCCCTAAGAATCTGTGCTTCCCTATGGTCATTTAGACCTATACTACCAGTTATTGTTATTTATGTCATAGGTAGGCATATATCTAGTCTGTACAGATTGACTATAAACGACTTGAGGGCATAAACAGATCTTTTTATCTCCAGCATAATACCTCACATATTGTTGAATATTTACAAATATTTGTCAGTGGTGAATTCATTTCTGAGAGAGAGAAGAGTCATGCACACACTTTTTCACCCCTCCCCCATCTAAACGATTCCATATTTGGTGGAGGAAGAGGGTTTAGTTTCATTCAGTATGCATTTATTGAACATCTACTACATGTAGAGGATAGAAAAACCAGTTACATGGAGACCTCATCTTCTAAGAGTCTATATTCCAGACGGCAGATAAGGAAAAAAAGATACAAAACATAATCGATGAAAGAACATACTAGTTTCAATGGAAGGAAAGGGGACATTCAAGGGATTCAGAACAGAAAGTCTTCACGGAGTAGGTAGCATCTGAAATGAGTCCTGATGGAGAGCAGCAGAGAGAGGGAGAAGTGGAGAGGATGAGAATGAGAGTGGGGCAGAGGCAGGGACTATGTGGTAGTTAAGAGGAAAGCAGCATTTCAAGGCATTTCTGACAAGCAAACAACAATAAGGCCTGGGGCATTAGGAAATAAATCAACATGTTAGGTGGGTTTGGGGTAGGTTCTAGGAATAGACGAGGTGCTATAATTTGAGCTAAGTTCTCCTCTCTCACCTATACTGTATATAGGATACAACCAATTCTTTCAGTATGAACTTGGACAGGGACCAGAGAAGGTACTTACACAGGATTGTGAACCATGATTCCACGAGTATATAGAAAGCATCATCTTTTCAATGGGGAAGAGGGTGTTCACTGTAGTGGGAACTTAACTGCTTAATAAAGCAATTATGACATATTGTCAAAGACATAAAATGACCCGATATGCCTTTTACCAGTTGTATTTCTTTACGTGTGAACTGTCTATTCCTTTCCTTACCCATTTACATATGAAGCTTTTGGACATGTTATCAGGAGGATCAGTCTGTGATGATTAAGGTTGTGTGTCAACTTGGCTGGGCCATGATAGTCACTGTTTTGGCAGTTGCATAATGTTGTGATCACTTCCCTGTTGAAATTTGATATGTGATCACCCCCATGATGGAATCTGCTGAATGGTACCAGTAGGGGCGGGGACTGTGGTGGCTCATTGCCCCCTCAGCCTTCAACTCTCCGCCCTCCGCCACCTACTTCTTTCCTGCTTGCCTTGCCAAGGTTTTTTGCTTGCTCTGGATCCTTGTGGCTGTCTCCTGTTCGTCTGACCTCCAGTTCTTGGGACTTGAGCTAGCAGCTTACCTGGCCGACCTTGGGATTCATTGATTTTCACAGCCTGTGAGCAAGAGTCCTGCTCCCCAACCTGCCAACCTTGGGTTTGCCTGCCCCTGTGGCTCTGTGAATCGGGAGAGGCCTCTATCCTGATCCATGGACTTGGGATGTTCCAGCCTCTACAATTCCGTGAGCTGTTTCCTTGATATAAATCTCTCTCTATATATATTTATACGCTTTACTGGTTTTGCTTCTCTAGAGAACCCAGCCTAAGACATTTGGTACCGAGAGTAGGGTACTGCTCTAACAGATACCTAAAATGTGCAAACGGTTTTGAAACTGTGAATGGATAGAGGAGTGGCAGTGGCAGAGGACCAGCAGCAGCAGAGAACCAGCAGCAGCAGAACCAGAAGACCAGTGCAGACAACAGTGGAGCCGACCCATGGAGTGAGAGAGCTGAGTGCCTGTGTGCAGGAGGCTTCCTGGTGGAGTGGGGTGCCTCCGGGCACTTATTGGTGGAGCTAGGCTTGCCGACCCACAGAGTAAGAGAGCTGAATGCCTGTGTGCAGGAGGCTTCCTGGTGGAGTGGGGTGCCTCCAGGCACTTACTGGTGGAGCTACAGAGCTTTGGAACACCTGCCCCAGCAGGGCAGATGTGCGTGTGGGGCCCGAGGAGCTGAGAGGCCAAGAAACCAGGAAACAGAAGCTGAAGAGACAAAGAACACAAGAAGCTGAGCTGCCTCAGTCTCAAAAGGTATGGTCATGACCTTAGGGGTTTCAAAGGGTGGAGCCATGGCCTCTGGTGTTTCTAAGGGTGGAGTTGCCACTCAGATGGACTAGGAGAATGGTGCGCCTAAAGCTGAGGGAGCAGAGTTCCTGTCCCAGTGGGCCTGGAAGGTGGATCTGAAACCCAGGGCCAAGGGGCCTCCACTTAGAATCTGGAGAGTGTGGCCAATACCTAGAGTTTGGAGGGCAAGGCCATTGTGTAAATTGTCTCAGAGAACAGAGTATTATTTTCAAAGCCTTGAGAGCTAATGTAATGTGTTCTGCTGTCTTGCTTGGTGCCTGTTATCCCTTCTTTTCCTCCAGTTTCTCCCATTTGTAATGGAAATGTCTAGCTTGTGCCTGTTTTGCCATTGTACGTTTGGAAGCAAAAAAAAAAAAAAAAACCCATTGCTGTTGAGTCAATTCTGACTCATAGCGACCCTATAAGACAGAGTAGAACTGGCCCGTAGGGTTTTCAAGGAGCGGCTGGTGGATTCGAATTGCTGACTTTTTGGTTAGCACACTGAGCTCTTAACCACTTTGCCACTGGGGCTCTTATATTCTAGATTTCACAGATTAAGAGGAATTTTTGGATTTTGGACTTGGAGATCAGATTTTTGCTATGATATGATGGGATGAATATGTTTTGCATGTTGCAAGGATGTGATTTTTGGGAGACCAAAGGGTGGAATATCATGGATTGAATTATGCACCCCCGCCCCAAATGGGTGTATCAATTTGGCTGGGCCATGATTCTCAGTATTATGTGGTTATCCTCCATTTCGTGATTGTAATTTTATGTTAAAGAGGATTAGGGTGGAATTGTAACATCCTTACTAAGGTCATATCCCTGATTCAATGTAAAGCGAGTTTCCCTGGGGTGTGGCCTGCACCACCTTTTATCTTACAAGAGATAAAAGGAAAGGGAAGCAAGCAGAGAGTGGGGGATCTCATACCACCAAGAAAGCAGTGCCAGGAGCAGAGCAAGTCCTTTGGATCCAGGGTCCCTACGTGGTGGAGAAGCTCCTCATCTGGGGGAAGACTGAAAAGAAGGCTGACAGAGAGAGAAAGCCTTCCCCTGAAGCCGATGCCCTGAATTTGGACTTTTAGCCTACTTTACTGTGAGGAAATAAACTTCTCTTTGTTAAAGCCATCCACTTGTGGTATTTCTGTTACAGCAGCGCTAGATAACTAAGACACAGTCCCTGGAGAAGGCCATCATGCTTGGTAAAGTAGAGGGTCAGCGAAAAAGAGGAAGACCCTCAACAAGATGGACTGACACAGTGGCTGCAACAGTGGGCTCAAGCATAATGATTGTGAGGATGGTGCAGGAGTGGGCAGTGTTTCGTTCTGTTGTACATAGGGTTGCTATGAGTCAGAACTGACTGGATGGTACCTAACAATAACATCTTTCCTTTTATTGGACTGAGCTTTTTTACACGTGTTCAATAGAATGTAGCCCTTTGCAAGTCAATATTGAAGCAAATTAATTTCTAGTTTTTCAGTTTTAGTTAAATTTATTGATTTTTCTTTGTGAATCCTAGTCCTCTGCAGCTTTAAAAAGCTCTCCAAAGATCTGTTAAATAATTCTATTTTCTGCTAGCTTTCCTATGATTTGATTTGTTTATATAAACTCTATTCTGTCTGCAGTTTTCTTGTTTTTTTAGGGGGGGGATTTAAATTGACTTCTGAATTGCTAACTAGTTTTCTCAACATTATTTAAAAATCCTCCTTTTCCCTATTATATTTACTGAACTTTATCATATGGACTGAGGAAAGGACTCCTATTGAAGAGGACCGCCTGAAGTTGCCTGGCTGGCAAGCCGTGTTTCCTATCCTGTATCCTTCTAAGCGAACCTATTTGATACCAAGTGTGGCCTATGGTAGTTTTGTGAGTCTAAATGTTTGGTAGTACCTAAAAAGGAAGACCCCTTGGTGGGTACTGCAGATTAGGTAATATCTGAAAGGGATTTCTCATAGGTCACTGATGGAATGAATGTACCAAGAAGGCCTTCAACTGAAGGGGACAGACACAGAAGGCAGAGCACAAAAGGAAAGGAAAGGTCATTGAGAGGGAAAGAAGAGCACACATCATACAAATTCTTCTACCTCCGAATTCTGCCTGCAGGGCACAGATTCAAAGTTGCACACATGTCACAGGTGGCCTCCCTTAGGTTAGGCCCACCCTAACATATGCAGTGCCTGGGGCAAGTATACAAATGAAAGTCCTTTGTACCATATGTCCAATTATTTAAAAGTTATAAATTGAACTTACTAATTGTTAAATACGTTCTAACTTTCTCCCTTAACAAATATATCTTCAAAAGGACATGGAAGGCTAGGTTCTATTAAGAATTCTTGGGGTCGTCAGAGTCCCTCACCAGAACATGGCATCCTGGATATCTGGACCTTCTTTTTTTTTTTCCTCCCACCCCCAGCTCTATCTGGTACCTCAAGGGGCACTGGATGTAGGAATGTGGGCACCCAGCCTGAAGGTCCAGGCTCTGTCCAACTCCCCAATCTTACAACCTTCCTAGGCCATGGTTGATACCCCAAGGTACAAGAAGTGTCAGTCCAACCACGTATTTTATAACCATTTAACCAGGTTACTGACTCCCCGTCTTAGAATGGTATATTCTATCATCTCTCCTCTACTCATTTCTGGTATTTAAGTCTGTGTCAGTTAAGGTTCTTAGTTACAAGCAACAGAAATCAACTCTGGCTGATTTAAGCAGAAAAGGAGTTTATAAGGACACTAGATTGCTCACAGAATAGCAGGGAGGCCTGTAAAACCTCCGAGTGGTGTTACGCCATCAGAAACAAAACCCTAAACAGATCCGATGAGGGCATAGCTGCTGCTGCCAAACACCAGTTGCTGTAGCTCGTACCACGTCCTTGCTAATATTGGATGTTGGACACCATCCCAAGAGCCACTACTACAACTATCCCAGTAATCTTCCCTATTGCCACCTGCAAGAGTTCCACATGGTCCTTGTTTTTTTCAGTCACTACTTATTATATTGTGGGGTGGATTTGTCTGACTCACGAAACCTATGTCACATACCCATATCGTAGTAGCCAAGGAGAGCCAATAGCTGGTTTTTTAAAGCTTTTATAGTGGAAGGTGGGCTTTGTCCTATGTTGAGATTCTTAAGATGGAAGATTCTCTAAATACTAGAAGAAGGTTCAGACGTTGGACAGCCAAAAACAATGAGAAATGTCCCCTTCATATGGGTTCTAGACTCAAGTCTACCTTTAACTAGCTAGGGGACCTTGATCGTGCTATATAACCCTTCTGGATTGACAATGCCTCCTCAATAAAATGTAGGGATTGGGTTTAGAAACCTCTAAGGTCTCTTTTGATTCATAATCACACAGAATTCTGATTATTATTTAAAAACAAAAACTGTCTTGAAAGGATTTGTTATTTCTAAAATTGAAATGTAGTCTAAGATACTGTTTATCAAGTTTTAGAAACTGAGGATTATTCTAACACCCATTTAGATATCGAAGGTTGATTTGTTACCATTTCTAGGGCCTTATATTTACCTTGGAAATCCTGGTGGCATAGTGGTTAAGAGTTTGGCTGCTAACCAAAAGGTCAGCGGTTCAAACTCACCAGGTGCTCCTTGGAAACCCTATGGGGGCAGTTCTACTCTGTCCTATAGGGTCTCTATGAGTCAGAATTGACTTGACAACAATGGGTTTGGTTTTTTGGGTTTATATTTACCATCCTTCTCTTTTTTCTGGCGCAGTGGTTAAGAGCTTGGCTACTAACCAGAAGGTCAGCAGTCTGAATCCACCAGCTGCTCCTTGGAAACCCTATGGGGCAGTTCTACTCCATTCTGTAGGGTTGCTATGAGTCAGAATTGACTTCATAGCAACAGTTTTTTTTTTTTTTTTGGTAAAGTCTCTTTTGATTCAGAATCACACAAAATTCTGATTATTTAAAAAAAAAGACTGTCTTGAAAGGATTTGTTACTTCTAAAATTGAAACGTAGTCTAAGATATTGTTTATCAAGTTTTAGAAACTGAGGATGAGGATTGTCCTAACACTCATTTAGATATCAAAGGTTGATTTGTCACCATTTCCAGGGCCCTATATTTACCACCCTTTTCTTTTTTCCAGACATTTCTCCTGTTCAATTGCTTAAGAGACCTTGATCTCTTGACCCCTTACAAATGTTGTATGACAATGGTGCCTCCTAGTGGATAAGGGAACTCCAGCTACAGGGACAGAAAATGATCCTAAAACAGCAGCAGCAGACCACGGGATTAGTTGTTTATGCTAACATGCTCCTCTGTACAGTTTTATGAGATTCTCAGAAAAAAAAAGAAAGGTAGATAGGAGCAACAATCCCTGTTCTGTTTGACTTTGTAGGAACTTTACTGTTAGCCCTTGGTGCTCTCACTAATCCTTACAGCTAAACATTCACCTCCCTACCCTCCAACGTACTCACATTTTCTTTCTCTTTCAGTTAAGTCTCCAAAGGAACAAAAAATGAGGGGGAGAGGCCTCCAGATAGAAATCATGATGAATCACATTACACAATTTTAGAACTGGAAGTTTAATTAAAAAGTCTTGCTCTAGGTAACTATTTAGTGGTGGATGGGACTAGAACCTGTCTCTTGTTTCTCATCCCAATGTACAATTCGATGCTTCTGCTCACCTTTTCTTTCTAATTACTGTAAATCCTCATAAGCAAAGGGGATCCCACCTGTGCTTTCTTTCCCAACTGACCACGAGACAGGGTTTCATGGTGCTAGGGTAGGAATTAAGTTTCCAAGCTACCATTGTTTCTATTCTCAAAATAAGGTTGTACGGTTTATAATTAACTTTACCCAAAGAATTTGGTCTTTGTTCTTGGTTCCTGACGATAACCTCTAAAATCTTGGGATTTTCCCAGTGATGGAAGTGTCTTTGAGGAGGTCTCCAGACCACACCTGAGGTTTTATGATAATGAGGTAACTCAGGTGGGGGCTGGCCAGGCCAGAAAGATCACCTTGTGACATCAGCTGACCTCAGGGGAGGTGGGCTGATTCAATCAATCACGACTACGTAATGAGGCCCCAATAAAGGCTCAGGATAGAAAGCTCCACGACCTTGCAGGTTTGTGAAAGACATGTGCCCTCTTTGGGACACAGAAGCTTCCTGTTGGGAACCTTCTCAGACCTGCCTTATGCATCTCTTCTTTGTGCTGATCCTGATTTGCATCCTTGATAATAAACCTGTAATCGTAAGTAGAGTGCTTTCTGTGAGTTCTCTGAGTTGTTCTATCGAATTATTGAACCCAAGGGAGTAGTGGGAGCCAGCAGGTCAGAAGTGAGGGGAGCTAGGGACCCTAGAGCTTACAGCTGGCATCCTGAGTGGGTAGAGGGATTCCCTGAATTTATAGCCAGCAGGTCAGAAATGAGGGTGTCTTCCAAGCTTGCGGCTGGTGTCTGAAGTCTTGGGCAGACTTGGCAGTCTGGAGAACTGTGGCCTCTAACTTGTGAGGTCTGACTGGGTAGTTAGGGTCAGAGAAGGGAGTGCTGCATGTGTAGCTGGTATTAGAACGGAAGTGGAACAGAACTGATAATGACTTAATTTGAAATTAATTGCAATGATCTTTACAGTTTGAAGTGGCAGAGAAGTGGGAAATTTGCTATTTTTCCCAGCAGTTTGTTGTCAGAAAAGCAGAATTTTGATTTTTTCCTTATAGAGGTCAGCAGAGTTCAACTAAGACACTGGTTACTAAATGGTCCCAGTTATGCTTGCACAAGGCAAAGTATTCCAAAGACCCAGGTCCTTGAATTTCCCTCTTTCCTACCATGCCCTCCCCCGCAAATCTTTTAACTGTATTAATTAAAAAAATAATTGTTGTGCAAATACCTTACATCCAATTCTTTATCTGATGGTTTAAACACAGTTTGTTTTTTAAAAGTTTCTTAGACCTATGATCTAGTCCTACTTTTGCGGGTGGGGTGGGGATAGAACCTCAGCTATTCAAAAGCAAATCACTCTAATCCTTGCATCAGTTTACTTTCTAGCCTGTCAAAATTCTCTTAACTCGTGTAGGTGAGTAGCTATGATTCTTCCCAAGTCTCTGTAGCTCTTCTTTTCACCTCTTTAGGAATACAGTTCTCTCTCTTGTTCCTCAAAACCTTCTCTGCATTCAGAGGCAACTTCATCAATGCAACCTCTGCCACCACTAATGGTAAAGCTCCTAGCCTATAGGAGAGGGAGCATACCTTCAAATGATGTAGTTACAAAAACCGCAACATGTTCCTTTTAGATTCTTGTGGATTATCTGTCAAGGATTCAGGGTCATTCTTTGACAGTTCTCCTTCTGACATGTCCTCTGTTTATCTTGCCTTGCAGAACAGTTAAAGAACTATAAATAGTCATGCCAACCTCTGATGTGGTCTTGAGATGAGGAAGGTGAGCTAATTTGGAAAACAATCTCATCTTGAACAAACACAATCGTGTGTAAAAAATAATTATACATAAAGTTGATTTTTGGTTTTCTGTTTTTGTTTTACTGTCATCTGTATTCTGAAATCAAACTAGCTGGTATAATTCTTATTTCTAGACAAGTTCCTAGCTAACATGAAAATGTTAATGCTGGTGCTTATAAAACTATACATGTATATACACAAATAAAAGAAGCCTAATCATAAGTATCTGCCCAAGATTGAACTATTCCAACTTAGCAAGAAAAATGGAATCATTATTGTGTCCTCACAAGAAGATCTCATACGCTCACCAATCATTTCCAAGTTTCAAACATTACAAAGAAAAAATAGGAGTCATTTATAACATTTGTGGCACCCTGGTGGTGTAGTGGTTAAGTGCTAGGGCTGCTACCCAAAAGGTTGGCAGTTCAGATCCACCAGCCGCTCCTTGGAAACCCTATGAGGCAGTTCTACTCTGACCTGTAAGGTCCCTATGAATCGGAATCGACTCAACGGTTGGTTTTATAGCCTCTTGTTCTATGGATATTACTCCTTCCTTTCATCTTTTTGATCACTTTAAAGTCCTTTTCAGATTTTTTATTATTTCCATTTCTTTATAAGCAAATTTCCTATCTGTAGAATATGTTTCAGGATGTTACTTTCTCCTTGTTTGCTTTGCTTTGAAATTTTAATTTGAACACTAAAGTGGGGATTTCTTACTTTTTGTTTTTCTTCTTTTGTTCCCCTGAGCTATCCCTTCATATCTGATGGCCACAGCTCTTCTCAGCCACTGTTTCAGTCTGAGGATGTCAGTGCCATTTCTTGATTTCATGCAGTAATCCTGACTTCAGTTCCCTTCCCAGTAGGGGCTTACAGTCCCTATTATATATAATGCAGAAGTTGAACTCCAAATCACATCTTACCTGGAATTCTTTACTGACTTTAGTTTCAACTCTCTATTTCATCTTTCATACTGAGTCTAGAGGTCTCTCTCTAATGCACAAATCTGATTACATTATTGCCTACATAAAATTATTTCAATGTGCTCTATCACCTATAGAATAAAATTTAAAGTCTGATCAAATGTCACCTTAGAAAGGGCTTCTGTGAACATCCTATCAAAGTAGCAGCCTCACTACTCTCTGTCAGAGCTAGGACAACAGTACAGGCCTCTCCATTTGTCTTCTAAAGTTCTTTCACACACAATCTCCCTCACTAAGGGAATGAGATACCAGACAGTTTTAAATAGGTAGCAGATGGGTTAGCAATGGGAGACCTGCATAGCACGAACACTGGATATTCACTGAGGAATAAAGGAGTTTAGTGAAGGATAGAATGAGGAAGTACCAAAACCCTTCATTTTCCCACAGTATTGTTCTTGATATACTTTCTTTACCTTCTGTGACAATTTCCTGTTATGATATTCATACCGTCTCTCCAGCTATTCCTTTTCTATCTCATTTGCTAGCTATCTGTCCTGTTGTACAACCTTTAAATGTAGGGGAACCTCAGGTTTCTTGTCCCAAGCCTTCTTTTCTTCTTCCTCTATATACTCTTCTAAACCATCTAAATAACAACAATTTCCAAATCTCTGTATCTATCCCCCTATATCTCTGAGTTCCTAATCCACATATTAAATTTCTCATTTAACAATTTTATTCAGAGGTCTAAAAGACTTCAAACTCAACATGCCCAAAATCTATTATCACCTACTTCCAGGGTTGCCCAGTTTAGTCAATGGCACTATCATGTATCAGTTGTTCAAGCCAGACACCAGTGAGTCAACCTTGACTCCTCTTCTTTTTTACTTCCTTTATCCAGTCATCAAACCTTGCCCATTCTAATTCCTAAATATGCGCAGATACTGTTCACCTCCTTTGATCTCTACTGACACTGACCTAACCATCAACCTCCCTACTGAACTATTACAATGGCCTTCTAATTCTCCCCATATCCAAATTTGTTCCCTCCAACTCTATACATATACTACAGCCACAAAACCTTTATTTTTTTATTTTTATTTTTTAACATTCTGTTTTTCTATTTTTTTTTCATTGGGCTTCAGATGAAAGTTTACAGAGCAAATTAGTTTCTCATTAAACAGTTAATACTCAAATTGTTTTGTGACATTGGTTGCCAACCCCTCGATGGATGTGTGAACACTCCCCTTCTTCACCCCGGATTCCCTGGTTCCATTCGTCTAGTTTTCCTGTCCCTTCCTGCCTTCTCATCTTTGCTTTTGGGCTGGTGTGCCCATTAGTCTCGTATACATGACTGAACTATGAAGCACATTCCTCATGTGTGTTATTGTTTGCCCTATAGACCTGTCTAATCTTTGGCTGAAGGGTGAACCTCAGGAGTTAACTTCAGCACTGAATTAAAAGAGGTTTCTCCAGCCTCTGTCAGACCAAGCCTGCTTTTTTTTTTTAAGCCATAAAACCTTTAAAAACAATAGCCTGATCATGTAATTTTCGTGCTTAAATTCTGATGATAACCACACCTTTAAGATAAAATCCAAAATCCATGCCATGTCTTAAAAGCCCATAAAGATCTTGCCCCTATTTCCTGTGATCCCCTTGAGCCTTTAATGGTGTACACGAGAAATAGAAAGAATATTTTTAAGACAAGCAGAAATTTCTAGAGTCTGGCAAAAAGACAGAACAAGTATATTTTTCCATATCCTATTAAGATTCAAAGACACTGCTTACTAACTCAAGTCAACAACCAGGAGAGGGACAAACAACTTTATCTCTATTCCTGAGTATTACAAATTCACTTGGACTTGGTGACTGTATGATAATAGGAAATCGTCTGTAGTTAACAGCATTCCAGCCAAATCCAGATACTGATGGGGGTCATAAAAATAAATTAGAATTTATCTACTACTCTCTCTGGTTAGACTTATATATGAGCACAGTTTTAGAATGAAATGAGTTATTTACTAACTACTATGTTTGAGAGATTGGTTCAGTTCTTTAGAGCACAATTTAAAACTAAAATCTACAACTCTCATACAATATTGGTGGAAATGCAAATTGGTACAACATTTATGGAGGGGAATTTGACATTATCTAGGACAACTGCATGTGCACTTATATTTCGACACAGCAATCCTACTTTTAGGACTTGATCCCAAACACATAATACCAATAGCATGAAATGATGTATGTACAAGGTTATTCATGTAGTAGAAAAGACTGGAAACAATTCTAATGTCCATCACTAAGGGACTGGTTTAATAACCTATTCTATATCTGAATATACCTTACTCATAAGGTATATTTGAATACACCTTACTCATATGTTTGATTTCTATTTTTGCAAACTTTTGATATTTTTCATAATACTATTCTATATCCATAATGGAGTACTAAACAGCTATAAACAGGAATGAAGAAGACAGCTATGGAGTGATCCCCTTAGTGTTTTCATATTGTTAAAAAAGTTTAGAAGAGAGTATAAAAGAGTGTGTAAAAGTGAGAGTGGAACAAAAACATATACATATCTTCTTATATTTTCTAAAGAAATAATGGAAAAGTAAAACAAAAATGAATTTTAAAAAATAGTTTCCTATAGGGAAAAGAAGTGAATGGGACAGGGATGCAAGCCAGACCTCTCTGAATATACCTTACTCATATGTTTGATTTCACAATTGTGTAAATGTATTTTATAATCTAAGAACAAAATTAAATTAAGGAGAAAAAAAGGCAGTCCATAAAATTAAAAATAAACTGATGGGAAAATCGAGGTAAGACTGGTGGATTGTATCAATGTCAATATTCTGCTTGTGACATTATACTATAGTTTTGCAAAATGTTAACTTTGGGGCAAACCGGGCAAAGTCTACAACAAGGATCTCTCTGCTATTATTTCTTACAGCTTCATGTGACTCTACATTATCTCAATAAAAGTTTCCATAAAAAACTGAAACAAACATAACTCTGTATCAAGGTTGTGACATAACCACAAACAGAATTATTTAACTGTCTTCAAAACACAGTATTTGACTGTGCATCTCTCGCGGGATATATCATAAGGATAAAAAGAAATGCAAAGAAATCTTTATCTGTATTCAGTAGTCTTACTTTAGTAAAGTTATTAGAAGTAATATATTTACACTAATAGGATGAAGCAAAAAAGTAGGTTAATGTCACAAAGGAACCCAGATTTTCAGAGAAAAAAAAAGATGTACAAATATAAAATTTAAAAAGTTGAATAAAAATCCTGTAATTTCTCTTGCATTTTAAAAAAAGTTTGTTATGAAAAATTTCAAAAGTTTGCAAAAATAGAAAGTATACAGTAATGAACCCTTACGTATCCATCACCCAGCTCTAGCAAGTAATTTGGCCAATCTTGTTTTACCTATATTCTAACCTAATACTCACTGACCACCCTCCACCTGATTTTGAGGCAAATCCCATACATCAATTACCACCTTATATACATAAATATTTCAGTACATACCTCCAAAACGTAAGGGCTCTTTTTGTAAAATAACTGCAATATCAAAAATAGAAGTTACAACTATTTCCTTAAAGTCTAACAAGTATCTCATAAATAAGATTCTGTAATTGTTACTTTAAACTGGAAATAATGCTATAAACTCATGATTTTTTTGGCTTAGTTTTCATTTGAAAAATTAATTTTAGAATCATTTTAGATTTATATAAAAGTTGCAAAGATACCCTTCACCCAATTTACCCTAATGTTAACATCTTAGTTAATTATAGCACATTTTTCAAAACTAAAAGAGTGATACTGGTACTATTAAAATCTAGACTTCATTCAGATTTTACTTGCTTGTCCACTAATGCCCCTTTTCTATTCCATGATTCCATCCAGGACACCACATTGCATTGAGTCATCATGTCTCCTCTGGTCTACGAGTTTCTTAGTCTTTCCTTGTTTTTCATGACCTTGATAGTTTTGAAGAGTTGTTGTTGGTTGCTGTGGAGTTGATTCTGACTCATGGTGACCCCATGTGTTACAGAGTAGAACTGCTCCACAGGGTTTTCTTGGCTATAATCTTTAGAGAAGCAGATTGCCAGGCCTTTTCTTCCATGGTACTGTAGGGTGAGTTCAATCTGCCAATCTTTAGGTTGACTGAAACCAAAAATCCTTTGCTGTCGATTCCGATTCATAGCGACCCTATATGACAGAGTAGAACTGTCCCGTAGGGTTTCCAAGGCTGTAATCTTTACGGAAGTAGACTGTCACGTATCTTTCTCCCGCGGAGCAGCTGGTGGGTTCGAACCACTGACCTTTCGTTTAGCAGCCAAATGCTTTACCCGCTGTGCCAAGCACAAACTGTTTGCGCCATGTAGGGACCTTTTTGAAGAGTACTGATCGGGCATTTTGTAGAATGCCCCTCAATTTGGGTTTATCTGATGCTTTCCTCAACTAGATTGGGGTTATGTTTTGGGAGTGGGGGGAATACCATAGAGGTAAAGTGCCCTTCTCATCACATGATATCTGGGGGTTCATGATATCAACATGACTTATCACTGACGATGTTAACTTGATCACTTGGTTAAAGTATCTGCTAGGTCTCTCCATTGTAAAGTGAATACTTTTCCTTTTCCATGCTTTATTCTTTGAAAGCAAGTCACTAAGTCTAGCCCACATTCTTCCATTTATTTATCAATCAGTTATTTAATCAGTATGGATTCATATATATCATTTATTTCATACTTTGGGTTATAATCCAGTGCTACGTTATTTATTTTGTTGCTCAAATTTGTCCATCTTTGGCCATTGGGAGCTCTTTCAGATTAGTTTCTGTGTCCATTTAACATGCCCCCATCCTTTTTGTTTTTTGAGCATTTTCTTACTTTCAGGCACTATAAGATGCTCCAGGCTCATCTTGTATTTTCTCTGCTCCAGGTCTAGAATAATTCCTCCAAGGAGTCCTAGCTCTTTATTGGAGAATAATATTTAGAAATCAAGATGCAAGCATGGGTATGATTGTTACTACTGGGGTGTTGCTGCTTCCCCCAGAGCCATTGCTGTCAAGTCAATTCTGACTCAGAGCGACCCTATAGAGTAGAACTGCCCCACAGGGTTTCCAAGGAGCAGCTGGCGGATTCAAAATGCCAACCTTTTGGTTAGCAGCCGCAGCTCTTAACCACTGCGCCTATGGGTATATAGTAACTCATGTATGCACATAAATCTATAGTCTATCTATGCCTATATATGTATGTTTATATGTGTATGTGTGTGTGTATATATATATATATATATATATATAGAGAGAGAGAGAGAGAGAGAGAGAGAGAGAGTGAGAGCGAGCGAGCGAGCGAGCGAGCTGTTGCTGTTAGGTGTCGTCGAGTCGGTTCCGACTCATAGCAACCCTACAGGACTAAGTAGGTAGGGTTTCCAAGGAGCGACTGTGGATTTGAACTGTTAACCTTTTGGTTAGCAGCTGAGCTCCTAACCACTATGCCACCAGGGCTCCTAAATATGAAGTCATATTGATGTCTGCAACTCTAATCCAGTACCACAGGGTTCATTTGGGACTTCCCTCTTGCTTATTTATTTGTAATTTCTTTCTCTGACAGAATTTTAAACTTCTCCATATTTAGAAAAATCAATAAATGAAAAAATCCAATACCATAAACAAAACTGAACAGGAAAACTTGGGTAAAGTACTTGTAAATAAATGAAAAAGAAACTTAAAAAATTTAAGGTAGGCTTAAAAACACACACACACTTAAAGATACATCACAGAGAAAACTACAGAAAACAAATATAATATCCTTAGTAAATAAAAAATTCTTTAAAAATGGTAAACAAGAAAGTGAGCAGATGAAAAAGAAATAGGTAAGCATACTTTAAAAATATTTGGCCACACTAATAACAAAATAAATCCAAATTAAACCAAGAAAACATTTTGACCTATCAAAATGTAAACATGGATACACTTATCTGCCATTAGTTTGAATATAATATAAATCAGTCTGTATAATCTTTATGGAGAGTAATATGATACTATCTAAAAGGAGTTTTAATTGTATTTCTAGACTTTTGCTTCTGATAATTGTAGACTAGATGATGTCTTCCACTGAAGACAACTAAAAAAAGCTGGAAAAAACTTCATGAAAGCATCAAAATACTGATCAAATTTTCAGGAATTACTAGGCTGAGATGTGGGAGAGAATGAGAACTCAGAGGTAAGGCCAAGAATCAGAGTCCTTTTTGCCCAGAGGACATTTGCTTATTACAGAAGATATCTCTAAGGAAAAAGAAGCCAGCATTCAGGGGAAACTGAAAACAATGGCCGGACACTCCACAGAACGAGAGGTGAACTGGAAGTAATGACCCCCTTCACAGACTTGTAATCTGGCTTTACATGTAGGTGGCCCTAAATATCTAAGCCTTGAACCTTGAATAACCACAAAAAAATAAATAAATAAAAACCAAACCTCCTGCCATGGATTCGACTCTGACTCATGGTGAATCCATGTGTTACAGAGTAGAACTACGCTCTATAGGGTTTTCTTGGCTGTGATCTTTAAGGAATCAAATTGCCAGGACTTCCTTCCCCAGTACCGCTGGGTGGGTTTGAACTACAAACCTTTAGGTTAGTAGTTGAGCACAAACCATTTGATAGTGCCAAATTAATTATTAGCCCCTGAAGGTGGCTAGCAGAAGCAAATAAAAATTCTCCCTGGAGGAAGAAAGCATTGTACTTGGCCAAAACCTTTTCTTCAAGTAATTTTCCAAATAATTTCCAGCACACAGTCAAAATGAATCAGGTAAATGAAAGGATAAGAGATGGTGACCAAGAACCTGCAAAAATGACAGACAATAAACACAAACCCACAGGGAGTTCATATACTGATATTATCCAACACAGAATTACTAAATAATGAAGCTCACTGTATCCTAGAAGATAAAAACTGAGTTTAAATTTTTTTTGCAAGAAAATGAAAACTGAGAAGTGATAGCAAGTGGTGACGGTAGCACTATATGGTGAATATAATTAATGTCACTGAATTATACACTTAAAATGGTTAAAATAGCAAACTTTTTGTAATTTATATTTTACCACAATAAAATAAAAAATAGCAGATTTAAAAAGGAAATAGAAACTACAAAAGTGAAAAAACATAATACTTGAAAAAAAATTCAGTGGAGAGATTTAAGAATAGATTAGATAGAACTGAAGAGAAAACTAGAGATCTGGAAGAGAGGACAGAACAATAAAGGATGAAGCACAGAAAAAGCAGAACACGAATATTACAGAAAAGAAGTTCGGAAACACAGAATACCATGAAGTCTAACCTATACATATTTAGAGTCACAAAGGTAATGAGAGAGAGAAAGGGGCAGAGGCTCTAACTGAAAAGACAATGGCTGAGAATTTTTTGTAACTATGAGTAATATCAATACACTGATTGAAAAAACCTAACATAAAGAACGAAAAAAACCCAAATCTGCTGCCTTCGAGCTGACTCCGACCTACAGCGACCCTATAGAACATAAAGGATTAAGAAACACACATATACACACACACGCACATGCACAACACATTAGAGACAACACAGAAAACAAATGATGAAGAAAAAAATGACCTGAGAAGTAACATAGATTATCATCAGAGAAATGACAGACTGCTAGCTGAATTCTCAACATTCATGGAAGCCAGAAGACAGTGGAATGATACCTAATGAAAAGAAAACAATTGCCAACCTAGCATTCTCTACCCAGTGAATATCCTTCAACACTGAAGGGGAAATAAGGACATTCTGAAACTAACAAAAATGGAGAGTTTGCAATCTGTAGATTGACACAAAAGGAAATTCTAAAGAGCATACTTTGGTGACAAGGAAAATGAACCCCAATAGAACCTTAAAGACACCAAAGAAATAAAGAACAAAGAAAGTGATAAGTGTGTGGATAAAGCTAAATAAATAGAAATAATAAAATATTTTGGAGGTGATTAAAAAATAGATACAATTTATGTATATTATACATGTGAATATAATTTAAACACATGAAAACAATAGCCTGTAAGTCAAGAGGGGCATTATATGGAATTAATGTGTTCTGTGGTGCTTGTACTGTTCAGGAGAATAATGGTATTAACATTAGACTTTAATGAGTTAGGAAGGCATATTTCTGGGGTACACACTAAAATAATAGAAAATAGTGCTTAAACTTCTAAATTAATAGAAAGAAAATATAATGATAAAAAATATTCAATTGATCCAGAAATCAAGAAAGGAGAGGAAAAGAAACATGGAACAGGTTATACAAATAGAAAGCACATAAGACCATAGATGTAAATCAAAATATACCAGAATATTATTAAATGCGAATGGACTACAAGCCCCAGTTAAAAGACAGAGATTGAGAGGCTGGAATAAAAAACAACTACATGCCTTTAACAAGAGACACATCTAAAATCCAAGGATACAAAAAGGTTGAAATTAAAAGGAAGGAAAAAAAGAAGGCAGAAAATTAAATACAAAGTAGAAGGAAGAAAATCATAACCAGCAGAAATAACTGAAATACTAAATAAATACACAATAAAAAGGATTTGTGACGCCAAAAACTGTCATTGAAAAGACTTAAAAATTGACTATTTGGAGGCTTAGGAAGAAAAAGAAAAGTCACAAATTACCAATATTAAATGAAAAAGAAGGTATGACTACAGAGCCTTCAGAGATATTATGAACAACTTTATGCCAAAACTATTAAAATACAATTTACCAATAGTGGCAGAGTAATAAATAGAAAATCTGAATAATTCTTATAAGTATTTAAGGAATTGAATCAGAAATAAAAACTTTTCTCACAAGAAAGAGTGGCCTGGATGGCTTTATAGGTGAGTTCTACCAATCATATAAAGTAGAAATAATAATTCTAATCATACAAACTTACACAGAACAACAACCAAAAAAAGAGAACACTCCTCAATTTATTTTATTTTTTCCCTCAATTCATTTTATAAGGCTAATGTAATCTAGATATTAAAATCTGGCATGAACAGTACAAGAAAATTATAACCCTGGTGGCGCAGTGATTAAGAGCTCGGCTGCTAAACCAAAAGGTCAGCAGTTTTTTGAATCCACCAGCCGCTCCTTGGAAACCCTATGGGGCAGTTCTACTCTGTTCTGTAGGGTCGCTGTGAGTCAGAACCGATTCGACGGCAACAGGTTTTTACCCATAAATACAGATGTAAGAAGCCTAAACAAAATACCAAATCCAGCAATATATAAAATGATCATAAAGATAATACATCAGGGCTGAATTGGGTTAACCCAAGAATCAATGCAATTCATTGTATTAACAGATTAAAGGAGAATATCACTATAATTTTAATATATACATGGGGTGCGGGGGGGAGAAGCACTTGATAAAATTTAGCATCTGTTCATGCTAAAAGGAAAACTCGCAGCAAACTCTAAGATCAAAATAAGCAAAGATAACTGCTATCACCATTGTTCTGCATTTTTATCCACTGCAGTAAAGGGAAGAAAAAGAAATGTAAAAGAATTGTAAAGGAACAAACAAAATCCTCATCATATGCAGATAATATGATTGTGTATGCAGAAAATCCAAAAAATTCTACAGATAAATTATTGGAATTAATGAATGTTTAGAAGCTTGATGAATACAAAGTCAATATAAGAAAGGAAAGCAAAGAGGAAAAAAGTAGAGAGACTGACCTACCTTTGCAAAAGCAAATACCTGAAAATAAATCTAACAAAAGATGTATACAACCTTTACAGAGAAAAGCATAAAACTTTTTTGAGAGAAATCTAAATAAATGGTATAACAGACATCAGGTTGATAAACTGGAAGACTAAATATTATAAAGATATCAATTATTCTCAAATTGCTGTAAATATTTGATATAACATTTAATAATTCAAATTAAAATCCCCCAACAGTTTTAGGGGTGTGGAAATTGACAACTTGATTCTAAAATATATATGGAAAATACAGAGATAAGTACACCGTTCAAGACACACTTGAAGTGCAGAAAAAGGTAGAAGGACCTATTCTACCAGTTACCAGGACTTACAGGCCAATGAACCAGAATACAGCCTGGAAACAATAATACATATATGGATGCTGGATATATGGAAAAAGCTGTCTGCAATACAGTCTTTTCAGTAATTGTGCTGGGACTACTGACTATTCATATGGAAAGAAATGAAATTGGACTGCTACCTCATAGCAAATCCAAAACCAATTTTAGGTGGATGATAAAATAAATATAGGCGAATATCTTCATGATCTCAGAGTAGGTAAGTATTTCTAAAATGAGGCACAAAAACACTAAGCATAAAAGGAAAGGTTGATGAATTACAAACTTCTGTTAATCAAAAGATACCACTGAAAGAATGAAGAGACAGGCCACTAAGTGGCAATTAGGAAAGAGTAATCAGGAAAAAATCAGGCAATTAGGAAACAGTAGTCAGGAAAAACGACTACACCCATTCCTCACGTATTGACATGGTTAGGTTCCAATGACCAGGACGTTATGCAAAAATCAGCATTATGCAAAAATGGAGGATGACCACATCAGATCACAAAATGGAGGATGACTACATCATTACGTAACTGCCAAATTAATCATCACATAACTGCCAAACCACTATGAATCATGGCCCAGCCAAGCTGACACATAACCTTAACTATCACAGTGAGCATTACTCTTGCCTTGCACCTTGGTGTTCGTTACTGCCAGACGTACATCGTTAATGCGCAAAATGGTCAGATAGCAGATTTTTTTTTACTATTGTCGTAAATCCGAAATGTCAGATAATGAGATAGTTGATAAGTGAGTAGGTGTACACACCAACTGGCAAAAATTTTGACAATCCCAAGTACTAGCAAGGATGTATAGCACAGGTAATAATTTACTACAAGAATACAAAGGAGGTACAGTTAATAAGTACACCAAGGGCTAACAAGAGGCTTAAACTGAGGCAGTCCCAGAAAAACCAGGACTTATGGTCACTTTAGAGAGTCATATGGAGTCCCTGGGTGGTGTAGAAGATTAACATGCTTGGCTGCAAACTGAGAAAGGTTGGAGGTTGGAGTCCACTCGGAGTTGCCTCAGAAGAAAGGCCTGGCAATTTACTTCCAAAAAATCAGCCATCGAAAACCTTATGGAGCATAGTTTTACTCTGATACACCTGGGGTCACCATGAGTTGATTCTGACTCATGGGGGTTGTGTTGGAGATCCCCTACACATAGCTCTTAAAACTAAAATGCAACTAAATATTTTGATATAGTGGTGAAACTAGCCAAGCGAAATGATTAAGTAACTTTTAGAAGTTTATAATGATACAGAAGTTTTCTTCTTTCAATTAGTATTTACTGAAGGTCTACACAGGCATTCAGCTAGGTGCTTTCATATAACCTATCTTATTGAACTCCCTTAAGTATCAAGTTTCTAATGGCTACTAGGACCAAATAGTATTTTCTAACCATTTCCTATTATCTGGCACATAAGTTGGCATTCAATAAATATTTGCTGAATGAATTAATAGTAATTTATGTCATCATACATAAAAACAAAAATTCAAAATAGATCAGCTAAGACTAGCTATAAAATTATGTGCAGATCTTCAAATATATTAAAATGCTAAATTATAGATTTTTATTGCTTGATATGAGACAAGTATATTTTCCCTTAAGTGGTAAGTTTGCTGTTAAGTAGTAATTAGTTCCACTCTATCAGTATAAATGAATGCTACAAATACAGCCTCTAATACAGCCTCTTCTCTAAGCATAAACACCAGACTAAAAAAAAAAAAATTAAATACAAATTTCAAAAAGAGCTTTCAGTCTATTATCTCCTTTACGAGCTTCAAAAAGACAAACTGTTAATATTATTTTAGAAGATAGAAACTATTGTTTTCATGTCAGATATGTTTTAAATCCATACTAATTACTGTAAAATCTCCCTCTGGTATATGTAATCATGTTGTAATAACGTAATTAAAATTCCTTGGCCAGTCAATTTAAAATTCACAGCTTAACTCAAGTACCAGATAATACAAAAGATAAGCCCAAATGTGCCACTTAGAAATAAACATTTAATTTTTGGGGAGGTGACACAACATAACTCTGTCTTCAAAACTGAACCTACGTTTAAAAAAATGTTTCAGCAAATTGCTGCAGACAGGTCCAAATTTAACTATAATCCCAAAGCACAAACAAACACAGGTTTCTACCAAACTACTGTATGTGTGTTGGGGAAAATGATAATGTAATCTCTAAATAGTATTACCCCTACTTTAAAGGTCAATCATATCTTGACCTCCCGCATCAGAACCCACGCCTGTTGAAACTCAATGTCTAGGGGTGGGGCCTGGGTACATGCAAGTCTAACAAGCGCTACACAGGATTTTCCAATGCTAACTTTTGAAATCTACTATTCTAATCTTTTTCAGCTCTGAAATTCTGGTTCTGTGCATTTCTGCATTTAAGTATGCTTTAAACCTGGTGGCACAGTGGTTAAAGCGCTCGGCTGCTGATCGAAAGATTGGCAGTTTGGACCCACCAGCCACTCTATGGGAGAAAGATGTGGCAGTCTGCTTCCATTAAGATTTATAGCCTTGGAAACCCTATGGGGCAGTTCTACTCTGTCCTATAGGGTTGCTATGAGTCGGAATCGACTCAACGGCAATGAGTTTGTTTGTTTGTTTTTTAAAATATATTATCTAGTCCTAAGGATTTTCTAACATAATAAGCAACATGACTGGGCCATATAATTTTATGACTTCAGTTTAGAAAAAAAAGTTTGTTATAGTCTGTGGCAAAGACATACAGGCACCATATTAAGAAACTCACTGATAATCCAAATATATTATTTTCTCTAGCCTTTTCTCCACCAAAATTATCAAAGCTGTTCCAAGCAGCCAACAAACAGCAAAGTTAACTGACCATATTTCATTTGTTTTCCCTTGCCTTGTCTACTCTATCGATGTCATGTCAGAAAACTGTGAAAAGGATCCAAATAACCTATAACTTGAGCAATCAACCCTTGAATACCTGGGGTAAAGACATTTATTGCTAGAAACAAGTAACTAATTCTGGAGTAGCTTAGTTTATTTTAAGGAGCCCTGGTGGGACAGTAGTTAAGGTTAGTGGTTCGAATTCACCAGCTGCTTGCGGAGAAAGATGTGGCAGCCTTGGAAACCCTATGGGGTAGTGCTACTCTGTCCTATAGGGCTGCTAGGAGTCCATGATGGCAACTCGTTTGGTTTTTTGGTTTGGTTAGTTTATACTGCAGCTCTATAAGTAATCTCTTACCTAGCCAGCAGGTGGAGGCATACACAAACTTACTGCTAAGTGTATGGGGTTTGCTGTTTGATTTTCCTCAGGACCATATATCTTAATCAATTTGTTGTTATTGTTGTTTGTTTTAAACCCAGGAGATCAAGAGGAATGCAAAAAAACTGGGCAGGGATCACTGTTAAGGTGACATTATAAAATATAGTGATACAAAGAACAATTTTATAGGTCTATTTGGTTCCTGGAGCTCTGGTGGCACAGTGGTTAAGAGCTCAGGCTGCTAATAAAAAGGCTGGCAGTTCGAAATTACCAGCCACTCCTTAGAAACCCTATGGGCAGTTCTACTCTGTCCTATAGGGTCGTGATGAGTCGGAATCGACTCGACGGCAATGGGTTATTTGGTTCCTGGCCCTTTTCAAAACTAGCTAAATTATTTTAACTGTGAATTTATAATCTACTTCCAGATCCCTATAGCTAATAAACTCTTATAAATTTAGAAATCTGTCACTTAAAATTCATGTTCATTACTCAAATGAGTTGAATACATGTGACCACATAAAAACATAAATACAAACGTTTACGGCAGCTTTATTCATCATTGCCAAAAACTGGAAGCAACCAAGATGTCCTTCAATAGGTGAATGGACAAAACTACAGTACATCCATACAATGGAGTACTATTTAGCAATAAAAAGAAATGAGATATCAAGCTACAAAAAGGTATGGAGGAACCTTAAGTGCATATTGCTAAGTGAAAGAAGCCAGCCTGATGAAGCTATATTGTATAATTCCAACTATATGACATTCTGGAAAAGGTAAAACTATAGAGACAGTAAAAGGATCAGCGGCTGCCAGCTACGGTTCAGCGGGAGAGGAGGAAGATGAATTAGAAGGAGTACAGGGCACTTTTAGGGAAGTGAAACTATTCTGTAAGATAATGTAATGGTGGACATATGACATTATGAACATTTGCCAAAACGCATAGCACTGCACAACACAAAGAGTGAACCCTAATGTAAACTATGGACTTTAGTTAATAATAATGTATCAATATTGGTTCATCAGTTGTAACAAATGGACCACACTAATGCAAGATGTTAATAATAGGAGAAACAGTGCAAGGGGGAGAGGAATGGGAACTCTGTACTTTCTGCACAATTTTTCTGTAAACCTAAAACTGCTCTAAAAAAGTGTCCCAAAAATTAATGTGCAATCAGAGAAAATTGAAAATCAACTCAATATTATATAATACTTAGAAATTATTGTTAATTTTGTTAGGTGTGATGATAGTATTATGGTTATGCTAAAGAAAAGTCCTTATCTGGTAGAAATACAAACAGAAGTATTTATACGTGAAATGATATTGCTGTAGAAATCTCCAAGAAACACACACACACACACACACATACACAGAGAGAGAGAGAGAGAACAGATTGAACAAGAATGGCAAAATACGGATAACCACTGAAGCTCAGTGACAGGTGCACTGGGGTTCACTATACTATTCTCTCTTTATCTGAAAATTTCCAAAACAAAATATTTAAAAAATTCAAATTATAAAAACCATGTTCTAGTGATTTCGGTTAACGTTAGGATTAAGTCACTAGTAAATATCTACCTTTAATGAGGTCTCACCTCAATATACAGCCATTGATGGATTATATTACAATCACAAATGACTCATATAAAATTAGCTATATAAAATCCCATATAGATTGCTTCAAAATCAAGGAACTAAAACTACCCTGTTAAATCCACTGGAAACAACGTCTCATACTTGAAGAGCACTTCACCATGTACAAAGTGAATGCACATACAGCTTCTCATCTAGTTCTCATCACCTTATGAAGACTTTAAAGGTAAGAAAACTGAGGCTCAGAGAAATTAAAAGATTTGGCTAAAGTTACATAATTAGTAAAAATGACAGAGCTAGGATACTAACCCAGGCTATAAGACACCAAAAACTGTCTACTACACTATTGCTTAGACCCTTTTGAAACAAAATAGCAGATGCTGAAATTTAGACAAACTTTTAAATCTTGTTGCTTACTTTATAGTATATGATAAAACCTGTTTTTTTTGCCCCAGTGAATAAAAATATGGACAGAAACATATTTCTTGAATAAAGAATAAAAGTAAGCCAGAAGAAATGTATAATATCTTAAAATTGGAAGGGACGTCAGAGGTCCTCTAGTCCAAAATAAAGCTTTATCTTTAAGCCCCTTGGATGGATCCAGCTTCAGCCTGAGCATTTCTAGTGAGGAATTGCATACTCTGAAAGAAAGCCCACTTCATTCATGGGTAAGTCTAATCATTAAAGAGGTCTTTCTTACTTGGAGGTGAAATCTGCCTCTCTATGCCCGCCACTTGTTTATTCCAGTTACAGCCCCTGATGCTACACTGAATAAGCACAACCCTCTTCCACATGATGATCTTTCAAGTAACTGATATCTCTGATATTCTTCTTATGGGCTTCTGCTGTGGGGACTCTTAGCAGAATAAGAAAACCAATAGATTCATGGGTAACTAAAGCCTCCCAATCTCTTCAATACCTCTTCTATGCTTGTGGTCTTCAAAACTGGGATTTGAGTAGTTCTGGAAGTACCCAAAGTCCTTTCAGAGGACACATAAACTAGGACATTTTTAAGACAATCAGTTTCCATGCCTTCAATTGCTGTAATTTGATCTGTCTGAAAAATAGTTTGTGGTATTCCAGCTTTCCTTTATGCCTCCACTCATACAATCTCCCTTCTCAAAAGAAAAAGACAAACTGCTCACCCATCCTAAAAAGCCTACATGGCCTCAAAGAGACAAATGCTCCTAAGGGAGGGGCCCTTGAGAGCAAAACAAAGAGCGTTTCAGAAAGAAAGGAGGGTGTTCCCTTGGGGTGCTCCATTGTTTCATCCAGACAATATATTCATGGCAAAGCCTTATTTAGTTGAGAATTAGAAATCAATAGTAAGATGACTGTCACAGGGATGCCTATTAATACTTTAATTTTATTTGAAAAACAAAGAGTTTTTTTTTTTTTTTCCTGACAGAAAGTGTCTGCTTTGGCTGATTGGCTTGACAATGAGGATTGGCTCTGACATTTAGGTCACACAGCAGACTTTTTCCATAAATTGAATGAGACAAATGTGTAGCTCTACAGTTTTGAAGAAAATATATTTTCAAGATGGATACAATATAAAAAAATTACATCCTCACAATAAAAGTTTTTAAATCATCAAGTTAACAATATGTGAGTGGGTACATAGTTTTTCAAAATTCTTTTAACAGGTTTGCTAGCAAAAAATTTGTAAGGCCATGATTCTATGACAGAATTTCCAGGCTCTTTCCCACTGGAAACATTTCAGTGTCCCGCTTACTATGAACACTCTAGAGAGGCAAGCAGTATACAATACAGTGGGGGCAGCGTTTTGTTCTGAATACTACATACTTCTAATTAAGGTAGACTAAGGTTCCATTTGGAGGAGCCCTGGTAGTGGAATGGTGAAGCACTCGGCTGCTAACCAAAAAGTTGGTGGTTCAAAACCACCAGCCACTCTATAGGAGAAGGGACCTGGTGATCTGCTCCCGTAAAGATTACGGCTAAGAAAACCCTATGGGGTAGTTCTACTCTGTCACACATGGCATCACTATGAGTCTGAATCAACTCGACGGCACCCAACACCAACAACAAGGTTCTACTCAGGGCTTTTAAAGCTGTTGCACACAAGTAACCAACATGTTTACATCTTTTTCACATAAGTAGTCACAACTAAGTCACATTGATCTTGCACTCATATTTTTGAACCTGAATGAAGGAGTTTATGTTAACTGATCTTAAATTTCACCTTCTCTGTTTCTGCTCCTTTGTTGCAAACTTGTAAAATATTTTTGAATATTGATCTAGATAGCCAATGTATTAGCTAGCCCTCTGTGGGAGGCAGCTTCTGAAATGGCTTCCAATGAATCCTGGCACCTATTATGTACGCCCTTGTGTAATCCCCTCCCCTTGCCTGTGGATCTAGTGAATTTGTTTCTAATGAATAGGATACAGCAGAAGTGATGGTGCAGGATTTCTGAGCTTAGGTTACAAGACTCTGACTTCTGTCTTGCTTGCACTTTCTTGTGCCCTCTTGCTCGCTTCCTCTGATGAAGCCAGCTGCCATGTTGTGAGCTGCTCTATGGAGAGGCTCATGTGACAAGAAACCAAGGGAGGGCTCAGTCCAACAGTGAGGAACTGAGGCCCCTCACTCCAGTAGCCTGTGAGGAACCCAAGCCTGCCAATAGCTATGTGAGTGTATTTGGAAGCAGATCCACTCCCAGTTGAGCCTTAAAATGACTTCAGCCTTGTCTAATACCTTGATTGCAACCTTGTGAGAGACCCGTAGCCAGAGAACCTACCTAAGCTGGGCCCACATTCCTGACGCAAAGACACAGATAATAAATATGTGTTGCTTTAAGCCACCAAGTTTTGGGGCAATTTTTAATGAAGCAATAGATAACAAATACACCTTTCACCCTTGTGTCTTTTGAACATTTACTTTTCTTTCTTTTTTCTAATCAAAGTCACTGATTAAAATTTTGAATAGGATTAAAGACAAAACCTTGAAGGATGCTGTCCCATAAAGGTTTATACAATCTCTTTGGACACAATCACTCAACCAGTTATGAAACTATCCTTAGCTCACATTTTTCCATCTTACTGTGAGAAACATGTCAAATGGCTTGTTGAAATCAAGATATACTATATCTATAGAATATCCTTCATCTGCTAATGTGGTGATAATACCAAATGAGGAAGGTAAGTTGTCATTACTTGTTTTTAATTGCTAGAGAGGCTTGCTATAGGGTTGCTATGAGTTGGAATTGACAGCAACGGGTAGAAAGGCTTGCTACATGGATGCCTCTACCCTGACCCCACTCCTCTTCACTAAAACGTCTATGGTTAGAATTTTTATTTTGGGGTCTCCTATTCATCCAAACTGAACTTCCTTCTGGAGGCTCTTCTCTGAAGTATGCTGAACATGTGAGTGTAGCTGAATATATGCCCAACTTTTGCTTCCTTTTTTATTTTAGGTCTTTCTAAACAGATGAGTTCTCAACTATTGTTAAATTTTAACAGAAAAGTGTTAGCATTATCCAAAACCAACATTGCTTAAATCTTTAACCCTTAGCAAAATAAAATGCACACTCACAATTCAAAAACCATGTAAAGCATTCCATCTGAGCTATATGTCTCCAATAACTCTACAATGTGTGGATGTTTCAGCATATGACAGATACTGGCTTCCCGCTTTAGATCTGCAAAACAAACATATAACATACTTCATTAGGTAAGAACAAAAGACAATCTGAGTGAATGATGAATCAATGGATGTGATCTATGGTAACATGAAGACTTCTCTAACTAAAGAGGTGAAATCCCCCATTTAACCTAAGCTTAACTCTCTACCCATTAAAACATTCAACAATATAACTTTTCATATTTTTGCCAGTTTAAATGTATACTACATTATAGCCAGCTTTTATTAATAAGAAATGCAAATAGCACAAATAAATACTTTCCCCAAACTCTTGTAATCAAATCTCAACCTCCAAATTTGTAGGTATTCCTTGATCTGCTAATTAGTAACTCAATTTGCTGTTTTGAATTGTACCCCCTTTCTTAGTTCTGCCTAAATCTGATAAGAATATGTTGTCTATTCTTAGCCTAAAATCTAGCATTTATAGACATATCAGGGAAGTTTATGGAATAGGGGACAAAAAATAGTATAGTTTAAACAGAAAAGGTACTACTCTTAGACTCACAGTCAAATTTTTTTTTACATCATCTATAAAATGTGTTGGATAATCCAGGATTCTACCATCCTCACAGTGTTATTTATTCTGAGGAACAAATTCAGATAATGTATGTAGGACTACCATGGAAGCTATACAATACTATTTGGGAAACAAAATTGTTAATATCATCATCACCACCATTACACTAAAACAATTTGGGAATCACTGAGCATGGGCATCACTTGACATGTCTACATGAAATAAGATAATTAAACCTGTCCAGTGTGATAACGTTAGGGTTTCACTCTGCTGGATGAACAAAATCCAATGTGATATTTTATATTTGGAAGTAGAAGGGAGACAGGTAAGGAAGAATGAAGGCTAAGGATGTACTGCACAAAGCAAAATACACAAATTATCTCCTCTCTGAATTTATTAATTCAACTTAATCTCGTCAACAAGAACAATGGCTGCAGATGAAACCTTAGAAGACTTACATAACGGTAGAATGAGGAAAAGAAGTAAATTAGACAAGAGAAGCCATTAGAAAAGGAAGAATCAATAGTACAATATTAGGAAAATCTAAGGAATAGAGGGAATTATGGTCATAGTAGTTAGGGAAGGCTGAAAACTGGGAAAAGGCTAGAGGATTCAGCCAGAAAAGATCATTAGCATCCTGGACAAGATCAGGTTCTGTAGAGAGGTCAGGGTTAAAGTCAGTCTGGAGGACATAATTATATAATAATTAAAATTTATCATGCTTCACACTGGACTAAGTACTTCATACAGACGTGGTCATTTCAAGTAGTAACAACCTGTGAAGTAGGTATTTTACAGATGAGGAAACTGAATTTTACAAACTTGGCTCAAGATGACATAGCTACTACAAGAGGTAGGTTTTGAGTCCTGGCTTGACCAACTCCAAAAGTCAGCAGTCCTTCCATATGCCAGGCCAGCTGGTTTTAGACATGGTCATATTTGGGAAATCCAGCAGTAGGGAAGGAATAACAGGGTCAAAGAAGGTTTTGTTTGTTTTTGCTACTGCTTCAAAAGAAGCATTCCGTGTGTTTTTAAGTGACAGTGATGAAAAGCCCAAAGGATCTAGAGTCAGAAAACTTGGTGTCAGTCCTGCCTCTGTCATGGCTACTTACCAGCCAACTGTTAACAACAACAGATGCCTTTACCTTTCCAAGTGTCAGTTTCCTTACAGCAAGTGAACTAGGGATGGTGATAGGTAATGCAACACCTGCACAGTCGACTAAATCTACTTCCAAGGGCAGCGGTGATTCAAATAAGAACATGGATGGGAAAGGACTGTGTAGAATGCAGCGTGGGGGGTGGGAGTGGCTCAGTGTTCAATCTAGAGGAAGAGATCAGAGACACATGAAGGACGGCCTCCGTGTCCAAAAGTAGTTGAAAAGCTCCCGCAGGAGAGGACAGGCTAGGTGTGAAGCAGCTATGAGTTTTGTGCTAGGAAGGTAGAACTATGTATGAGTAAGGCTTTTGACACAAGCTGAGGGGTCAGGCTGAAGTCAAACAACATAAATCAGACACCTGCACAGTTTTTTTTCTCTTCAAGAATGCTCTGCCTCCTGATTCTAAGAAAAGCTTAGGAGTTTTGGTACTCATTTTTATGTTTATCACTAGCTTCTCATTTCACAAGAAGCTGTGGTTTTTGTTTTTTTTTAATACTTTCTGTTCTCACTTTAGTTTCTCTCTTTCCATTTCTTTCTATTCTGACAAAGAATCTGACTTTAACTCAATGTTCTGACATTGGAGTCATAAAGGAAAAAGAGATTCAGTATTTGCCACAATGAAAACTGGTCTTTTCTCCTGTTTTCAGTTTATTTTTTATTCTGCCCCTCGAGCCCTCTCAGCAACACTATGGAAAAATGCCTACTGATATGTTTGCATAAAGATTACAGCCAAAAAAACCCTATAGAGCAGTTCTACTCTGTAACATACAGGGTCACCATGAGTCAATCGACTCAACAGCAGCGGGTTTGATTTTGGTTTTTCATGTAACTACAGTGTGTTTCTCTCCCCACACGCATCATTTGCCATGTGACATGTTTGTTATTCTGAAAGCTTGTAAATAGAAACACATGTTCTAAAGTGCCTTGCATCTGAGCCACACATTTTGCTCCTTATCACTCCTCAAAATAAAGGCAGAATTGCTGGGGGCCCTGGCTTCAAAGATTAAAGCAATTTAAATGTCACTGGACCTGTCATTTCAAGGACTAAAATCAGACCAACGATAAAAATATATTTGAAATTATAAGGGCAATGATACAGAAGATGGCTTACATCTAGGATAATTGTGGTACCATTCTCCATAATTCAAGTATCAATTAAATAAACTGAAACCAAATCAACCCGTTGCCGTCAAGTTGATCCTGACTCATAGCGATCCTACAGGACAGAGTGGAACTGCCCCACAGGGTTTTCTTGGATGTGATCTTTACAGAAGCAGACTGCTACATCTTTCTTCCTCAGAGTGGCTAATGGGTTCAAACTGCCGACCTTTCTGTCAGCAGCCCAGAGCTTTAATTGTTGTGACATTAGAGCTCCTTCATGCCTGTTGTGTATATACAAGTGTAATATTACAATGGATGTATGTACCTATGAGAAATTAAGATTCTTTGTTTAGCTATCTACAAAAGTTGTTGATACTGCTTTTGTGATGATAGATAAAGCAGAGTTTGTAAAATATCTTAAGTTTAAAACAAAATGATTAGAAAGGTAGTTGCCAAAACTCTAGAACATCACACGGGTTGAATCTAAACAGGTATATTAAAAAGTTCAATTAGTAAATCACAATTTAAAAAAATACAAGCATATCATATATACGTTCTAACTAAAGATTCCAAAGATATTAAACTCAAAATGTTTGTTTTTAGATGTGACTGTGAATTAAAGATACATGTATTAAGTGCTACTAATTCCATGCAGATATAGTTCAACCATTTCAGGAGGTAACATATGATCAGTAACCGATGGTACTGAAGGAAGAAATCCAAGCTGCACTGACTGAAGGTACTGGCGAAAAACAAGACTCCAGGAATTGACAGAATACCAATTGAGATGTTTCAACAAACGGATGCAGTGCTGGCTGGAAGGGCTCACTCGTCTATGCCAAGGAATTTGGAAGACAGCTACCTGGTCAACTGGCTGGAAGAGATCCATATTTATGCCCATTCCCAAGAAAGGTGATCCAAACGAACGTGGAAATTATTGAACAATATCATTAATATCACATGCCAGCAAAATTTTGCTGAAGATCATTCAAAAGCGGCTGCAGCAGTATATCGACAGAGAACTGCCAGAAATTCAAACCGGATTTAGAAAAGGATGTGGAACCAGGGATATCATTGCTGATGTCAGATGGATCCTGGCTGAAAGCAGAGAATACCAGAAAAATGTTTACCTGTGTTTTACTGACTATGCTAAGGCATTCGACTGTGTGGATCATAACAAATTAGGGATAACATTGCAAAGAATGGCAATTCTGGAACACTTAATTGTGCTCATAAGGAATCTGTACATGGATCAAAAGGCAGTCGTTCGAACACAGCAAGCGGATACTGTGTGGTTTAAAGTCAGGAAAGGTGTGCATCAGGGTTGTATCCTTTAACCATACCTATTCAATCTGTATGCTGAGCAAATAATCCAAAAAGCTGGACTATATAAAGAAGAATGCGGCATCAGGATTGGAGGAAGACTCATTAACAACCTGCATTATAAAGATGACGCAACCTTGCTTGCTGAAAGTGAAGAGGACTTCAAGCACTTACTGATGAAGATCAAAGACCACAGCCTTCAGTATGGATTACATGTCAACATACAGAAAACAAAAATCATCACAACTGGACCAATAAGCAACACCATGATAAATGGAGAAAAGACTGAAGTTGTCAAGGATTTCATTTTACTTGGATCCACAATCAACGCCCATGGAAGCAGCAGTCAAGAAATCAAAAGATGCATTGCATTGGGCAAATCTGCTCCAAAAGACCTCTTTCAAGTGTTGAAAAGCAAAGATGTCACCTTGAGGACTAAGGTGTGCCTGACCCAAGCCATGGTGTTTTCAATCGCCTCATATGCACGCAAAAGCTGGACGATGAATAAGGAAGACCGAAGAAGAATTGATGCCTTTGAATTGTGGTGTTGGCAAAAATATTGAATGTACTGTGGACTGCCAAAAGAATGAACAAATAAGTCTTGGAAGAAGTACAACCAGAATGCTCCTTAGAAGCATTCTACGTCTCACATACTTTGGACATGTTATCAGGAGGGATCAGTCCCTGGAGAAGGACATCATACTTGGAGAAGTAGTGGGTCAGTGAAAAAGAGGAAGACACTCAATGAGATGGATCAGTATAGTGGCTGCAACAATGGGCTCAAACATATCAGCAATTGTGAGGATGGCGCAGGACCAGGCAGTGTTTCATTCTGTTGTGCACAGGGTCGCTATGAGTCGGAACCAACTCGACGGCACCCAACTCGACAGCACCTAACAACAACAACAACATAGCACACTGTCTTAGTCATCCAGTGCTGCTATAACAGAGATACCACAAGTGAATGGCTTTAACAAAGAGAAATTTATTCAGCCACAGTCTAGTAGGCTACAAGTCCAAATTCAGGGCATCAGCTCCAGGGAAAGGCCTTCTCTCTCTGTTGGCTCTGGAGGAAGGTCCTTGTCATCAGTCTTCCCTTGGTCGGGGAGTGCCTCAGCACAGGAACTTCAGGTCCAAAGGACCTGCTCTGCTCCTGGCAGTGCTTTCTTGGTGGTATGAGGTTCCCGTGTGTCTCTGCTGGCTTCTCTTTTATATCTCGAAACAGACTGGCTTAAGACACTATCCAATCTTGTATACCTCATCAGTATAACTGTCACTAATCCATCTTATTAGATCATAGTGATTGAATTTACAACACATAAGGAAATCACATCAGATTACAAAATGGTACACATTTATATAATACTGGGAATCATGACCCAGCCAAGTTGACAGATATTTTTGCGGGACACAATTCAACCCATGACACACACTAAAAGTAGTATTCACCTACAAATCAATTTATGAGACAGATTAGAAAGGAATTTGAAAGTAGGTGATAACATGAGTTGAAGTAGTGATTATCTGGCTGCTTACAGATATTAGCACAGCACATTCCTTAATGACCTGATCCAGAATTAATATCCCTGTTTTTAAGTGCTGCTCCCCTGGGTGGTACAAATGGTTTGTGCTCGACTACTAATCTAAAGGTTGGCACTTTGAATCTGCCCAGTGGTGCCATGAAAGAAAGTCCTGGCAATCTGCTTCTACAAAGATTAAACCAAAAAACCAACTGCCATCGAGTTCATTCTGACTCATGGTGACCCCATGCGTGCAGAGTAGAATTGCACGCTATAGGGTTTTCAAGGTTGTGACCTTTCAGAAGCAGATCACCAGCCCTTTCTTCTGAGGCACCTCCGGGTAGGTTCAAACCACCAACCTTTGAGGTCAAGTGCTTAACCATTTGTGCCACCCAGGAACTCCTGTTTGTTTTTTTGTCTACAGACTAATAACTGGTAATGCTCTCCACTCTCCCTTTTGCTTTTAACTTATTTTTTATTGTGCTTTAGATGACGGTTCACAGAGCAAATTAGTTTCTCATTAAACAATACACATTGTTTTGTGACATTGGTTGCCAACCCCACGACGTGTCAACACTCTCCCCTTCTTGACCTTGGGTTCCCCATTCCCAGCTTTCCTGTCTCCTCCTGCCTTCTCATCCTTGCCCCTGGGCTGGTGTGTCCATTTAGTCTCGTTTTGTTTTATGAGCCTGTCTAATCTTTGGCTGTAAGGGTGAACTTCAGGAGTGACTTCATCACTGAGCTAAAAGGGTGTCCACAGGCCATACTCTTGGGGTTTCTCCAGTCTCTATCAGACCAGTAAGTCTGGTCACTTTTTGTGAGTTAGAATTCTGTTCTACATTTTTCTCCAGCTCTGTCTGGGACCCTCTATTGTGATTCCTGTCAGAGCAGTCAGTGGTGGTAGCCAGGCACCATCTAGTTGTGCTGGACTCAGTCTGGTGGAGGATGTGGTAGTTCTGGTCCATTAGTCCTCTGGACTAATATTTCCCTTGTGTCTTTGGTTTTCTTCATTCTCCCTTGTTCCAGACGGGGTGGGACCAGTGGAGTATCTTAGATGGCCACTCACAAGCTTTTCAGACCCCAGACACTACTCACTAAAGTAGGATGTAGAACATTTTCTTTATAAACTATGTTATGCCAGTTGAGCTACATGTCCCCTGAGACCATGGTCCCCAACCCTCAGCCCAGTAATTCGGTCCCTCAGGGATTTTGGATGTGTCTGTGAAGCTTCCATGACCTTGCCTTGGTCACGTTGTTATTGTTAGTTGCCATAGTAGCCACATTAAAAAAGAAACAGGCAAAATTTATTTTAATAATACATTTTATTCAATCCAATATATCTAAAATATAATCAATATCAAAAATATTTTTTATTGTTATAAAATATATATAACATGTTAATTCAACAATTTTTACTTGTATAATTCAACGACATTGATATGTTCATCATCTTATAAAACTATTACCACTATTATTTTCCAAACTGTTCTACCACCATTAACAAAAACTAGTGCCCTCTAAGCAATGATTCCCCCCTTTCCCCTCCCTCCCACCCCTGGTAACCACTAATAAGCTTTGATCTCTATACATTTGCCTATTTCATATAAGTGGGATTATACAGTATTTGTTCTTTTGTAACTGACTTATTTCACTCAGCATCCATGTTGTAGCATGAATCAGGACTTCATTTTCCTCTATGGTTGAGTAATATTCCATTGTATGTATATACCATATTTTGTTTATCCATTCATTTGTTGATAGACACTTTGGCTGTTTCCACCTTTTGGCTATTGTAAAAAGTGCTGCAATGAACACTGGTGTACAGGTTTCTGTTTGTGTTTCTGCTTTCACTTCCTCTGGGTATATACCTAGGATTGACTGGGATTGCTGGGTCATATGGTAGTTTTTTATTCAACTGTTTTTTTAATTGAAATATTTTATTGTGTTTTCGGTGAAAGTTTACACAGCCCATTAGGCTCCCATTTAACAATTCTGACACAATTTGTTCATTGACGTTGGTTACCTTTTTCACAGTGTGTCAACTTTCTCATTATTTTCATTCTGGTTGTTCCATTTCCAGTAATCTAGTTTCCCTGCCCCCTTGCCTCCTCATCTTTGCTTTTAATGTTGACCGTTTAGTCTCATACAGATGATTTTTTAAAAGGAGCACAGTACTCATGGATGATATTGTTTATTTTATGAGCCAATCTGTTATTTAGCTAAAAAGATGACCTTGTGGAATAGTTTTGGTTCAAAGTTTAAAGAGTATCTCAGGGAAATAGTCTTGGAGAGTCCTCCAGTCTCAACCAGCCCAGTAAGTCTGGACTTACTAAGAATTTGAGTTCTGTTCCATGTTTTGCTCCCATTGTATCAGGATTCATCTACTGTGTTACTGATCATAAGGATCAGTAGTGGTAGTCGGGCACCATCAAGTTCTTTTGGTCTCAGGGTAGATGAGGTCGTGGTTCATGTAAACTATTAGTCCTGTGGACTACTTTCTTCTCTGAGTCTAGCTTTCCTTCTTTCTCTTTTACCAGACACGTAGAGACCAACAGTTGTATCTTAGATGGCCACTCGAAAGCTTTTAAGACACTAGATGCTACTCACAAAGCTAGGATGCAGAATTTAAACTCTGTTGTTGCTATGTGCCATCAAGTCAGTTCTGACTCATAGCAACCCTATGTACAACAGAATGAAACACTGCCCTGTCCTTTACCATCCTCACAATCGTTGATATGTTTGAGCCCACTGTTGCAGCCACTATGCTAATCCATCTCATTGAGTGTCTTCCTCTTTTTCACTGACCCTCTACTTCTCCAAGTATGATGTCCTTCTCCAGGGACTGGTCCCTCCTGATAACATGTCCAAAGTACGGGAGACAAAATCTCGCCATACTCATTTCTAAGAAGCATTCTGGCTGTACATCTTCCAAGATAGATTTGTTTGTTTTTCCGGCAGTCCATGGTATATTCAAAATTCTTCACTAACACCAGAAATCAAAGGCGTCATTCTTCTTTCGTCTTCCTTATTCATTGTTCAGCTTCCACATGCATATGAGGCAACTGAAAATACCATGACTTGGGTCACGTGCACCTTAGCCCTCGAGGTGACATATTTGCTTTTCAACATTTTAAAGAGGTCTTTTGCAGCAGATTTGCTCAATGCAATATGTCGTTTGATTTCTTGACTGCTGCTTCATACGGCGTTGTGAATCCAAAAAAATGAAATCCATGACAACTTCAATATTATCTCCGCTTATCATGAAGTTGCTTATTGGTCCAGTTGTGAGGATTTTTGTTTTCTTAATGTTGAGGTGTAATCCATACTGAAGGCTGTGATCTTTGATATTCATCAGTAAGTGTTTGAGGTCCTCTTCACTTTCAGCAAGCACGGCTATGTCATCTGCATACTGCAGGTTGTTAATAAGTCTTCCTCTAATCCCGATGTGGCATTCTTCTTCATATAGTCCAGCTTCTCAGAGTATTTGCTCAGCATACAGACTGAATAAGTATGGTGAAAGGATACAAGCCTGATGCACACCTTTCCTAATTTTAAACTATGCAGTATCCCCTTGTTCTGTTTGAAGGGCTGCCTCTTGGTCTATGTACAGGTTCTTCATGAGCACAATTAAGTGTTCTAGAATTCCCATTCTTTGCAATGTTATCCATAATTTGTTATGATCCACATAGTCGAATGCCTTTGCACAATCCATAAAGCACAGGTAAACATCTTTCTGGTATTCTCTGCTTTAAGTCAAGATCCATCTCACATCAGCTATGATATCCCTTGTTCCACGTCCTCTTCTGAATCTGGCTTGAATTTCTGGCAGTTCCCTGTTGATGTACTGCTATAACCACTTTTGAATTATCTTAAGCAGAATTTTACTGTGATATTAATGATATTCTTCAAAAGGTTCTGCATTCCACTGGATCACCGTTCTTTGGAATGGGCACAAATATGGATCTCTTCCCGTTAGTTGGTGTGGGGATATATGCCATTTAAACATGGCTGCACTATTGACAACTGCAGCCCCCACAGGCCTCTATGCTGCACAGCATGTTGAGACTTGTCTCCAACATGTCGAGACTTGTCCGGATGTGTTTTCCCAA
>NW_004443982.1:13000668-13013113 GCF_000243295.1 Trichechus manatus latirostris | reverse complement strand
AAGCCCATTGTTTTGTTAATTGCCTTATTGATTGCTGTATTGACTATAAAATAAACTCCTGGGACTGAAGTGGGGGTCGACTCTTCAGAGTGACCCTCCTGGCCCCACTTCTCTGTAAGAGTTGTGCAGTTGGTTACTGTCTTCGCCGTCCAGATTACCGTCGCCGCTGCGACAAGTTGGCCAGGTAGCTGTCTTCCAAATTTCTTGTCATAGACGAGTGAGCACTTCCAGCTCTGCATCTGTTTGTTGAAACATCTCAATGGGTATTCCGTCAATTCCTGAAGCCTCGTTACTTGCCAATGCCTTCAGTGCAGCTTGGACTTCTTCCTTCAGTACCATTGGTTCTTAATCATATGCTACCTCACGAAATGGTTGCACGTCGAACAATTCTTGGTTCAGTGACTCTGTGTATTCCTTCTACCTTCTTTTAATGCTTCCTGCATTGTTCAACATTTTGCACATAAAATCCTTCAGTATTGCAACACGAGGCTTTACATTTTTCTTCAGTTCTTTCAGCTTGAGAAATGCTGTGTTCTTCCCTTTTGGTTTTCTAACTCCAGGTCTTCGCACATTTCATTATAATACTTTACTTTGTCTTCTCGAGCTGCCCTTTGAAATCTTCTGTTCAGCTCTTTTACTTCATCATTTCTTCTGCTTGCTTTAGTTCCTCTACATTCAAGAGCAAGTTTCAGAGTTTTTTCTGACATCCATTTTGGTCTTTTTTTTTCTCTTTCCTGTCTTTTTAACGACCTCTTGATTTCTTCATGTATGATATCCTTGATGTCATCTCACAACTCGTCTGGTCTTCATTCATTAGTGTTCAATGTATCAAATCTATTCTTGAGAGTCTCTAAATTCAGGTGGGATATACTGAAGGTTGTACTTTGGCTCTCATGTACTTGTTCTAATTTTTTTCAGTTTCAACTTGAACTTGCATATGAGCAATTGATGGTCTTTTCCGCAGTCAGCCCCTGGCCTTTTCTGACTGGTGATATTGAGCTTCTTCATTGACTCTTTCCATAGTTGTAGTCTGTGTATCCCATCCAGCAATGTCCAAGTGTATAGTCACTGTTTATGCTGTTGAAAAAAGGTATTTCCAATGAATAAGCCATTGGTCTTACAAAATTCTATCATACGATCTCTGGTGTCATTTCTATCACCAAGGCCATGTTTTCCAACTACAGATCCTTCTTCGTTTGCAACTTTTACATTCCAATCACCAGTAATTATCAGTGACCTTGATTGCATGTTTGATCAATTTCAGATTTCAGAAGTTGGTAAAAATTTTCAATTTCCTCATCTTTGGCATTAGTGGTTGGTGTGTAAATTTGAATAATAGTCATATTAACTGCTCTTCCTTGGAGGCACATGGATAATATCCTGTTACTGACAGCACTGTACTTCAAGATAGATCCTGAAACATTCTTTTTGACAATGAATGCGATATCATTTCTCTTCAATTTGTCATTCTCAGTATAGTAGACCTTAGGGTTTTCTGATTCAAAATGGCCAGTACCTGTCCATTTCAGCTCACTAATGCCTAGGATATGGAATTTTATGCATTCCGTTTCATTTTTGACAACTTCCAATTTTCATTGGTTCATACTTTATCCATTCATTCTGATTACTAATGGATATTTGCAGCTGTTTCTTCTCATTCTGAGTCGTGCCACATCAGCAAATGAAGGTCCCCAAAGCTTTACTCCATCCACGTCATTAAGGTCAACTCTATTTTGAGGAGGCAGTTCTTCCCCAGTCGTATTTTGAGTGCCTTCCAACCTGAGAGGCTCACCTTCCAGCAGTATGTCAGACAATGTGCTGCTGCTATCCATAAGGTTTTCACTGGCTGATTTTTTTTCAGAAGTAGACCGCCAGGTCCTTCTTCCTAGTCTGTCTTAGTCTGGAAGTTCTGCTGAAACCTGCCCACAATGGGTGACCCTGCTGGTATCTGAAATACCAGTGGCATAGCTTCTAGCATCATAGCTGGTGGAGAACATTAACTATACATACTATGCCAATTTACTGGGTTTTCTCACAAGACTGTGGTCCTAAGCCTGTGTTTGGTTAAGTCTAAGCAGTACGCATGTTTGTGCCTCCTATGTGCTTTATTATATATATGAATATATATGGATGCACACACTTACTTATATATATACACCTACATAGAGATACATCTAAATATGCCCACATATATATACACATATACATACCTATGCATGGGTATGCATACAGACATACACATGTAACCACACTCTTTTATTTTTTAGTTGTTGCTGCACAGTTGTATGTCATAACATTTACCAAAAATGTCCTTTTTTCTTGTGTACTTCTTACTGTCATTTACCTTGGTCAAGCTGTGCATACTTCACCCACATTTGGTGTTATATTTCCCATCGCCAGAAATATCAAGTGTCTACTATCTAGAGAGCGATCCTCCCTCACCTCACTCCCACGTATCCGGTAACCACCAGTGATCATTGGTTTCAATATGTATACCTATTCTTTCTATTTAAAATAGAGAAATCATACAGTATTTGTACTTTTGTGACTAAGTTCAGTCCATATAATATCCTCCAGATTCATCTACATTATATTTTGAGAACTCATCATTATTCTTTATGGCTGCATAGTATTCCACTGTATGTATGTATCTCATTTTGTTTATGTTAAACTTCTTGACCACCAAACTGTTTTCCACAGTGGTGAACCATTTTGCATTTCCACCAGCAATGGATGAGGCCTCCAATTTCTACACATCCTAGTCAACATCTGCTTTTTATGATTCTTTTGATCACAGCCATCCTAATGGGGGTGAGGTGGTATCTCACTGTGGTTTTAATTTGTATCTCCCTAATAACTAATGCAATTAAGAATTGATGCCTTTGAATTATGAGTTTGGTGAAGAATACTGAATATACCATGGACTGCTAGAAGAATGAACAAATCTGTCTTGGAAGAAGTACAGCCAGAACGCTCCTTAGAAGGATGGTGAGACTTTGTCTCACATACTTTGGACATGTTATCAGGAGGGACCAGTCCCTGGAGAAAGACATCATGCTTGGTAAAGTAGAGGATCAACGAAAAAGAGAAAGACCCTCAGAGTGATGGATTAACACAGTGGCTGCAACAATGGGCTCAAACATAGCAACAATGATTGTGAGGATGGTACAGAACCGAGTAATATTTGTTCTGTTGTACAGAGGGTCGCTATGAGTTGGAACCGACTCAACAGCACCTAGTAACAATGACTAATGATGTTGAGCATCTTTTCATATGCTTGCTGTCATTTTTATATCCTCTTTGGTGAGATGTCTATTCAAGTCCTTTTCCCATTTTTTGATTGGGTTAATGGTCTTTTTGTTGTTAAGTTGTAGGAGTTCTTTATGCAGTCTGGATATTAAACCCTTATCTGATATATGGCTCCCCAAGATTTTCTCCCAATCTGTAGGCTGTCTCTTCACTTTGTTGATAAAGTCATTTGATAAACAAAATGTTTAAATTTTGATGAGGTCCTATTGATCTATTTTGTCTTTTGCTGCTAGTGCATTTGGCATCATATCTAAGAATCCGTTGTTAAAAACTAGGTCCCGAAGCAATACCCTATGATTTCTTCTAAGAGTTTTATGGTTTTAATTCCCACATTTAAGTCCTTGATTCATTTTGAATTACTTTTTGTATATGCTGTGAGGTATGGATCTTGCTCATTCTTTTGTATGTGGAAATCTAGTTTTCCCGGCACCATTTATTAAAGAGACTCTTCTTTCCCCATTGAATGAACTAAACAGTCTTGTCTACAATCAACTGACCATAGATGTATGGGTTTATTTCTGGACTCTCAATGCTATTCCATTGGTCTATACGTCTATCATTATACTACTACCAGGCTGTTTTGATTACTGTAGCTCTATAGTATGTTTGGAGCCCTGCTAGCATAGTGGTTAAGAGCTCAGCTTCTAACCAGAAGGTCGGCAGTTCGAATCCCCCAGCTGCTCCTTGGAAACCCTATGGGGTAGTTCTACTCTGTCCTATAGGGTCGCTATGAGTCGAAATCGACTCTACAGCGATGGGTTTATAGTATGTTTGCAAATCAGGAAGTGTGAGTCCTACTTTACTCTTCTTTTTCAAGACTGCTTTCACTATCAGGGCCCCTTGCCATTCCATATAAATTTGAGTATTAGCTTTTCCATTTCTTCAAAGAATGCTGTTGGAATTTTGATAGGGATTGCACTGAATTTATAGATTGCTTCAGGTAGTACTGATATCTTAACAATCTTAAGTCCTCCAATCTACAAACACAGAATATCCTTCCATTCATTTAATTTCTTTTAATACTTTATAGTTATCAGTGTACAAGTCTTTCACCTTCCTAGTTAAATTTATTCCTAGGTATTTTATTCTTTTAGATGCTATTGTTAATGAAATTGTTTCCTTTATTTCCTTTTCAGCTTGCTCATTACTGATATATAGGAATCTTGCTGATTTCTGCATGTTGACATTGTACCCAGACAGTTTGCTGAATTCTTTAGTTCTAATAGCTTTCTTGTAGAATCTTTGGGGTTTTCTAAATATAAGAACATGTCATCTGTGAAAGGGAATAGTTTTACTTCCTCCTTCCTGATTTGGGTAACTTCTGTTTCTTTCTCTTGCCTAATTGCTCTGGCTAGACTTCCAGTACAATGTTGAACAGCATTCGTGAGAATGGGCATCCTTGTTTTGTTCCTGATCTTCAAGGGAAAGCACTCAGTCTCTCTCCATTGAGAATGATGTTAGCTGTGGGCTTTTCATAAATTCCCTTTATTATATTAAGTAATTTCCCTTCGATTTCTAGTTTGTTGAGTGTTTTTATCATGAAAGGGTGTTGGATTTTATCAAATGCCTTTTCTGTGTAGATTGAAATGATTATGTAGATCTTTTCCTTTGTTCTATTAATGTAACGGTGTTTTGCATTGACTGATTTTCTAATGTTGAACTACCCTTGCGTTCCTGAGATAAATCCAACTTGATCATAGTATATAATCCTTTTACTATGATTTTGGATTCAGTTTGCTAGTATTTTGTTGGGAATTTTTGCGTCTATATTCATAAGGGGTATTGGTCTTTAGTTTTCTTTTCTTGTGGTGTCTTTGTCTGGCTTTGTAAAAATTTATTAATGATATTTTACATTTTTTTCATACTACGTCTTTGAGATCCAGTGTGTATTTTATACTTACAACACATCTCAATTTGGATTAGCCACCTTGCAAGTGCTTAATAGCCACGTGTGACCAGTGGCTCCCAAATCGGAACAGAGCAGCTCTAATAAATTAACTTGCTTGAAATCCTATCCTCTCCTCATTGTGAGTTTTTCTGTAATTCTTACACAGAGAGATTTGTAAGGTCATTCAGTCATTTAAAAAAAACAACAACAAAAACTAAACTTAAACAGATGTGTTTTTAAAAACACTTCCATATAAGGAAACGCTGTAGCCTCTTCTAATAACCCAAATCCATCATTTAATAACTAGCTCTGGAATTTCTTCATTATTAATCTTTTATTTGTTCTGTAGTTTTTAATTATTTTATCTTGTTTAATCTACTAAACAAGCAAATAATAGACAATATCCACTGTATAGTAGCCGTTTGTACACTTAAAAACTTACTAATGACATTTTATATTTTATCATTAAACTATGCTGTTCAACATTTGACAGTTTACTATGCAACATCTGAGATTTTAAGTGCCCCTCTATAAGTCCTCATTTAATAATTACAATAACTTTGAAATAAATATATCTATCCCCATTTTATGGATGAAGAAACTGAGGCTCAGAGTTCAGTGAGATAAATACATTGCTGAAAATCACACAACTAATAAGTGGAGGAAACAGGACTGATAACCAAAGCCCAGTGCTTTTTACATCATACCACATGGGCTCCTGGGGCTGCACAGTTTTCTAAGATCCAGTCACACTACAGTGCTAATGTGATAACGCTGACTTAGGTGACAAGCTATCAAGACTGTTACAGAACCAACTTGTGTCATCTGCACAGTCTCTACTGATTATCAGAGAACTAGACATTGATTTTTCCCTAACAAATATTTAAGTATTCTCATTTGTTTCCAAACAATTTCCAGGCTACGTTAGAAACTCAACAGTTAAACAAAACTAAATAAAATAAAATTCACTAAGAGCTGACCCAGGCTCCAAATCCAAATAAAGACTACTCTAATCTAGTCATAGAATTAATTAGGACAAGTATTAATGTGTTCATCTGAATAAATATTAATGAAAAAGAAATAAACAAAAGTCATTATTGATTCAACATTTTTTCCTAGGTGTATGGAAATCAATGACCATATGCTATTTTAAGAAAAGGATCTAACCAAAATTGTGGAATGATTATAGTAGCAAGTCAAATCCTGCTGCTGAGTTCCACCTTAATCTAATAACCAATCTGAAGACCAAAAATCCCAGCTGCCTTTGGCAATAGTACAGGTCAGGCTGGCTTTAATGGGCTATCCTCCTATAAATCAGGAAAGCTGACCTCCTCAACTAGTGGATAACCAAAGGATGGGCCCACACACCAATCTGGGTTAACTGCAAACTCATTATTGCTTTGATCTTTCACACATTCTACTACCATCCCTATATTTTACTATGTTTTCCACACACTAAGAAAAATTCAAACAGCTTCTAATTTCTTTGAATTTTTGCCCCCCCCTTTTTTTAATCATATGGCCTAAAATCTCATCTGTCAGTTGAATAAAGAAAGGAAGCAGTGTACCATTAATTGAGAATGTTTGGCTGATTAAATTTTTTCTTAAATAGGCAAATGTGTATCAGTTAGAAATCAATCTCAACTGCATTTAGCATTTACAATTAATGGAATTTTGGTAATATATTTCCCAAAAGCTTTTCAGTTCTGGTAAGAGTAATATATATATTAAAGGAGCCCAGTTGAATTCCAAATTTAAACTAAATCCAACACTGTATTTGTAAACAGCCATCAACTGTAAAATATAATAAAGGCCAATTACTGTGAGAGCTACTTGTCTTCCCTCTCACTTTTCATTAGGATGAGTCAGTAAATAATTACCTAAAGTGTCATTTATTTTCTAGGGACTTATATTTTTAAAATTCCAGGTCATTCCTAATCAGTACTGACTATTGAGCTTACTAATTAGATATTAATAAAGATTCCAGGTGATCAATTCAGCTATCTTTACAATGATTATATTCTGAGGTGTTAAAATGTCCTGAAAGAAAAGCATTTGATTAAAATTCCATCTGTGGATAAGAGCCAACATTAGGTTACAAAGAAATTAAATTATTTGTCCTCTTAAAAGATATAACTCTGTGTTTTATATTCAAGGAGTCATTCAACCATTGATTTGATGAAAATCTGTTTTGGACTCAACTAATAAGATAAAAAAGAGCCCTGGTGGTGCAGTGGTTAAAATGCTCGGTAACGGAAAATTCCCAATTCAAATCCACCAGCCACTCTGCGGGAGAAAGATGGGGCAGTCTGCTTCTGTAAAGATTACAGCTTTGGAAGCCCTATAGGGCAGTACTACTCTGTTCTGCAGGGTCTCGATGAATCAGTATCGACACAATGGCAACGGGTTTGGTTTTATGGGAATAAAATAAAAAGATTTTAATCATGTAGATAAAAAGAAAAGGTAGAGATGACTGAAATCCAAACCAAATGAAGTTAAGAGTATTTGAGTTTTTCTCAAACATATGTGACCATTATTAAAACCATACTTTGTACATGACAAAAATAGAAATACAGTGTTCTCAGCATCTCTTGTTGTTAGGTTGTTATGTGCCATCAAATTGGTTCCAACTCATAGTGACCCTATGTACAACAGAACGAAACGCTGCCTGGTCCTGTGTCATCCTCACTATCTTTGCTATGCTTGAGCCCATTTTTGCAGCCACTATGTCAATTCATCTTGTTGAGGGTCCTCCTCTTTTTTGCTGACCCTCTACTTTACTAAACATGATGTCCTTCTCCAGGGACTGATTCCTCCTGATAACATGTCCAAAGCATGTGAGATACAGTCTCGCCATCCTTGCTTCTGAGGAGCATTCTGGTTGTACTTCTTCCAAGACAGATTTGTTCGTTCTTTTTGCAGTCCATGGCATATTCAATATTCTTCGCCAACACCACAATCCAAAGGCATCAATTCTTCTCTGGTCTTCCTTATTCATCGTCCAGCTTTCACACGCATATGAGGCAACTGAAAATACCATGGCTTGGGTCAGTCTCACCTTAGTCTTCAAGGTAACATCTTCGCTTTTCAACACTTTAAAGAGGTCTTTTGCAGCAGATTTGCCCAATGCAATGTGTCTTTTGATTACTTGATCTTCATCAGTAAGTACTTCAAGCTCTCTTCACTTTCAGCAAGCAAGTTTGTGTCATCTGCATATTGCAGGTTGTGAATTAGTCTTCCTCCAATCCTGATGGCGCATTCTTCATATAGTCGAACTTCTCAGATTATTTGCTCAGCGTGCAGATTGAATAGGTATGATGAAAGGATACAACCCTGATTCACACCTTTCTTGACTATAAGCCACGCAGTATCCCCTTCTTTGCAATGTTATCCATAATTTGTTAAGATCCAAACAGTCGAATGCCTTTGCATAGCCAATAAAACACAGGTAAACATCTTTCTGGTATTCTCTGCTTTCAGCCAGGATCCATCTGACATCAGCAATGATATCCCTCGTTCCATGTCCTCTTCTGAAACCAGCTTGAATTTCTGGCAGTTCCCTGTTGATATACTGCTGCAACCGCTTTTGAATGATCTTCAGGAAAATTTTACTTGCATGTGATATTAATGATATTATTGGATAATTTCCAAATTCTGTTGGATCACCTTTCTTTGGAATGGGCACAAATATAGATATCTTTCTGTTGCTTGGCCAGGTAGCTGTCTTCCAGATTTTTTGGCATAGATGAGTAAGACTTCCAGCGTTGCATCCATTTGTTGAAACATCTCAATTTGTATTCTGTCAATTCCTGGAGCCTAGTTTTTTGCCAATGCCTTCAGTGTAGCTTAGACCTCTTCCTTCAGTACCACTGGTTCCTGATCATATGCTACCTCCTGAAATGGTTGAACATCGACCAATTCTTTTTGGTATAGTGACTCTGTGTATTCCTTCCATATTCTTTTGATGCTTCCTGCGTCATTTAATATTTTCCCCACAGAATCCTTCACTATTGCAACTCGAGGCTTGAATTTTTTCATTTCTTTCAGCTTGAGAAATGCCGAGTGTGTTCTTCCCCTTTGGTTTTCTATCTCCAGGTCTCTGCACATGTCATTATAATACTTTACTTCGTCTTCTCAAGCCGTCCTTTGAAATCTTTGGTTCATCATTTCTTCCTTTCGCTTTAGGTACTCAACGTTCAACAGCAAGTTTCAGAGTCTTTCCTGACATCCATTTTGGTCTTTTCTTTCTTTCCTGTCTTTTTAACGATCTCTTGCTTTCCTCATGTGTGATGTCCGTGATGTCATTCCACAGTTTGTCTGCTCTTCGGGCATTAGAGTTCAGCACGTCCGGTCTATTCTTGAGATGGTCTCTAAATTCAGGTGGGATATATACTCAAGGTCGTACTTTAGTTCTAATTTTCTTCAGCTTCAATTTCAACTTGCATTCGAGCAATTGATGGTCTGTTCTGCAGTCAGCCCCTGGCCTTGTTCTGACTGGCACTGAGCTTTTCCATCGATTCTTTCCACAGATGTAGTCAATTTGATTCCTGTGTATTCCATCTGGTGACGTCCACGTGTATACTCGCCATTTATGTTGTTGAAAAAAGGTATTTACAATGAAAAAGTAATTGATCTTGCAAAATCCTATCATGCATTCTCCGGCCTTGTTTCTATCACGAAGGCCATATTTTCCAACTACTGATCCTTCTTCATTTCCAACTTTCACATTCCAATCACCAGTAATTACCAATGCATCCTTATTGCGTGTTTGATCAGTTTCAGTACGTGCTTCAAGTCCTCTTCGTTTTCAGCAAGCAAGGTTGTGTCATCTGCATATCTCAGGTTGTTAACGAGTCTTCCTCCAATCCTGATGCTGTGTTCTTCTTCATATAGTCTGGCTTCTCTAATTATGTACTCAGCATACAGACTGAGTAAATACGGTGAAAGGATACAATTGTGATACACACCTTTTAAGACAATATTAATGTCTTAAAAATCATACACGTCAGGAACATGAGGGAACTTTGTGGGATGATAGAGTGTATGCATTTTTTTTATCGTACTTTAGGTGAAGGTTTACAGAACAACTGGTTTCTCACTATACAGTCAGCACGAATATTGTTTTATGATATTGGTTAACAAACCCACAACATGTCAATACTCTCCCTTCTTGACCTTGGAGGACCTCTTTTCTTTTTTAGTGAAAATATACACAGCCAGAGAAACACCATTTCAAAAATTTCTACATGTACAAGTCAGTGACATCAATTATGTTCTTCCAGTTGTACTGCTTTTCTCACTATCCTTTTCAAAATTATTCCATCATCATTACCTTCAACTCACTGCCCCCTAGGCTTCCCATCAAACCTTTTGAGTTGCTGTTGTCAATTTGATCTCACATAGATAATTCTTTTTTCGTACTTTAGATGAAGGTTTATAGAACAGAATAGTTTATCATTAAACAGTACACATATTGCCCTATGACAATGGTTAACAACCCCACAACATGTCAACACTGTACTTTCTCAACTCTGGGTTCCCTATCACCAGCTTTCCTGTCCCCTCCTGCCTTCTAGTCCTTGTCTTTGCACTGCTGTGCCTCATTAGTCCAGTTTTTTTTAATGGGGCTGTCCAATCCCCAGCTGAACGGTGAACCTCACGAGTGACTCACCACTGAGGTAAAAGGGTGTCCAGGGGCCATACTCTTGGGGTTTCTCCAGTCTCTGTCAGGCCAGTAAATCTGGTCTTTTTTTCTGAGTTAGAATTTTGTTCTACATCCTTCTCCAGCTCTGTCCAGGATCATCTGTTGTGATTAGTCCTTTGGACTAATCTTTTCCTTGTATCCTGTTCTCTTCATTCTCCCTTGCTCCCGAAGTGGTGAGACCAGTGAACTATCTTAGATGGCTGCTCACAGGCTTTTAAGACCCCAGACACTACTCACCAAAGTAGAATGCAGAACATTGTCTTTATAAACTGTGTTATGCCAATTGAGCTAGATGTTCCCCGAGACCATGGTTCCCATAGCCCTCCGCCCAGCAATTCAGTCCCTCAGGGAGTTTGGATGTGTCTATGGAGCTTCCATGACTTCCCCTTGTACAAGTTGTACTGGCTTCCCCAGTATTGTGTACTGTCTCACCCTTCACTAAAGTTACCACTTGTCTATTTAGTATTCCAACCCCCCATCCCTCCCATCCCTTGTAACCAACAAAGATTGTTACTTTTTGTATGTAAAACTTTTCCATGAGTTTTTACAGTAGAGGTTTTATACAATATTTGTCCTTATGTGATTGACTTATTTCACTTAGCATAATGTCCTCCAGTTTCATCCATGTTATGAGATGCTTCACAGATTCATCATTGTTCTTTATCATTGCATAGTACTCCATCGTGTGTACATACAATAGTTTGTTTATCCATTCATCTGTTGATCAGCATCTAGGTTGTTTTCATCTTTCTGCTATTGTGAACAACGCTGCAATGAACATGGGTGTGCATATGTCTATTCGTGTGTTGGCTCTTATTTCTCTAGGATATATTCCAAGGAGTGGGACTGCTGGATCGTATGGTATTTCTATTTCTAGCTTTTAAGGAAGCGCAATATCATTTTCCAAAATGGTTGTATCATTATGCATTCCCACCAGCAGTGCATAAGAGTTCCAATCTCCCTGCAGCCTCTCCAACATTTATTTCCAGTGTTTTTGATTCGTGCCAGTAATGCCAGCGTGAGATGGTATCTCATTGTGGTTTAATTTGCCTTTTCTAATGGCTAGTGATCGTGAGCATTTCCTCATGTGTCTGTTGGCTGCTTGAAGGTCTTCTTTGGAGAAGTGTCTGTTCATTTCCTTTGCCCATTTTTTAATTGGACTATTTGTCTTTCTGTTGTAGAGGTGTTGAATTTCCTTGTAGATTATGGAGATTAGACCTTTGTCTGACTTGTAATGTCTAAAAATTTTTCCCATTCTGTAGGTTCTCTTTTTACTTTTTTGGTGAAGTCTTTTGAAGAGCATAGGTGTTTGATTTTGAGAAGATCCCAGTAATCTAGCTTATCTTCTGGAGTTTGTGTGTTGTTGGTTATGGTTTGTATCCTGTTAATGCTGTGTATTAGGGCCTCTAGCATTGATCCTATTTTTTCCTCTATGAACTTTATACTTTTTGGCTTTATATTTAGGTCTTTGATCCATTTTGAATTAGTTTTTGTATATGGTGTGAGGTATGGGTCCTGTTTCATTTTTTTGCAGATGGACATCC
>NW_004443982.1:12997214-12999828 GCF_000243295.1 Trichechus manatus latirostris | reverse complement strand
CTTTGCCTGGTTTTGGTATCAGGATTATGCTGGCTTCATAGAATGAATTTGGAAGTGTCCCTTCCTTTTCTATGTTCTGAAATAGATTGAGTAGTACTGGTACAAGCTCTTCTCTGAATGTTTGGTAGAATTCTCCAGTGAAGCCATCTGGGCAGGGCTTTTCTTGTTTGGTAGTTTTTTTATTACCTTTTCAATCTCTTCTCTTGTTATGGATCTGTTCAGATTTTCAACATCACTTTGTGACAGTCTGGGTAGGTAGTGTGTTTCTAGAAATTTATCCATTTCCTCTAGGTTTTCAAATTTGTTGGAGTGTAGTTTTTCATAATACTCTGTTATGATCCTTTCTATTTCAGTTGGGTCTGTTGTAATGCCCCCATTTCATTTCTGATTTTGGTTATTTGCATCCTCTCCTGTTTTTCTTTTGTCAGTGTGGCCAGTGGTTTTTCGATTCTTTCTATTGTTTTTCTATTCTCTACTTCATTTATTTTTGCTCTGATCTTTATTATTTCATTTCTTCTAGTGGCTGTGGGCTTTTTTTTTGCTGTTCTCTTTCTATTTGTTTGAGTTGTAGAGTTAATGTTTTGATTTATCCTTTTCTTTTTCGATGTGTGCATCTGTTGCTATAAATTGTCCTCTGAGGACTGCCTTTGCTATGTTCCAAATGTTTTGGTACAATCTGTTTTCATTGTTGTTTGATTCTAGGAATTTTTTTTATTCCATCTCTGATTTCTTCTATTACTTAGTGGTTTGTAAGCAGGGTGTTATTCAGTTTCCATGTAACTGATTTTTTCTCCTTGCTCTTTCTGTTGTTAATTTCTAACTTGATGGCATTGTGGTTAGAGAAGATACTTTGTATTATCTCAACGTTTTGGATCTTGCTGAGGATTGCTCTGTGGCCTAAGATGTGATCTATTCTGGAGAACGTTCCATGTGCATTGGAAAAGAATGTGAACTTCGTAGCTGTAGGGTGGAGTGTTCTATATATGTCTATGAGGTCAAGTTGGCTGATTGTGCCCTTTAGGTCTTCTGTATCTTTGTTGAGTTTCTTTTTAGATGTTCTGTCCTTAACCAAGAGTGGTGTGCTGAAGTCTCTTACTATTATTGTGGAACTGTCAATTTCTCTTTTCAGTGCTGTTAGAGTCTATGTATTTTGCAGCCATGTCATTGGGTGTGTAGATGTTTATTATGGTTATGTCTTCATGATGGATTGTCCCCTTAATCATATAGTGTCCTTCTTTGTCTTTTATGGTGGATTTTGTTCTGAAGTCTATTTTATCTGAGATTAGTATTGCCACTCCTGCTCTTTTTTGGTAGTTGTTAGCTTGATATATTTTTTCCAACCTTTGATTTTTAATAAATTTACATCTTGTTTCTAGGGTGTGTCTCTTGTAGACAGCACATTGATGGACCCTGTTTTTTTATCCATTCTGTCACTCTCCATCTCTTTATGGGTCCATTTAGTCCATTTACATTCAGTGTAATTATTGATAGGTGTGAGTTTATTGCTGTCATTTTGTAGTGCTTTTTTTTGTGGTGCTATTTCTTTGTTCGTCTTACTCTCTTGTGCTGAATTCCTTTTGTGTGTTGTTTACATTTCTTTTGTTTTTGTAGGTTTTGTTTTTACTGAGGCTTTATGTTTTTCCTCTTTATTTTGATGAGTAGGTTTGTTAACTTTCTTTGTGGTTACCATGAAATTTACCCTTACCTTTCTAAGTTTGAAGCAGTCTATTATTACTTAGTACTGCCTTTCCTTCCTCTCCATTACAAGGTTCTATACCTACACCGTTTATTCCCTCTTTTATTGTTCTGATGTCGTTGTCATTTACAGATTAATTGCTCTCATTCCCTGTTGTATTTCTTTTTGTTTTGGATAGTCCTTGAGAGTTCATTTCCTAGATTAATATCTGGCTGTTACGATCCTGTGTCCTAGATTCAGCCTGTGAGCTGATGTTGTTTGTTCTCAGTTCGAAGGACTCCCTTCAATAAGTCTTGTAAGTCTGGTTTGGTTTTTACATAGTCCCTTAATTTTTGTTTGTCTGGAAATGACCTAATTTCACCATCATATTTGAACAAGAGTTTTGCAGGATATATTATTCTTGACTGGAAATTTTTTTCTTTCAAGGTTTTATATATGTCATCCCATTGCCTTCTTGCCTGCATGGTTTCTGCCAAATAATCTGAGCTTAATCTTATTGTTTCTCCTCTGTATGTGACTTTTTGTTTTTCTCAAGCTGCTCTCAGGATTCTTTATCTTTGGTTTTGGCAAATGTGATTATGATATGCCTTGGTGATTTTCTTTGGAGGTCTATCGTATATGGGGTTTGTTGAGCTTCTTGTATGGCCAGCGTTTAATCTTTCATGATATTGGGGATGTTTTCCATCAGCAGTTCTTCAATGATCCTCTCTGTGTTTCCTGTTTTCTCCCCCTGTTCTGGAACTCTGATCACTCTCAGATTTTTGCTTTTGATTGTATCCCACATGATTCTCAGGGTCTCTTCATTTTTCTTCATTCTTTTTTCTGATTTTTCCTCAAAGAGAGTTATATCCAAGTGTTTGTTTCAATTTCGCTGATCACGTCTTCCACCGTTTCAAACCTGCTCCTCAGCCCTTCTAT
>NW_004443982.1:12974452-12997114 GCF_000243295.1 Trichechus manatus latirostris | reverse complement strand
ATTCTAATTGTTGTTTTTGTATAATTTCTAGTTGTGAATTTATTTTGGCATTTTGTTCCTGCATTATTTTCCTGAATTTTTCCATTTTTTTGGTCTGTATTTTCCATGAATTTGTCTATTTTTTCCTAATTTTTGTCTGCTTTTTGCTTGAACTCTTGGAGAATTCTGAGTATTAGAGATTTGAATTCCGTATCAGGTAGTTCTAGTGCCTTTCCTCCACTGAAAAGTCATCTGGTGTTTTATTTTGGACGCCTACTGGAACCATCCTCTCCTGTGTTTGTAAATATTTTGATATTGTCTGCTGTCTTCAGGGCATTCAGTAGTTATTTTCATCGTTTACTGATTGTAGGTTTGTTTGTTTCGTCCTGCTTTTTTGTTTTATTTGGCTATGTCTGAGCAGGCGGGCTGTGTGTACTTTGTTGTTTGCTTGTCTTGGGGCACGATACTTTTCTCCTCCTTCTCCAATTGGCAGGGTCAGTCACTCAGATATGTTACAGCAGGGCAGTTCTCGCTGAAGACGAGTTGCTAGGATGGGTTTATGGCACTCAGTGTATGCATTTTTAAAAAACTCATTGAACTGTATACTTACAATGAGTTCATTTTATTGTATACAAATTATTTTTTGATAAAGTTGAATTAAGAAATAAAAAGAAATATTGTAATGCAATAAAACAATTCAATTAATGTCAAAAGTCAAAAAATGTTATTCATATACCTGTATTTTACACTTTCCCAATTGTGTTATCAATATTTGCCTTTTTATTTTTATTTATTTCTGAAAGTTGAGAAGCTCAATAAGGACATGTGTCAGCATGATTTCTTTACTATTTCCTTCATCCCACACCTCCTTTTTAGAGAATGAGGCCTGCCTAGGGAATACAGGCAGTCCCCAGGTTACGAACGTCGATTTTCCTACAACCCGTAGTTACGAACCAACTCCAGTAAAGCCTATCAGGAAAAAACTGACTAGGAGAAAGCTGGAAAGGGATGAGGGGTCTGGCTGTTCAAGAAGCTCCAGCCTTCCTCCTCTCTATGGGCCCCCACCCGTTTACAAGTCCAGAGTGGCAAGGCTCCTTGCTATTGGATGCGCAGCATTGGGTAGGCGGGCCACTAGATTCGCAGAGTGCTGATTGGCTAGGCTCGCCATGTGGAACTCAGTGGCAGTACTTGGGGTACGCTGGGCTTGGGGTCAGCCCTGGCCCTTTGCAAGCTCCAGGGAGGTGGTGGGATCTTTGCTGGCTGCTGCTGCTGGCTAGGTGCACCATGTTGCAGGGACCCACTCGTCACCAGTAGCAGTCCAAGCACCCGCTGTGACACCTGTACAAGTGGGAGAATCGCACGTAGCTCGCCATGGGAGCCCAGGGGACTGAACATCATGTATCTGTAGGTGGTGGCGGCCAGCGGGGACATGGTGCTGCACTCCACGTGTTCTCTGAGTACAACTGGTCTGTGCATGTGGCCGGGCCTCCGTGGTGCCCTTTACCCAGCTCCGCCCCACCCTATCACCTTACCCAGCTTAGCCCCACCCCATCCCGCAGGGCCTTCAGTGCTGTGCAGCCTGGGGCCATCGCAGCACCTCTATGGGCTTCTGTTTCCCTTACCTTACATATGTGGGATTTGACTATTGCAGCGGTTCTTGGCCTTTTGGTAGCTGGAAGTTGGGGGTAGTCTTAGATTTCTGACCTCTGTATGTCTATATGATTTCTGGCGACCGTGAAGAACTTTGGACTTGGGTTTCCCTAAGCATGCTATTCCCAACCCTTGGGCCCTAGAGCTCGCTCTTAGCACATCCTGAGCGGCACTTTCTTCCTTGCACCCCGAGGTGGGGGCCTCATAATTGGGGGTGGGGTTGACAGGTCTGGTCAGGAGGTAGTGGCAGAATGATCTGTCTGGCCCCAGCACCATCCTACCCATGCCCCTAACCCTCCCTGCCTCTGCTGAGGAGGTTTCAAAACCCATCAGAAATAAAGCCAGATGGTACAATTGTAGGTAACTCTTCAACTGTGAAGAAGGTACACACGATGGTTCGTAAAAAACAAATGGCTACTTCGCGACGTGCATAAAACATTATTATTACTGTATTATTATGTTAAAGATGTTTTTAGTGTACCTGGAAGTATTTAATTTTTTTATGCAGAGAAAAGTATGCTATATACTAAGACAAACATTTGACTGACATTAGATAGGAACTGTACCTGTTTCAATTTACATACAAATTCGACTTACAGACAGACTCAGGAACAGAACTAGTTTGTAATCCAGGGACTGTCTGTACTCTCAACAGGGAAAAATTCACCCCAGAAAGCAATTTACGGTCTGTTTCAATATATAAACAAATGAATGACTGAAGTCAAGAGTTTCTATGCCATAGTGAGATAATTATCAAAGTTTTTTTTTTTAAGTAATGTGGGGTTCCCCATGTACCAGTAGAATTGTTTTGTCAACAAAATCTCATAAAAATAGTACAAAACAAATTTACAGTTATAAAATAAGTACCCCTATGCGTGACTTTTTTTGAAATTGATCAATAAAAATAATTAGCTAATTGTTTTAATAAATGACAATCTCAGGGATTTAGGTAACACTGCAGACTCATGACCTCAACCACAAATTATTTCTACATTTTATTTTGTGGGTCTACTGTCAAGATCCAGATCTGTACCAAGAGATAGTTTAAAATGGCCATTTTTGTGTCCCAATTTCCTGTTTCCATCGCAACATCAAAACAATATAAATTGTTTACTTATTAAAGTATAACATTTACACACATAAAATAAATATATTTGAGTGTCTATCAAATAATGATGCTAGGGTTTTCCCTATTTGTTGTAGGTTGAATGCCATAATATACATTTCCTTACTCTTTAAAGAATGTACATTTATAATCAACCTGCTTTCTTCCTCAACTTTTTTCTCCATCAAACTTGGAATGGGTTAAACTAGGAAGATTTATAAAGTATGTGATGGTGCTTGACACGGTGTCTGACACAGAACATGGTACACAATAAATTTTGTTTCCTTTTCCTTTGACCATTTTTGGCACAAACAATTCTTACTTGTAACAAATGTCATTCAAACCAAGTTTGATGACAAGAAGTTGGCAATGTGAATGTCCATTACTAAACTACATTGGTATATAGTTCTGTGCCTACTTTTACTACATTATCAGCTGACCCAGTGCCTTCTATTTGATAACTTTCCTCCCTCTGCCATCATCCTCTGTTTTGCAGTTTTTCATCTACAGTATTTTGGGAAATCATGTAATATACCTCATAAAGTGCTGAATCTGAAGTTGATTATAAGAGTATTTGGAATAAAAGACAGGTACAGTCTAGGTGTCTAGTAATAAGGCCATTATAAAAAACTAACAAAACCAAATCCAGATAGCTATTTAAAGTCACAGTGTGTTGTCTACTGACTACCAGCATCTTTATTCTTCCAGACACTCCCTGGACTCATCCTTACACCAACTACTACTTCTTCACTTCCTGTATGCAGCTGCCAAAACCTGTCCATTCTACTTCTGCAACACCTGTCAAAACTATCTTCCCCTTATCACTATTACCCTAGTTCCAGCCCTCACTAAGTCTTGTCTGGATCACAGCAAGGATCTTTTAATGAATGGGTTTCTTTGCCTTCAGTGCCTCCTTTTCATTCCACCATTAAGGTGTCATTGGAGTTTTACTCTAAAACAGATATTATCACATTACTGCAAAAACCTCCATTGTTCCCCATTTCATACACAAAGATGTTACAATGCCTCAGCTTGCCTTTGAAAGCCTTCCAAAAATGATTTTAAGTTGAACAACTTAACTAGGGCTCACAGAGCTGTTTAGCAGCATAACTGGAAATAGAACCTGGCTCTCCTGTTTCTTAGTCAAGTAGTTTAGGTTTACTTTTTTGTTGGATGTCACACATATCTACATTCCTTTCCTTCCTTCTTCCATTGTCCTCCCTGACCCCAAGCCTGAACTATCAGTAGCTTCTGTACTCCCCATGCTCTCTGTCTTCCTGAAAGTACTGCTCCCTCTGCTTGACACTTCATGTGCTTCCTTCTGTGCCTAGTAAATCCCAACTCATTCATCAAAATTCCACTTATACACTTTGCCTCAAAGTTCTCCTTGATAATCTCCCAGCTGAGGTAGGGATACCCAGCTGTAATCTAATAATACCCTCTTATACATGCCTCAATAGCTCAGCATTTACCAAACTGTACTACTGGCGGTCACTTATATTCCTGCCAACGTTACCGGTCTTTGAGAGCCTGAAAAGCAGCATCCAGCATACAGAACTCATCCACCCAATGTCTATTACTTCTATATTACATCAAAGTACACGTACTGAATCAGAGAATGTTAGAACTAGGCAGGTTAGTAAGAGAGCCATCAACACATTCTCCTCTCCATCCTCACAGTTCACTCATGAGGAAAATGAGGCCCTAGGAAGGCAAGTGACATGCCTGAAGTCATACAGCTAGTTCACAGCACAACTGGAAAACGAACCCAGGTCTCTGATTCCCAGTCCAGTGATCTTTCTGTGTCCTACACAAAAAACGACTCTAAACATCCAAAATTTGAGGCAATCTACTAAGCCCAAACCAAATCCACTGCCGTCGAGTTGATTCCGACTCCTAGCAACCCTAAAGGACAGAGTAGAACTGCCCCAAGGCTGCAAATCTTTACGGGAGCAGACTGTCACATCTTTCTCCCATGGCATTCTACCACAGGTGGCATATACATGCTGATTAAAGTGTTTTCAGAGAGTGACCAAGAAATGCAATCTACTTGTAATTAACTGTGTGCTAATGCTATTCTGTATGTTCTACTACCATAACTTAAAATGGAAAATTTGAAGATACTACCACTACTGAATACACTGGCTTTAAACAAAAGTAATACATGCCTGCCATTTCAATGTCATGTGAGTTGGAAGACTAGACGGCAACAGGTTTGGCTTTTGTATTATTTAATATTATAAATTACACGGCCAAAAAAAACTTGCTTCAAAAAATATTTCAATTTTATTTGAAGTTTCATGTACTTTGACAATTTCTTAAATGTACTTGTATATGTGGATCTTGTCTTTTGTCAATTATGTCAGGAATAATTTTATTAGGTTAAATGATCAGTTTCAAAATAATCAGGTTCATGAAAAGAACACATCTAATTTTCTTCCACTAGAGGGCACTAAAGATCATATTATAGCTAGTTATTTGTTGCTAGGTGCTGTTGAGTCAGTTCTGACTCATAGCGACCCTATGTACGACAGAATGAAACACTGCCCGTAGCTAGTTAGGCCAATATAATAGAGCATCAGGGTGATATTGTAGGGGTGATTAGGAAAAAATTCAATAAGATGGGAAAGATCTATGGCTACACACAATAACGTTATCGGTCTCGATAACACAGTATACAGATGACATGATTATTTGCCTGGGCCATGTCAAACAACAACCACAGGCAGTTTCCCCAACAGATTTCTTGCACGCCTAATCCTTTCTCGTCCTCTGCATTTTAGAGAACCTGAACTAACATACTAAGCTTGCAACAAGGCAAGCCATTAAGAAGCAAGCTGATTTGCCTATCAGAATGTCCCCATGAAAAGGTTTAGGAATAGGAAGCATCAGGTATCTTTGAAGGCAGGAGTGCATAGTAGAATAGACAGCAAGAGGAATGGCTGAACCTTTATAGGAGGAGTCTGACCCCCGATATCCTCCACTAAGCATATATTTCTCTCCTACTTTTTTAGAGACTTTGGATAGCAGACTCAAAGTTCAGGTTAAAAATAAGTTGCTGTACCTAAACAGGAGGATTAACTGGAAAGTTCATGTTTTAAATAAACTCTAAGACCCTCACCTTCTTTTCCCTAGGTGGCTCCAGGAACCACTGCAATCAAGCTCAGCCCACCCCATACACTGACCAAACCAAAAACCAAATCCATTGCCATCGAGTTGATTCCGACTCATAGCAACACTATAGGACAGAGTAGAATTGCCTCATGGGGATTCCCAGGCTGTAATCTTTACAGAAGCAGACTGCCATATATTTCTCCCACGGAGCAGCTGGTGGGTTAGAGCGCTTAACCACTGTGCGGCCAGGGCTTCTTTGTGTAGTGACACCACTCCTCAAATACACACATCCTGAGCCCAAGGCAGAAGATTGAAAGATTCTTCTCTGGTCAAACAGACCTGCTTAATAACAAAATACCTACAGATACTGATATTCATGGGGCTCTGAAAAAATGGTCGTCCTTGCCTATGTTCACAGAGCTTCCAAGCAACTATTTAATAACTGCCTTTTAAAAATAACAGTCAAAGATCAGCAGATATTTGAAGAAAGTCTCTAAAAAGAAAGAGATGAAAACAAAAAATTCAAAAAAAAATTCTGAGGAAACAGTGTTCTGCATATGCAAGGCAAAGAGAATTTTTAAAAAGTATATTATTTCCAGGTAAATAAAAATGATATGAAACCTATGAAATAAGAATAAGAAACTATTTAACAATAATATTTTTAAAAAGAAACATGTAGGAGGAAAAGTGCTCTTGAAAATAAAAAATGATAGCCAAAACAGAAGATTCAAATAGAAGGTTAGAAGATCAAGTTGAGGAAATATCTCAAAGTGGAACAAAAAGACAAAGAGATAAAAATAGAAAAGGTTAGAGATAAAAAAATCAATCCTGTAAACACATTATTTAAATAAAAATAACCACAGAAAGTCAGAGAAACTGGAGGGAAAAAAATTATGAAAGATACCAGAAATTTCTCTGAACAGGACAGAAATTTCCAGATTTAAAAAGACTTCCAAGCTCCTATCATAATAAATTTCAAAAAGACACACACTAAAGCACATCACTGAAATTTCAGGGTACTGGGATAAAGAGAATATCATTAAGACTTTCAGAGAAAGAGAAAAAGGGTCAGGCACTGTTCTAAGTGCTTTACATGTTATTCAATTACCGTATTTTTATGCAAATAACACACGCCTTCTGCGTTTGTTTTCCAGGTGTGGCCCATCCCCACCGTGAGGCACCCTCACAAGCACCACCATGCCAATCCTCTTCCACATGTTGTGGTAAAAAAATTAGCATAGTGTGCTTACAAAAATACCGCACAGGGGAGAGGGCAAAGCTGGCAAACAAACGCAGAAGGCGTGTGTTCGTGTAAAAATATGATCTTCACAAATCTAGATGTAGGTAGGATTATTATGCCCATTTTTTAGATGAGGAAACATAGGCACAGAGAGGTTACATGACTTGCTCAAGTCACACAGCTGATATGATATGAACCCAAGCCGTCTGGTTACACAGTAAAAGCTTTTATCCATAAACTATACTTCTTTAAAATTCTGAGGGAAAGTTACATTATGTAATCTAGAATTCTATACCCAGCTAAACTATCAATCAAATTGTAGTGTAGAATAGGTATTTTCAGGTATCTCAAAACACGTACCCTTTCTCAGGAAGTTACTAAAGTACGGAATTTACAAAATGTGGCAGTAAACTAAGAAAGACAGGAAATCTAGGAAACAGGGAGTCCAGCACAGATTGAAAGGCAAAGGGACTTCCCATGATGACAGTCCACTAGGCCAAGGCAACAACCACTTTACAATGAAACAGATAGATGAGGGATGAGGGATGAGGGAGGGTAACCTTTGTTGCCAAGAAAAAAATGAATGTGATTAATTATCTAACAGGGTTGTATGTACTGAAAGAAGTTATATATTTCAGTGAGATATTCTGGGGATGAATTAGCGATAATGTATAGAAAACTAAGCAATCAAAGGAGTAAGTCAACTATTTACTCCAGGTATAGTAAATAAATTATATAAGAAAAGAAAATATAATCATATGACACTAATGACTCCACTGTGAATAATTTTATATTTCTATAATCATAATGTGACTATTAAATATTGATTTTCCTTGAAGTGATGAGATAATTACATAAAGAAAATGGGGGAGGGAAAGTGAGGAGGGGCTAGGAGTGGGGGAGCAACATAAAAGAGCTACATCTTTCTTAGCAGTAAGTCAACAACTGATAATATCTAAAACTATAAAATCAAGAAATTGTAATATAAGTGTATTATTTAAAAACATGTTAATTACAACAGAAACAGCAAAAAACGCTTAAAGTGGTTGCCTCTGATAACTGACTGGTGGGTTTGGAAAGAATTAGGACAGAAATTGCTTTTTTGTTGTTGTTAGAAGTAGTATGATTTGACATTTAAAAACTATGTGCTTATGTTACTTTGATAAAAGTAAAACTTGAATAAATAACTAGAATAGAACTTTATATTTCATTTATCGGAAACCATACACTTATGATTATTGTAGAGAAGGCTTAAGTAGAGTCAAGGTGGGTGAGGTTTTGAAGATTTACAAATTAAAAAAAAACTTTACTACAAGGAAAAGTAAGTACTGGTTGTTATAATAGCCACTAGAAAAAAAATATACAAATATGTTAAGGATGGGAAGTAAATATATAGACACCAGTTTGTAGAATGTTTTCTTTCATTTATAGTATACTTTTGCATTGTGCTCTAATTCATTTCTCGGACCTGAGGGTCTATTTTAATTTATAGGGCATTTATAACTAAAATTTCCACATTTAATTAGAGGCAAATTATCCACATATTAAGAATAAAAAGCACAATAATGATTTTTAGTGATTTGGGAAAAAATACTCAACTGGTTGCATTCTTCCACCAATTCCCTATGACATATCAAGCTTTAGAATTGTTGGGGCTGGGATAAAATTTTTTTTTACATAGGTGTCAACCCATCATGTGCCAAATGTTTATCTATCTATACATACATGTAGACACATACAAACAGAACAACAACAACAAAAACCTTAAGACAGAAAAGAGAGAGAGCACGGCTGTGAGCTATGTTCTTAGAAAGTCCATCTTTTATCTATAGGTACACCAGGGATCTCTGACAAGCTTGCTTCGTAAGTAGTTCAACACTGGTCAGGGCTCTTTACTTTTTTGGGAACTGTTATTTTCCATAAAAGGAGCCCTGGTGGTGCAGTGGTTAAGCGCTCCGCTGCTAACTGAAAGGTTAGCGGTTTGAACCCACCAGCCACTCTGAGGGAGAAAGATGTGGCAGTCTGCTTCCGTAAAGATTACATCCTTGGAAACGCTATGGGGCAGTTCTACTCTGTGCTATAGGGTCGCTATGAGTCGGAATCAACTCCATGGCATTGGGGTAGATTTTTTTTTCTGGGGGGGGTTATTTTCCATATTACAAATCATAAAGCCCCTTGTAAAGGATAACAAAGCTGCTGTCATATGCTGGGGCTGCAAAAGCATATCACCATCAACAAAGCCAGCAATTTCTAGTTGTTTTATTTATTGTTTTAACTTTACTCATTAGGCATTTTAGTGGTTGTTATCCTCTATAATATTAAAAACAAAAAAACTTTTGTTAAAATAACAGAAATTTAAAAAGCATTATCCAAAATGTAATTTTTATTCAGGTCTTGCTTACTTTGAAATACATACAAGGCTTTGTACTGTACACTGATGGCTCTACCACTTTAACATAAGCACTCATTTTATAACTATCCCAACTTATACGTAGTTTGATCCACTGTTAATGGACTACTAAAAACCACAATTAAAAATGTTTTTTTCTTGTTTTATTTTTTTGGTTAATTACAATGTTCAAACAGACCACTGGAATTAACTCCCTTTTAAAATTCTTAGTTTTTCTCACTTTTGTTCCCTCTTTTTTTTAAAAAAAAAATATGGCACGAGTCTCATTAATGCCATTAGTTGCGATGCCTGCTGAGAGAAAATGCTGACTTCATGATCATGGAATCAACTTTGTGAATTAAAAAAGTTTTTGTGAGCCTACTTCTTGCATAGTATTTATTTTCTCAGAAGCATTCACAGCAGGAAATGCTTTAATTACTGTGGTAGTTGCTGGATTTCCAAATCTACATTTATGTAATGAAAACATATGAAATTCTTGAAACATGTTCCTTTACAGCTTTCAGCCATTTAATCTCTGCAACCTACAATGTATGAGGAAGCATACAAAGACTTTAAGAAGTTTCCTTCTCCAGGAAGACTAGATAGACTTTTCCTAGCTTTATATATGTGGATTTAGGGACAAAGGTTACTCTTGAGTCAAACAATATACAGTGAAAACAGATTAGGAAACAGAGAGGGCAAATGGGGAAAGAGGGCAGAGAACAGGAAAAGGGACTCTTATATAGATCTGAGGAGGTAGTAGGTTTACAGGTCCAGTACTGAAGAGCTGGGTGTAGCAAAACAATAGCATGGAGAGGCCTCTACTGGAGGTATACAGGCAAAGAAAAGTAAAACCCAAGTTGTAACCAAGATTACTGTGAGGAGAGATACCAAATTCGAAGTTGCAAAGTCAGACTCAGGACTCAGAGAAACTGAAGACAGTGTCCCCAGGAGCCAACAAACAGATAGGAAGGACACTGCCTAGCATAGACAGGCCCACTCCTTGGGACAAAATACCATAAGGCAGGCATCTTTCAAAAGTTGGCCTGATACTCCCCCCTGCCCACCACATTAAAGTCTTCAAAGGAGAGAATTCAGGACTTTATGAGGTCAGGCTGTGAAAGAAATAAGTAATACTGGAAAAGAATGAAGAGATGTGAGGTGTAGAATAGGAAACCAGTACAAAGAAAATGGTACAAGTGAAAAACAAAAACAAAAAAATCTCTTGCTGTCAAGTTGATTCTGACTCACAGTGAACCTATAGGACAGAGCAGAACTGCCCCATAGGGTTTCCAAGGCTGTAATCTTTATGGAAGCAGACTGCCACATCTTTCTCCTGCACAGCGGCTGGTGGGTTTCAGCCACTAATCTTTCAGTTAGCAGCCAAGCCCTTAACCACTGCACCATCAGTGCTCCTTAGGAGTAATATGGGGATAATATAGGGAGATTAACATAGGAGTAATATACACATTGCCGTCGAGTCAATTCCGACTCACAGCGACCCTACAGGATAGAGTAGAACTGCCCCATAGGGCTTCCAAGGAGTGACTGGTGGATTCAAACTGCCGACCTTTTGGTAAGCAGCTGTAGCTCTTAACCACTATGCCACCAGGGCTCCAAGGAGTAATACACGGGGGGATTAAAGGTGTGCTGAGTTTTAAAAGGACAGTATAATTACAGTGACTCAGACTAACTGGCACATTCTGACTTTGTTGTTGTTAGGTGCCACGGAGTCGGTTCCAACTCATAGCCACCCTATGCACAACAGAATGAAACACTTCCCGGTCCTGCACCACCCTCACAATCTTTGCTATTCTTGAGCCCATTGTTGCAGCCACTGTGTTAACCCATCTCGTTGAAGGTCTTTGTCTTTTTTGATGACCCTCTACTTTACCAAGCATGATGTCCTTTTCCAGGGACTGGTCCCTCCTGATAACACATCCAAAGTACGTGAGACAGAGTCTCGCCATCCTTGCTTCTAAGGACCATTCTGGCTGTACTTCTTCCAAGACAGATTTGTTCATTCTTCTGGTAGTCCATGATACATTCGATATTCTTCGCCAGCATCAGAACTCAAAGGCATCAATTCTTCTTTGGTCTTCCTTATTCATTGTCCAGGTTTCGCATGCATATGACGCAACTGAAAATACCATGGCTTGGGTCAGGTGTACCTTAGTCCTTGCTTTTTCAATAAACAGGTCTTCTGCAGCAGATTTGCTCAACACAACACATCATCTTGATTTCTTGACTGCTGCTTCCATGGGAGTTGACTGTGGATTCAAGTAAAATGAAATCCTTGATATCAATCTTTTCTCCATTTATCATGATGTTGCTTATTGGTCCAGTTGTGACGATTTTTGTTTTCTTAATGTTGAGGTGCAATCCATACTGAAGGCTGTGGTCTTTGATCTTCATCAGTAAGTGCTTCAAGTCCTCTTCATTTTCATCAAGCAAGGTTGTGTCATCTACACATTGCAAGTTGTTAATGAGTCTTCTTTCAATCCTGATGCTGCGTTCTTCATATAGTCTAACTTCTTGGATATTTGCTTAGCATACAGACTGAATAAGTATGGTGAAAGGGTACAACCCTGACGCACACCTTTCCTGACTTTAAACCACGCAGTATCCTCTTGTTCTGTCTGAATGACTGCCTCTTGGTCTATGTACAGGTTCCTCATGAACACAATTAAGTGTTCGGAATTCCCACTCTTTGCAGTATTATCCATAATTTGTTATGATCCACACAGTCAAATGCCTTTGCATAGCCCATAAAACACAGGTAAACATCTTTCTGGTATTTTCTGCTTTCAGCCAGGATCCATCTGACATCAGCAATGCTATCCTTCATTCCATGTCCTCTTCTGAATCCGCTTGAACTTCTGGCAGTTCCCTGTCAATGTACTGCTGCAACCACTTTTAACTGATCTTCAGCAAAATTTTACTTGTGTGTGATATTAATGATATTATTCGATAATTTCCGCATTCGGTTGGATCACCTTTCTTTGGAATGGGCAAAAATATGGATCTCTTCCAATCCGTTGGCCAGGAAGCTATCTTCCAAATTTCTTGACATAGATGAGTGAGCACCTCCAGCGCTGCATCCATTTGTTGAAACATCTCAATTGGCATTCTGTCAATTTCTGGAGCCTTGTTTTTCACTATTCCCTTCAGTGCAGCTTGGACTTCTTCCTTCAGTACCATCAGTTCTTGATCATATGCTACCTCCTGAAATGGCTGAACATCGACCAATTATTTTTGGTACAGTGACTCTGTGTATTCCTTCAATCTTCTTTTGAAGCTTCCTGCATCATTTAATATTTTCCCCGTAGAATCCTTCAATACCGCAACACGAGGCTTGAATTATTTCTTTAGTTCTTCAGTTTGAGAAATGCTGAGTGTGTTCTTCTCTTTTGGTTTTCTAACTCCAGTTCCTTGCACATTTTATTATAATACTTTACTTTGTCTTCCTGAGCTACCCTTTGAAAGCCACCCTTCTGTCAGCTCTTTTACTGCATCATTCCTTCCATCCACTTTATCTGGTGTACGTTCAAGGCAAGTTTCAGAGTCTCTTCTGATATCCATTTTGGTTTTTTCTTTCTTTCCTGTCTTTTTAATGACCTTTTGCTTTCTTAATGAATGATGTCCTTGATGTCATTTCACAACTCATCTGGTCTGCAGTCATTAGTGTTCAATGCATCATATCTATTCTTGAGATTGTCTCTCAATTCAGGTGGGATGCACTCAAGGTCGTATTTTGGCTCTCGTGGATTTGCTTTAATTTTCTTCAGCTTTAACTTGAACCTGCCTAAGAGCAACTGATGGTCTGTTCTGCGGTTGGCTTCTGGCCTTGTTCTGATTGATGATACTGAGCTTCTCCATTGTCTCTTTCCACAGATGTAGTCAATTTGATTCCTGTGTATTCCATCTGGCGAGGTCCACATGTATAGTCGCCGTTTATGTTGTTGAAAAATGGTGTTTGCAATGAAGAAGTCATTGGTCTTGCAAAATTCTATTATGTGATCTTTAGTGTCGTATCACCAAGGCCATATTTTCCAACTGCTGATCCTTCTTCTTTGTTTCCAATTTTTGCATTCCAATCACCAGTAACTACCAATGTATCTTGATATGACGTACTTCTCTGTCACATACTTTATGATCAGATAGCTAAATAATATTTTAAATGTCAGGATGCATTTTCTATCTAGGATGCTTACCAATACTACTGAAACGACATTAAATATAGTAGAAATAGTGGATGACAAAAACCTTTCTAGTCAGTGCTTTCTCTTTCTAAAAAGGAGATGGGTAAAAAAGTATTACTGGGTCAACTACTGTGTATCAGGGATATTTAAAGTTTCCTGTGGGTGAGGACTATGTATTACACATCTTTGTTTTCCCTACAATGTCATGCACTGCACCTGATAGATGGCACACATAGTAGAAAATAAATGTTTAATAAGTGAGATTTTTGAAGAACATGAATCCAATGGAATACCATACAGCTATAACAACAAACAAGGACAATCTCTGTATCCTGTAATGGAATGAATTCCAGAATATATATTATTAAGTGAAAAAGAAGATGCAGAATAATATGTAGAATATGCCACCTTTTATTCAAGAAAGAGGGAAGTATGTGTGTGTATGCATTTGTATGTAAATATACAGTTAAAAACCATCTCTTAAAGTAAACTCCAGACCCAGATAGCTTCACTACTGAATTCTACCAAACATATAATGAAAAAATAATTCCGATTCTACACAAAGCCTTCCCAAAAATTTGACAAGGAACGAATACTTCCCAAATTACTCTATGAGCCAGCCCTCATACCAAAACCAAATAAAGACATTACGACAAAAGAAAATTGCAGACTAATATCCCTCATGAAAATAGATGCAAAAATTCTAAACAAAGTTTCAGCAAAACAAATCTCAAAATATAGAAAAATTTTAATACATGCTCACTTTGGCAGCACATGTACTAAACTCTGACCATACAGAAAAGATTATTATGGCCTCTGTGCAAGAATGGAATGCAAATTCATGAAGTGTCCTATATACATATATTATATAATATTTTATTGTGTTTTTGGTGAAGGTTTATACAGCAGTTTAGGTTCCCATCCAACAATTTCTACACAAGTTATTCCAAGCTATTCAGTGACATTGGTTATATTTTCACATTGTGTGAACATTCTCATTATTTCCATTTTAGTTGTTCTGTTTCCCATTAATCTAGTTTCCCTGCTCCTTTACATTCTCATCTTTGTTTTAAAGTAATCGTCGACCATTTGGTTCCCACATTTTTTTAAGAAAAGAAAGAAAGAAGAATACATCACGACCAAGTAGAATTTACTGTACGAATACAGGTTGGTTTATCATTATAAAATCCATCAATATAATTCATAATGTTAATAAACTAAAAAGAAAAATCCACATGATCATCTTAATAAATGCAGGAAAACTAGGAATAGAAGGGAACTTCTAAAACCTGAAAAAGGTCATCTAACAAAAAACCTAGTTAACATAATACTTAATGGTAAAAGATCAAATACTTTCCCTCTCAGATCAGGAACAAGACAACAATGTCTACTCTCATGACTTCTATTCAACATTAGAAGTCATGGTTCTAGCCAGTGCAATAAGGCAAGAAAATCAACCAACAGGAATCCAGATTGGAAAGGAAGAAGTAATGCTGCTTTACTTGAGATGATATAATTGACATAATCATCTATGTAGAAAATCAGACGGAATCTACAAAAACGCTACTGGAACTACCAAGTGAGTTTAGCAAGACTGCAAAATATAAGACTGATACATATAATCAATTGTACTTATGTATTCTGGCAGCAAAAAATTAGAAGTTGAAATAAAACACAAAGGAGAGACATCTGGTTGATAGGTCTAGAAGATTCAATTTGTTAATATGTCAGTTCTCCAAAATTATTATATATACAGGCAGCCCTTGCTTTGCATAATACTGTATTAAATAAAACGTGTATATTGGAGCTATGCAAAGCAAGGCCTTGGTTCCAATATAAACATGTTGCAGTTAACACAATACCATGTAAAAGCAAGGACTGCCTGTATTCAATGTAATCCCAATCAAAATCCCGGAAGGCTTTTTTGCAGAAATTGACTAATTTTAAAATTTATATGGAAATGCAAAAGCAAAGCATAAACAATTCTGATAAAGTGAATAAAAGTTGGAGCACTAACACTACCTGAATTCAAGACTTATAAAACTATAGTAATCAAGACAGTGTGGTATTGACATAAAGATAGACAAATAGGTCAATGGGACAGAATAGAGAGTTTTGAAACAAACCCATACATATACAGACAATTCAGTGATTAACAACTACGACTGCTAACCAAAAGGTCGGCAGTTTGAATCCACCAGTCGCTCCTTGGAAACCCTATGGGGCAGTTCTACTCTGTCCTGTAGGGTCACTATTAGTCAGAATTGACTTGAGGGCAATGGAGTTTGGTTTTGGATTTTCAACTAAGTTACAAGGAGAATTCAATGGAGAAAGGAGACTTTACAATAAATGGTCCTAGGGTAATTGGATATTTATATGCAAAAAAATGAACCTGTATCCATACTTCCTTCGCACCAACTACAAAAATTAACTCAAAATGAATTATAGACCTAAATGTAAAACTTAAAATTATTAAACTTTTAGAAAAAACAAAAGAGAAAATCTTTCTGACAGTTGGCCTAGGTTAGAGAGTTGGGCAAAAGGACCACAAAGGAGCACTATGGGACTTTCTGGGATGATGGAAATGTTCTGTATTTTAATTACAGTGTTGGTTACACAGAGGTGTATATTTGATAAAACTCACTGAGCTACAAACTTAAAACAGGTGCATTATATTGTATGTAAATTATACATCAATAAAATTGTTTTTACAATACATATATTAATTTTTTTTTAAAAAGTGTGACAGATTAATATTTTCCAAAAATAATCACAGCAATATTTCCAATCCCACATGCTGTTCTAGAACCATGCCATTCCCCATCAAAATATGGTGTATTTCTCGTTCTCTTGAATCTTGTGGGACTCTGCTACTATTCATGGCAGATGTGATGCTGTATGACTTCCAAATCTAGATCATAAAGGGCAATATAATTTCAGCTTGGCTGGCTCTTTCTCTCTCTTTTAACATGCTATAAGGAAGCCCAGGGCACAAGGAGAGGCCACATGAGGTGTAGCCAAAAGTCTCAGCTAAAGTCTCTCAGCAGCCAGTATCAATCACTAGACACGTGAGTGAGTGACCCTTCAGATGATTCCAGCCCCTAGTTCTCAAGTCTTCCAGTTTATGCGCCTGTGATCATTAAGGCTGTGTGTCAACTTGGCTGGGCCATGATTCTTAGTGGTCTGGCAGTCATATAATGTAATCACCTCCATGATGAGATCTGAAATAATGTAATCACCTCCATGATGAGATCTGATATAATGTAATCACCTCCATGATGAGATCTGCTATGAGTAGCCAATCAGTTGAAAGGGAGTGTCCTTGGGGATGTGGCCTGCATCCAATATAGGTGGACTTTCTGGCAAAGCTCTCTGGCTTTTGCTCTGCTCTGGATCCTGCATTTGGCTTGTCAGCATCTGACCTCTAGTTCTTGGGACTTGTGGTTCTTGGGTTCATCAGCCCCTGCAGCTACGTGAGTCAGGAGAAGCCTCCAGCCTGACGCCTGACCCACGGACTTGAGACTTGCTAGCGTCTACGATTGCCAGCCATTTTCTTGAGATAAATCTTTCTCTCTCTCTCTCTCTCTCTATATATATATATGTACATGCTTCATTGGTTGTGCTTCTCTAGAGAACTCAGCCCAAAACACTGTGGAACAGATGTCCAAATTGCTGACCTCCAGAATCTGTGAGCATAATAACCAATTGTGTTATGTCACCATGTTCTGGTATAATTTGTAATGCAGCCATAACACCCCCCCCCACCCCAAAAAACACCCAAACCCATTGCCATCAAGTCAATTCCGACTCATAGCAACCCTATAGTGCAGAGTAGAACTTCCCCATAGAGTTCCCAAGGAGCACCTGGTGGATTTGAACTGCTGATCTTTTGGTTAGCAGCTGTAGCACTTAACCACTACACCTCCAGGGTTTCCAATGCAGCCATAGTACCTGGAATATCATACAATAAAGCAAACTGTTCTGATCAAAACTGTATTATTAGCCTTGATTGAAAATGTATTCTTGATTTTGTTTCTTTGTGCCAGAATGGCATCTCTAATAATGTGTCATATCACACCTTCCTACTTCTTGAAATATTACTTTACTATAAACATTTGTTGGGCATTTATCATGTACAGAAATTCAAGTTTACTTAGAAGTAATTTTCACAAGGTTAAATTTAATAAATGGCAGAACCATAATTTGAACAGTCTTCCTGAAATTAACTCCCTTGTTCTTACCCACAGCACTATAGTTCCTCTTAGTGTCACCATAGCTATTGTGATTGGTGACTAGACTTTGACCAACTAGAGTATTTTTGTTGTGCTCTGAAATCTTCCTTTCTCATCCAGTTTCATGGTCTTTTTCCTTGACATTACTTTTAGCCTTTTTGCCATAACTTTTAGTTCTCTTGATTTCTTTGTTTACCATGTCTGCTGTGTGTAGTATCTCCCACTCTGTCACAATCTACCTATACAATTCTCATCTTCTAAATTTGAGAGTAATTAGTGCTGCTGAGGGAACTCTTACCAGCATGTTGACAAGTGCTGCTACAAACTCCTTGCATCCAGCCTCAGCTGGGCTCTTGAGGCAGCCTAGCAATTTCTCATCATATCCCCCTTCCATTCCTCTAAAGCACTATTAAAGTTCTCTTCTCTCTCCACTCTCTACCACCACTCCTACTCTCAGCATGTCCTACTCTCAGCAGGTGACTCTACTTCTGATTTCACCAAGAAAATCAGACCATCAGCTAAGGGACTGGTTCCTCCTCCTGCCTACAGACCCAGTTCTATCAGTACTTTGTCTTTCCTTTTGTCTCAGTGGAAAGGGCCCACCACCCATCTATGCTTTAGACCCCCGTCCACCTGCTGCCTATCAAAGACCTTACTCCATCAGTACATCCTTTTCCTTTCTATTAGCTCTTTTCCCCTAGCATAAAAAGATGCTGAAATTCCTCCCATCTTAAACTCCACTCCTACTCCACATGCTCCCCTTGAAAATTATTCTATATTTGCTTGCTCTACTTTCTCACTACTCATTCTTCTCCCTCAGCCTACCACAATCTGGCTTATGTCCCCACTGCACTACTGAAACTGCTCTGGCCAAGGTTCCCAATGACTTCTACGTTGCCAAATTCCACAGACATGTCAGTTATTTTCTCACTAGGCCTCTTTATAGCCTTTGACACCACAGAAAATCTCTTCATTCTCAGCTTCTGTGACGGCATTCTCTGATGATAACTTTCCTACCTCTCCCTCCCACTCTTGGCTCCTCTTTCTCTGCTCATCCTTTAAATGTAGGTGTTCCTTAGAATCCTGACCCTGACATGTTTTGTTTTCATTGTGGCCCTTAAATGTTTGTTTCTTTTGGCAATAATACATATTTCCATGGTTTCTTCTATCACTTACATGATGCAGATTCTCATATCTTTATCTTTTGCTCAGACCATGGTCCTAAGTTTTAGATCAATATATTTAACTGCCTATTGATCATCAACATTTGTGTTTCAAAGTTTTCTCAGATTCAACGTGTTCAAAACTCATCTCATTTATTCTCTATGAAACCCTCCCTGGCCCACTTACCTTTGATAATATCTATTTGAATAAAATAAATAGCACCACTAGCCAGCTAGTCATGAACTAGAAATATGGGCATTTTCTGGAATTTTCCTTTTTCTTAAGCCCTATATCAACAAATTAATCAATTCAATCTCCTTGATATTTCTAGATTTATTCTCTGTTCTCCATCCAGAACTACTGCCAAAGCTTTAATTCAGGCAGCTATCTCTTGTGTGGACCACTGCAACTTCCTAGCTGGTTCTCCCTCCTTACAATACTACTTGACTGGTCTTTCTAAAATACAAACCTGACTGTGTAATTCTCCTGCTTAAAATCTACCTTTGGCTCTCCTGTTCCCAGAGAATAAACTTCAAACTTCTTAGCCCTGCACACAGGCATTCATAACCTAACTGACCCTCCCCATGCCCTCAGTTCCAAGAAAACCAAACTACTTGCACTTCCTGAACATGCCATGTTAATTCACCGCTTCACATCTCTGCACATACTTTTCCCTTACTTTCAATATGCCACTCTCTCCGAGTCCATTTATGAATTTCTCATCTTATTACAGCAGAATTTACTTTCCCCTCTGTACTACAGGAGACAATGCTTACATTGTAATATTTATTAATTTATATTAGTTTTCTATTGTTCTTGTAACAAATTACCACAAACTTAGTGGTTTAAAACAACAGAAATGTATTCTCTTACAATTCTAGAAACCAGAAGTCTGATGTGAGTCTTAAGGGGCTAAAATCAAGGTGTCAGCAGGGCCAGTTTGTCCTGGAGGCTCTAGGAGAGAACTTGTTCCCTTGCCTCTTCCAGGTTCTAGAGGCTACCAGCATTCCTTGGCTTGTGACTGTATCACTCCAGTCTTTGCCTCTGTCATCACATTGCCTTCTCCTATAGTTAAATCTCCCTCTGCCTCCCTCTTATAAAGACCTTTGTGATTACCTCAATCCCACCCAGATAATCCAGGATTATCTCTCCACCTCAAGATCCTTAATTTAACCACATGTGCAAAGTCCCTTTTGCCATATGATGTAACATATTCAAAGGTTCTAGGATTTAGGACATAGACATCTTGGGTGGGGGAATAATTTAACCTACCACACACGGTAGCAATAATCATTAATTAAATGTAAGCCTCCCAGACTGCACTGTGACCTTTTTTAGGGTAGGTCCAACATGTTATTCATTTTTGTCTGCTCAGTACCTGACATATAGTAAGATGTTAATAAAGATCTGTTAAATAAATCTAACAAAGTTGGGAAGTATGGGCAAATAAGACTAGCCTGGTAATGTGGGTCCAGATACTGAAGACTGGAAAATCAAACACCAGAATTTCAATTCAATCCTAAGGCGACAGGGCAACAGGGAAAACCACTATTAATTATATGTTCTCAAGATTGGGAGAAGTCATGAAAGTAGTAATTAGCAAAGATAAAAATGGCAGTAGTTAGCAGAATAAATTAGAGGTGGGGTGGGCTGGAGAGTACCCAGTAAGGAGATTCTTGCAGTAGTTCAGAAATGGGAAGATTAGAGTCTGATTGAGGCACTGGTGATTGGGAATGGAGAGAAAGAAAGCTGCAAGATTCATGTTACTAAAAATGATAATAAACTAATCTTCATAACAACACTATTAGTGACATTTCTCCACAATGTGTGGGGTTAGCATTTATTTGATACACAGTACGGAGGCAAACCGTCTGATCACACCTCCTTCCTCATACTTTTCTTTAAACTCTTTATTTTCAAAGAAACATTTCTGGCTTTTACTTTAATGTACAGACTAATAATGCTTTCACCAAAACTCATTCAGACATTCAATATTATTCTATACAATCTACTTAGATAACATGTGAAATCCTAATATCACAGGAACAAATGTGCTACATAGAATAATCTAATAGTCTAAATCAAATCAAAGGTCTATTTATGTAGATAATTTTTCAGGTAGAATTTGATTTAAAAAATTTAATTTTGAGGAAGAAATGAAAATCAATACTAAAAATTCTACTATATTTAGTTACTAATATTTAAGGGGAATAAGGAATAGGAGAAAAGCAAAGCAAAATAAAATGAAAACACTGCCAAGTATTACAGGTGGAGTTGCTTGATATCATATCTTATCAAAAATCTATACTTACTGTCATACCGACAGCCTCTCCCCTCACCCATGCCAGTTATCAATTTATTGTCTCTCAGCTCCAAATCCACCCTTCATTGCTTGCTCTGCAGTATTGGAGCTGGATTCTAAATATTTCTCCATTGCCAGCTGGCACAACAGTAAGCTTTGTCAGTAGAGGGCACTGGAGGGACACTGGAGAAGGAAGAAGACTGCCTCCTTGGTTTCAGTGTGTTTTTCACTTCAGTCTCCTGGCCAGCAGCATGTGGCACCATTCTGTGGGCAGCTCCCCCTGGAACCTACTTCAGGTGGCTTCGAAGCAGAGTGCTGCTGGTAGGGCACACACCCTGTGACTGGCTTCCCCTGGAACCTCTAGGTAGCTTTGCAGCAGAGTGCAACTTTCCTATAAACAGCTTCTCCCAGCAGCACCTCGGTCAGCTTGCTGCAAGTTTAGAGGTTTAGCACCTCCCCAAAGATGATTTCCCCTAAACTCCAGAGGGCAGACTTCTAGCAAGTCCTACCAGCAAAGCATCCAGAGAACTTCTTTGTTATCCATATGAGCCATGGCCATGCCCTCTTCCACAAGGTTTGAATCTCAGCCCTGCTGGGAGGGAGGGTAGTGTTCTATCTCAGCCCTCGGGGGCAGTGGCTGATCCCTATGTCTGCCATGCCTGTAATTCTTAGAGATCTCTAATTCTTACTACTCAATTCCCCATTATTCCAATCCCCTATTAATAATTCTTGATATTAAACTTTCCCTATTCAAATTACTGTTTGGTTTCTGTCTCCTGATTGGACCCTGACTGATACACCCTGTCTGCCCTCCCACCCTCCACATCCCACCACCCCCGTGGAAAGTAGAAACAACTGTTCTCAATGGGCTGTAAGAGGCTTTTAATGTGACCCAGATTATCTAGAGTGATAAAATATTTTGATACCCAAAAAATTCTTTGACTTGGCCCTAAACTGTGGAAATTAAACTAGTTGCATACTAGAATGAAAAGTAAAGAAAGACATTAGTTTTAGAATTTTTCTTTGTTTCAGAATCAAACATTGAAAAATGTATTGTAAAACCAACAACAGCAAGTACGCTTAGTTTCATAGGTTTTTCAGTTATTCTATACCTGCCTTTTCTGAGGAAATCAAAATACCTCTGAGCTCAGTTCTAAGGATTTACCTACATAAGAACTTTTTTATTTTATTTTATTTTATTGTACTTCAGGTGAAGGCTTACAGAACAAATAGTTTCTCATGAAACAGAAGTACACATTGTTTTATAACATTGGTTAACAATCCC
>NW_004443982.1:12946323-12974099 GCF_000243295.1 Trichechus manatus latirostris | reverse complement strand
CAGTAAATCTGGTCTTTTTTTTGTGAGTTAGAATTATGCTCTACATCCTTCTCCAGCTCTGCCCAGAACCCTCTGTTGCAATCCTGGTCAGAGCAGTCAGTGGTGGTAGCTGGGTACCATTTAGCTGTACCGGACTCAGTCCGGTGGAGGCCTTGGTAGAGAACTTTTATTTTTTATAGTACTTTAGATGAAGGTTTACAGAGCATACTAGCTTCTCATTAAACAATTAACACACATATTGTTTTGTGACATTGGTTGCCAACCCCATGACATGTCAACACTCTCCCCTTCTCGACCCTGGGTTCCCCATTACCAGCTTTCCTGTCCCCTCCTGCCTTCTTGTCCTTGCCCCTGGGCTAGTGTGCCCATTCAGTCTCATTTTGTTTTATAGGCTGAAGGGTGAACTTCAGGAATGACTTCATTACTGAACTATAAGGGTGTCCAGGGGCCATACTCTCGGGGTTTCTCTAGTCTCTGTCAGACCGGTAAGTCGTCTTTTTTTTTTTGTGAGTCAGAATTTTGTTCTACCTTTTTTTCTAGCTCTATCCAGGACCCTCTATCACGATCCCTGTCAGAGCAGTCGGTGGTGGTAGCCAGGCATCATCTAGTTGTGCCAGACTCAGTCTGGTGGAGGCTGTGGTAATTGTGGTCCATCAGCCTTTGGTCTAATCTTTCCCTTGTGTCTTCGGTTCTCTTCATTACATGAGAACTTTTTAAATTTATTTTTTTATAATTTATTTTGTTGTTGTTGTTGTTGAGAATATACACAGCAAAAATACATAAGTTTCTACATATACAATTCAGTGACACTGATTACATTGAGTTATACACCCATTCTCATCTTCCTTTTCAGGGTTGTTCCTCCCACATTAACATAAACTTACTACCCTCTAAGGTTCCTATCTAATATTTCGAGTTGCTGTTGTCACTTCGATCCCATATAGATAGTTCTTAAAAGAGCATAATGCTCAAGGCAGACATTCTTTACTAGTTAAGCTAAACTACTGTTTGATTTTAAGAACACTTCTTGTAATAGTTTTGGTATAAGGTTTAAAGACTATCTTAGGGCAATATTTTTTGGGGTTCATCCAGCTTCAATGGCTCCAGAAAGTCTGGAGTCCATGAGAATTTTAAATTCTGTTCTACATTTTCCCCCTTTTGATCAAGGTTCTTCTATAGAATCTTTGATCAAAATGTTCAGTAACGGTAGCTGGGCACTGTCCAGTTGTTCTGGTCTCATGGCAAAGGTGGCAGTTGTTTATGGAGGCAATTAACCACACATTGCATTTCCTCCTCTTATTCCTGACTCTCCTTTTTCTTCTGTTACTCCAGGCAAATAGAGACCAATTGTTGTATCTTGGATGCCTATTTGCAAGCTTTTAAGACCCTGGGCACTATGCAATGAACTAGGAGGTAGAACAGAAGCACTAAACACGTTATTAGGCCAATTAACTGGGGTGTCCCATGAAACCATGAACATAAACCTCCAAACTAAGGAACCAAATTCCATGAGGTGTTTGGTTGTACATAAGCAGACTCAGCAGCTACTCTTTTTTTTGGTCATTGTTGTAAATATATCTATCACACAACTTTTGTGAATTCAACTTTTTACAGGTGTACAACTTATTGACAATTACAACAACTGGCAGGGTAACTCTACCCTTAATCAATGCAACTTTTCCATCGTCATAACTGAAACTCAGTACTCCATAAGCAATAACCCCCTCTTTTCCCCTCCCTCCTGCTCCTGGTAACCACTAATAAACTTTGGTCTCTAAACATTTGCCTGTTCTTGGCTTTTTATATAAGTGAGGTCATTCAATATTTGTACATTTGTGATGGCTTATTTCACTCAGCATACTCTCTTCAAGCTCCATCCATATTATAGCATGTATCAAGACTTCATTTATCTTACTGGCTGAGTAGTATTCCATTGTATGTATGTACTACATTTTGTTTATCCACTCATCTGTTGATGGGCATTTAGGTTGTTTCCACCTTTTGGCTATTTTGAATAGTGCTATGATGAACGTTGGTGTACAAGTCTCCGAGTCTCTGCTTTCAAGTCTTTTGGGTATATACCTAGAAGTGGAATTGTTAGGTCATATAGCAGTTCTAGTTTTAGTTTTTTGAGGAAGTGCCACACTGTTTTCCACAACAGCTGTACCATTTTGCATTCCCACCAGCAATGGATAAGGGTTCCAATTTCCCCACATCCTTGTCAACATGTTATTATTATTTTTAATCTTAGTCATCCTAGTGGGAGTGAAATGGTATCTCACTGTAGTTTTGATTTGCATCTCTCTGATGGCTAATGACGTTGAACATCTTTTCATGTGTTTGGTGGCCATTTGAATGCCCTCTTTGGTGAAATGTCTATTCAAGTCCGGTTATCCATTTTTTGATTGGGTTATTTGTCTTTTTGCTAAGTTGTCTAAGTTTTGTATATATTTTGGTTATTAGATTCTTATTGGATATATGGTTTTCGAAGATATTCTCCCAGTTGGTAACTTGTCTTTTCACTTTTCTGGTAAAGTCTTTTGATAAGCAAAAGTTTTTAATTTTTATGAGGTCTCATTTATTTGTCTTTTGCTGTTTGTGCTTTTGTTATTATATTAGAGAATCCATTGTTAAAAGCTAGGCCCAACAGCGTTGCCCCTGCATTTTCTTTTAAGAATTTTATGGTTTTAGTTTGCGAATTTGGTCCTTAATCCATTTTGAGCTTGTTTTTGTGTATGGTGAGAGGCATGGATCCTGTTTCATTTTTCTGCATGTGGAAATCCAGTTTTCCCAACACTGTTTATTAAAGAGCCTCTTCTTTCCCCATTGAATGGACTTAGCACCCTTGTTAGAAATTAGTTGACCATCAATGTGTGGGTTTATTTTTGGACCCTCAATTCTATTCCATTGGTCTATATGTCTATTGTTGTCTTAGTCATCTAGTGCTGCTGTAACAGAAATACCACAAGTGGATGGTTTTAATGAAGAGAAGTTTACTTCCTCACAGTTAAAGTAGGCTAAAAGTCCAAATTCAGGGCGTCAGCTCCAGAGGAAGGCTTTTCCTCTCTGTCAGCCTTCTCTTCGGTGTTCCCCCGGACTAGGAGCTTCTCTGCGCAGAGACTCCGGACCAAAGGACGCGCTCTGCTCCCAGCACTGCTTTCTTGATGGTATGAGGTCCCCCTGTCTCACCTCTCACTTCTGTCTTTTATATCTCAAGAGATTGCCTCAGGGCACAATCCAGTCTTGTAAATTGAGTCCTGCCTCACTAACACAACTGCCACCCATCCTCCCTCATTAACATTATAGAGGCAGGATTTACCACACGTGGGAAAATCACACAATACCGGGAATCATGGCCCAGCCAAATTGATACACACATTTTTGGGGGGACATAATTCAATCCATGACAATTGTTATACCAGTAAAGGGCTGTTTTGATTACTGTAGCTGTATAATATGTTTTAAAATTAGGAAGTGTGAGTCCTCCTACTTTGTTCTTCTCTTCAACACTGCTTTAGCTATTTGGGGCCTCTTCCACTTCATATAAAGTTGAGGATTGGTTTTTCCATTTCTGTAAAGAAGGTTGTTGGAACTTTGATTGGGATTGCATTGAATCTATAGATCGCTTTGGGTAGTACTGACATCTTCACGATATTAAGTCCCACATAAGAATTTTATTCTGTGTTCCAGGGCTCCCGAGCTTTCCAGTGGCCACTCCACCACTGGTTGACAGATAATCTGTCCTTCGAAATTATTTTACAGACCTAAACCTCTTACTAAAAATCAAAAGTGCTTTACAGTTCAAAAGGCAACCACTACTTACTTCCTTATTGTTGTAGTTGTTGTTAGGTGCCATCGAGTTGGTTTTGACTCATAGAGACCCTGTGGACAACAGAATGAAACATTGCCGGGTCCTGTGCCATTCTCACAATTGTTGTTATGCTTGACCCCATTGTTGCAGCCACTGTGTCAATCTATCTCCTTGAGAGTCTTCCTCTTTTTAGCTGACCGTTAACTTTACCAAGCATGATGTCCTTCTCCAGGGACTGGTCCCTCCTGATAACATGTCCAAAGTAAGTGAGATGGAGTGTCACCACCCTTGCTTCTAAGGAGTATTCTGGTTGTACTTCTTCCATGACAATTTCCTTAAAATGCTTATTTTCTGAGAAGAGTGCTAAAATATAAAAAACTGCCTAAAATTTCCCTATCTTTTGATTATAACAATTATTAAAATTCAGTTTTAATAAACAGTGCTGGACTGGATTTTATACAGTCTCTTTCTAACTGTAGAACACAATATGTCCTTATTTTAGCCTCCTGTTCACAGTAACAAATTATTCACTGCTGTCATATGTATCCTGAATTGCTACTTAATGAGGACATGTGATTCTATGGTAGAATTTTAGTATTGCTTTGGAACAAAGTAGCACCAAATACTACAATCTCACTCAAACATTCCAACCCCCCCCCCAAAAAAAAAAAAACTAAACCCACTGTCATCCACTCAATTTTGACTCATAGGGATCCTATAGGACAGAGTAGAACTGTCCCATAGGGTTTCCAAAGCTGTAAATCTTTACAGAAGCAGACTGCCACATCTTTCTCCCGTGGAATGGCTGGTGGGTTTGAACTGTGCCACTAGTGCTCCTTACTCAAACATTAGGACAACAAATTTTAAGTTTAAAAATTATACAGTGTGGTCCATTAAAGATGGCCACAAACTCTTTGCCATCTCTCCCATCCAGAGGTTCCCTTCCCTTCAATCTAGGTAGGTTCTGTGACTTCTCTGACCAAGAAAATATAGTGGAAATGACATTGTGCCAGTTTCCAGGCTAGCTTGATGAAGCATTTTCCTTATTATCTAGGTTCCTGGAACCATAACATTTTGGCCTTTGGTTGAGATTAGTTTTAAAATATCAGATTTTGTAGATGGTTAGTATAACTGTCAAATTTCACTTAAAAGACATAATTTCACTTATAAGACATAAATATCACATTTACTATAATTTTATCCCTTTAAATATTCTTGCCTTAATTTTAAAAATAATTATTAAATAGGATATCCTGAGTAATTTCCATTAATGTCTATTGGTAAAGCTGTTTTAATTCTTCTTTACTGAAGTGTTATCAGTATGTTAGGGTTAAAAAAAAAGTTTGAAAAATACTATGTAATGCGGTGAATTTAATTAACTTAAGAGAAAACACCAACAGAAAGTAGCCACTATGTAAATTCTGAATGGAAGAGGGAAACTCACTTGCTATCTGAGTTAATAATCCTGAGAAAATTTTAAGAAAAAAATAAACATGAAAATGACCTCATATTAGATCTTAGTTGTGTAACTCTTTACTGGTGAAAAGAGGTGTTTCAATTAGTAAATTGGACAGATGCAGTCATGTATGATAAACAAGAACACAAAACGGTCCATTCTCCACATATCATCAATCCTTAAAAAGCATCTCAGACTTATGAATAGAAAATTTATTTTATCAGCCACCTTGGTAGCAAAGATATTTACAAAAAGACAGAAACTTCCATGAACATACTTTTTTTTTTAATAAAAAATAAATTAGGAAATTTGTTTTTTCTAACTATTAGAAGAAAATTCACATCTTGTCTGAGCCTAGAAAACTACTTTACAGTGGCTTTTTTAAAAAAAGCTAATAGGAAAAACTAATTAAAATTCAAAACAAAACACAACAAAAAAACAGGACATTGTAGAGATGGGGCGGAGGTAGACAATGTGAAAGATAATTCCAGATTTAACATAGGATGAGTCAGAAGACCACCACTCATCTGTCAGTTTGTTGGACTGTAGTGGCTTACATGTTGCTGTGATGCCAGCAGGGTCATCCACGGTGGACACATTGCAGCAGAGCTTCCAGACTAAGAAGGACCTGGCAGTCAAATTCTGAAAGAACTGGCCAATGAAATCTTATGAACAGCAGCAGATCATTGTCTGATATACTGCCGGAAGATGATCCCCTCAGGTTGGAAGGCACTCAAAAGATGACCGGGGAAGAGGTGCCTCCTCAAAGTAGAGTCTACCTTAATGACGTGCATGGAATAAAACTTTCAGGACCTTCATCTGCTGATGTGACATGACTCAAAATGAAAAGAAACTGCTGCAAATATCCATTAATAACTGGAATGTGGAATGTATGAAGTATGAATCTGGGAAAACTAGAAGTCGCCAAAAATGAAATGGAGAGCATAAAGATCAATATCCTAGGCATTAGTGAACTGAAATGGACTGGTATTGGCCTTTTTTTTTTAAAAGCAAAAAAGAAAGCTTTATTCAGCATAAATTCAAAGGGGCAAAAGTGGGAAGGGGACAATCATGCTGCCAGAGTCATGTCTGTCTGAGTCCAAGGAAATATCACAGAAGAGACAAAAGTGGGAAAACAGACAAGCATGCTGCTATAGCCATGTCTGTCCAAGTCCAAAGAATATTATGGAATAGGCAAGAATGGGAAAATGCAGAAGCATACTGCCACAGCCATGTCTGCCCGAGTCCAAAGAATATTACAGAATAGGCAAGAATGGGAAAACGGAGAAGCATGCTGCCACAGCCATGTCTGCCCAAGCCCAAAGACCATTACAGAGTCATCAGTATATATTAACATTACAAACAGGCAAAACCATTGAAAGCTTCATATTGGCCATTTTGAATCAGACAACTGTATGGTCTACGATGCTGGAAATGACAAACTGAAGACACATTTCATTATAATATTTTACTTTGTCTTCTTGAACTGCCCTTTGAAATCTTCTGTTCAGCTCTTTTACTTCAGCATTTCTTCCTTTTGCTTTAGCTACTCTACGTTCAAGATCAAGTTTCAGAGTTTCTTCTAACATCCATTTTGGTCTTTTCTTTCTTTCCTTTTTAATGACCTTTTGCTTTCTTCATGTGATGATGTCCTTGATGTCATCCCACAACTCTTCTGGTCTTTGGTCATTAGTGTTCAATGCATCAAATCTATTCTTAAGATGGTCTCTAAGTTTAGGGGGGATATACTCAAGATCATACTTTGGCTCTCATGGACTTGCTCTAATTTTCTTCAGCTTCAACTTAAACTTCCATACGAGCAATTGATGGTGTGTTCCGCAGTCAGTCCCTGGCCTTGTTCTGATTGATGATACAGAGCTTCTCCACCATCTCTTTCCATATATGGAGTCGATTTGATTTCTGTGTATTCCATTTGGTGAGGTCCATGTGTATAGTCATCATTTATGTTGTTGAAGAAAGGTTTTTCCAATGAATAAGTCATTGGTCTTGCAAAATTCTATCATGTGATCTCTGGCATTGTATCTATCACCAAGGCAATATTTTCTAATTACTGATCTTTCTTTGTTTCCAACTTTTGCATTCCAATCACCAGTGATTATCAATGCATCTTGATTGCATGTTTGATCAATTTCAGACTGCAGAAGTTGGTAAAAATCTTCAATTTCCTCATCTTTGGCATTAGTGGTTGGTGCGTAAATTTGAATAACAGTTGTACTGACTAGTCTTCCTTGGAGACGTATGGATATTATCCTATCACTGATAATGTTGTACTTGAGGAGAGATACTGAAATGTTCCTTTTGACCATACTTATTCAATCTGTATGCTGAACAAATAATCTGAAATACTAGACTATATGAAGAAGAACACAGTGCAGGAGTGGAAGAAGATTCATTTAACCTGTGATATGCAGATGACACAACCTTGCTTACTGAAAGTGAAGAGGAATTGAAGCACTTACTGAGGAAGATCAAAGACTACAGCCTTCGGTACGCATTACACTTCAACATAAAGAAAACAAAAAGCCTCACAACTGGACCAATAAGCAAAATCATGATAAACGGAAAACATACTGAAGTTTTCAAAGATTTCATTTTACTTGGATCTACAATCAATGCGCATAGAAGCAGCAGTCAAGAAATCAAATGGCTTATTGAATTGGGCAAATCTGCTTCAAAAGACCTCTTTAAAATGTTAAAAAGCAAATATGTCACTTTGAGGACTAATGTGCATCTGACCCAAGCCATGGTATTTTCAATCATCTCATATGCATGCAAAAGCTGGACAATGAATAAGGAAGACTGAAGAATTGATGCCTTTGAATTATGGTGTTGGTGAAGAATACTGAATACACCATGTATTGCCAGAAGAACGAATAAATCTGTCTTGGAAGAAATACAGCCAGAATGCTCCTTAGAAGAGAGGATGGCAAGACTTTGTCTCACTTACTTTGGACATATTATCAGGAGGGACCAGTCCCTGGAGAAGGACATCATGTTAGGTAACATAGAGGGTCAGTGAAAAAGAGGAAGACCCTCAACAAGATGGACTGACACAGTGGCTGCATCAAAGGGCTTAACCATAGCAATGATTGTGAGGATGGCGTAGGACTGGGTAATATTTCATTCTGTTATACACAGGGTCCATTATCAGTCGGAACTGACACAACAGCACCTAACAACAACAACCAATAGTAAAACAAACATTAAATACAAGCAAGAACTACACTTCATCTACTTCTCCAGGCTTAAATTTCATTTACTAACTATACTCCAAAATTCTTCTTTTGACCTAGTGTATAGAATGAGTTTCCCATCTACTGTTACCCATATGGAGCCCTGGTGGCACAGTGGTTAAGAGCTACAGCTGCTAACCAAAAGGTCGGCAGTTGGAATCCACCAGCCGCTCCTTGGAAACCCTATGGGTCGCTATGAGTTGGAATCAACTTGACAGTTAACAGGTTTGGTTTGGTTTTTTGGTTACCCATACATTAAGGGTTATGCACCTACCAACTCCACCAAAATCTCTGGCATCATCTATTTTCTATTTCTATATCTTCCTGAGGAATTCTCTAAATCACTTAATTTAAAAGCTAGCAAAATAGAGATTTGAAAAGCAAATTCTTTTCTCTCTTGCTATATAGTTAGGAAACTATATAGGAAAAGAGAAAAGAATGCTAAAAACAAATGAGGCAGAAATTCCACATACAGTAGAGGGGGAAAAACAAACAAAAACTAGCAAGCGTATTTCTCCCTTCATCTCACATTTTTTCAAAGTGTTACATTTCTTGAATGTGATATTAAAATGAAATTGAATATATAAGCCAAAGGGCTTTGAGAACTCTAGGATACAAACATGCCAATGTCTTTAACCAAAGTCACACTTAAGTAATATGAGATAGCAGACCCAGATAAAGATAAACTTATGATAAAATGATGGTATTAGGAATTATGGCCAACATAATATATATAATATCAAGCCATGTTTACACTTAGAATTACATTGAGCAAATGGCCACACACTTTCAGAGGCAGGTAAGCAGGACTTAAAATTCTTCTCTGCATTTTTTAAAAGACAATTTTTTTTGAATGAAAGAAATCCAGTTTTTTTACCCACATAGTTAATTAATTTCAAGGATAGTTATGATAAGTTGTCTCAGTTTTAGAGATTCATCAGCAGATTTTCACAAAACAGTAACTGTCAACAGGATTTGATTAGCAAGACAATTATAAACTACATATTTGTAAAATTTGTATCTTACTTTAAATACAGTTGTTCCTAAAATGGAGCCCTGGTTGCGCAGTGGTTAACAGCTACAGCTGCTAACCAAGAGGCTGGCAGTTGGAATCCACCAGCCGCTCCTTGGAAACCCTATGGGGCAGTTCTACTCTGTCCTATAGTGTCACTATGAGTTGGAATCGACTCGGTGGCAACAGGTTTGGTTTGGGTTTGGTTGCTAAAATGCTGCCGCAATACAGCAAAATTATCTAATAGTTAAAAAACAGATTTGTTTTAAAGTTGACTCTTTAGCCTCAAAAGGCTCAACACAGCCATAAGAAAAACCATCAGGAAAAATTGCCACAGATGTACCAACAAGGTAGTTTGCTAAAATAAAAACCAAAAACCAGTTGCTGTCAAGTAGATTCCGACTCATGGAGACTTTACGTGTGTCAGAGTAGAACTGTGCTCCATAGGGTTTTCAATGGCTGATTTTTCAAAAGTAGACCACCAAGTCTTACTTCTGAGGTGCCTCTGGGTGGACTGAAACCTCTAAACTTTCAGTTAACAGCCGAGTGTGCGTTAACCTTTGCACCACCCAGGGACTCCCATAATGTACTGCTAAGATCTATAGAAATACATTATTTTCTATATAGAATATTTGCTTTAAAAATAAAATAAAATAAAAACCTAATAGGAAAACCTCTTTTAGGAATATATTAGCTAGTCAGCCATATGGTACCTGAATGACTACTATGATCTGGAACTGTGAAAAGGGAGTGTTTTGTTGAAAATTATTCCATTCGATGAAGCTGAACTCTAGCAGTTTTCTTGAACTATTTTGTGCAATACAAAAACCCTTTTTGTTTTCTCCACAGAACCACTTTTAAGGAATGTGATTTTTAAAATACTAGTCAAGTTTAAGGACTCCATTAGCCTTAAGAATCAATGCTCAAAAATGATTATCTGATAACTGAAAATGAAATAAATATTTCGCATATATATGATGTGGCACATAAAGGATAATTCATTAATGTTTGAAAGCCTAGGTCTTTTCATTTCAAATACTGAATTTATAAATTATAATTTGATATATTAAATGTGTGACCAGAACCGGACGAAAGGTAACGGGGAACCCAGGGTGGAAATGGGGAGAGTGCCGACACATTGAGGAGACTGCTACCAATGTCTTGGAACACTCTGTGTCCAAATTACTGAATGGGAAACTATTCTGCTATGTAAACCTTCACCTAAAAAATGTGACCAGGTCTTAAAAATACATGATCAAACTGTTCAGGAATCATACTTTATGGTATTGTATATGACGAAAATAAACAAAAGTATAAGCCTGAATTGAAATTTGCTGGATTATTTCTAACCATTTCAATTACAAACTACAATGGAAGAAATGGTGACGCTAAGTACATGCAAATGCAAATAAGAGATTTTGGCAAAAGCTTTCTGCATGCAAAAGGAGGAGACAAAGGTTTATTAGCTGGACAGTAATTATTTCACAAAACTAACATAAATTCCCTATGTAAATTAAATCTACTAAATAGTCACATTTCCTTAAGAAAATAAGTGACAGTTTTCATTGATGCCATCAGATACATCAATTAGGGTTTGCCTGTATAGAACAATTTGGATTATTAGGGAACCTGTTTTTACCTATACGCCCAAATTTTTGTGGCATAATTATCCATTTTGTGGATGAGTGTATAGGTAATAAGGAACTTTTTTTTTAATTTTGAAATAAATGTAGATTAACAGAAAGCAGCAAAAATAGTAGAAAAAAGAGTCTGTGTAACTTGCACCCAGTTCCCCATGATGGTAACTTCATACGTAACTACAGTACAATATCAAAAACAAGCAACTGGCATTGGTATAATCCACACACATTCAGATTTCACCAGTTTACATATGCTCATGTCTCTCTGTGTACAGCTATTCAATTTTGTCACCTGTGTATATTTATGTAGCCACCACAACAGACATACAGAACTGTTCCATAAGTCCCCCAGAAAGATCCATTGCTACCATCCACCTATTTCCCCATTCCTCACCCAAACGCTGCAGTCCCCAATACCTGACAACCACTAATCTGCTCTATAGTTCTATAATGTTATCACTCTGAGGCTGTTACATAAAAGACATCATACAGTATATGACCTTTGTTGTTGTTGTTAGATGCAGTCAAGTGGTTCAGACTCACAGTGACCTTATGTATAACAGAACAAAATGCTGCCCAGTGCTGTGCCATCCTCACAATCGTTGCTATGTTTGAGCCCATTGTTGCAGCCACTGTGTTAATCCATCTCGTTGAAGGTTGTTATGGGTTGAATTGTGTCCCCCCAAAATATGTGTTGTAAATCCTAACCTCTATGCCTGTAGTTATAATTCCCCTTGGGAATGGGTTGTCTTTGTTACGTTAATGAGACAGGATTAGTGTAGGGTGTGTCTTCGATCAATCTCTTTTGAGATATAAAAGAGATTAAACAAGCAAGTGAGAGAAGCAGAGATGGGGGAAGAGAGATGTCAAGTCACATGATGACTGTCCAGGAGCAGAAGCTCCAGAGTCAACAGAGGAAGCCTTCCCCTAGAGTTAGCATCCTGAATTTGGACTTCTAGCCTCCTGAACTTTGAGAAAATAAATTTCTGTTGTTAAAGTCACCCACTTGGGGTATTTCTGTTATACCAGCACTAGATAACTAAGGGACTTCCTCTTTTTTGATGACCCTCTACTTTACCTCGCATGATGTTCTCCTCCAGGGATTGGTCCCTCCTGATATCATGTCCAAAGTAAGCAAGACAAAGTCTCACCATCCTTGCTTCTAAGGACCATTCTGGCTGCACTTCTTCCAAGACAGATTTGTTCGTTCTTCTGGCAGTAGATGGTATATTCGATACTCTTTGCCAACACAATAATTCAAATGCATCAATTCTTCTTCGGTCTTCCTTATTCATTGTCCAGCTTTCACATGCATATGAGACAATTGAAAATTTGGGTCATGCGTATCTTAGTTATCAAAGTGATATTTCACTTTTTAACACTTAACAAAAGGTCTTTTGCAGCAGATTTGCCCAGTGCAATACGCCATTTAATTTCTTGACTGCCACTTCCATGATCATTGATTGTTGATCCAAATAAAATGAAATCCTTGAAAACTTCAGTATTTTTTCCATTTGTCATGATGTTACTTATTGGTCCACTTGCGAAGGTTTTTGATTTCTTTATGTTGAGGTGTAATCCATACCAAAGGCTGTAGTCTTTGATCTTCATCAGTAAGTGCTTCAAGTCCTCTTCGCTTTCAACAAGCAAGGTTGTGTCATTCGCATATCGCAGGTTGTTTATGAGTCTTCCTCCAACCCTGATGCTGCTTCATATATAGTCCAGTTTTCATGTGTTTGTTGGACATTTGAATATCCACTGGCGAAATGGCTATTCAAGTCCTTTGCCCGTTTTTTGACTGGGTTGTCTTTTTGTTGTTAAGCTGAAGAAGTTTTATATATATTTTGGATATTAGACCCTTATCGGATATATGGTTCCCTAAGCTTTTCTTCCAATCTATACGTTGACTTTTCATTTTTGATAAAAAGTCCTTTGATGAACAAAAGTACTGAATTTTTTAAAACTGATTTATTTTGTTGTTGCTGAGAATATACATAGCAAAACACAGACCAATTCAACATTTTCTACATGTACCATTTAGTGACATTTATTACATTCTTCAAGTTGTGCAACCATTCTCACCCTACTTTTCTGAGTTGTTCTTCCCCTATTAACATAAATTCACTGCCCCTTAAGATTCCTATCTAATCTTTCAAGTTGCTGTTTTCACTTTGATCCCATATAGATAATTCTTAAAAGAGCATAATGCTCAAGGCAGACATTTTTTACCAGTTAAACTAGACTACTGTTTGGCATTAAGAAGACTTCAGAGGATATTTTTGGTTTAAGGTTCAAAGATTATCTCAGGGCAATAGTTTCAGGGGTTCATCCAACCTTCACAGCTTCAGGAAGTCTGGAGTCTGTGAGAATTTGAAATTCTGTTTTGATCAGGATTCTTCTATGGAAGCTTTAATCAAATTTTCAGTCATGGTAGCCACGCACCATCCAGTTCTTCTGGTCTTAGGGCAAAGGAGGCAGTTGTTCATGGAGGCAATTAGCCACACATTTCATATCCTCCTTCTATTCCTGACTCTCCTTCTTCTGTTGTTCCAGGTGAACAGAGGCCAACTGTTGTGCCTTGGAGGGCCTCTTGCAAGCTTTTAAGACCCTAGGCTCTACGCAACGAACTAGGAGGCAGAAAAGAAGCACTAAACACGTTATTTGGCCAATTAACTGGGATGTCCCATGAAACTATGACCCTAAACCTCCAGACCAAGGAACCAAATCCCATGAGGTGTTTGGTTGTACATAAGCAGACTCCGCAGCTACTCTCTTTTTTTTTTTGGTCATTGTTGTAAATATACCACACAACTTCTGTGAATTCAATTTTTTACAGGTGTACAACTTACTGACAGTAATTACAATTGGCTGTGCAACCGTACCCTTAATCAATGCGATATTTCCATCACTGTTAACTCCCCCCTTTCCTCCTCTCTCCTGCCCCTGGTAACCAATAATAAACTTTGTTCTCAATACATCTGTCTTTTCTTGTCTTTTTATGTAAGTGAGGTTATACAATATTTGTCCTTTTGCGACTGACTTATTTCACTCAGCATAATTTCTTCAAGCTCCATCCATATTGTAGCATGTATCAAGACTTCATTTCTCCTACCGGCTGAGTAGTATTCCATCATATATATGTACCAACCCATTGGCATTAAGTCGATTCTGACTCACAGCAACCCTATAGGACAGAGTAGTACTGCCCCATAGGGTTTCCAAGGAGCGGCTGGTAGATTCGAACTGCCGACATTTTGGTTAGCAGCCATAGCTCTTAACCACTCCTCCACCAGGGCTCCATGTATGTACCGCATTTTGTTTATCCATTCATCCGTTGATAGGTATTTAGGTTGCTTCTACCTTTTGACTATTGTGAATAGTGCCGCAATGAAGACTGGTGTAAAAGTCTCTGCTTTCAAGTCTTCTGGGTATATACCTAACAGTGCAATTGCTGGGTCATATGGTAGTTCTGGAGCCCTGGTGGCACTGTGGTTAAGAGCTTGGTTGCTAACCAAAAGGTCAGCAGTTCAAATTCCCCAGCCGTTCCTTGGAAACCCTATGGGGCAGTTCTACTCTGTCCTATAGGGTTGCTATGAGTCGGAATCCACTCAATGGCAATGGATTTGGTTTGGTTTTGGATGGTAGTTCTATTTTTAGCTTTTTGAGGAACTATCACACTGTTTTCCACAACAGCTGTACCATTTTGCATTCCTACCAGCAACGAATAGGATTCCAATTTCCCGACCTCCTTGCTAACATTTGTTATTTTCCTTTTTTTTTTAACCTTAGCCATTCTAATGGGTGTGAAGTGGTATCTCATTGTGGTTTTAATTTGCATCTCTGATGGCTAAAGACTTTGTGCATCTTTTCATGTGTTTGTTGGCCATCTGAATATCCCCTTTGGTGAAATGTCTATTCAAGTCCTTTGCTCACTTTTTAATCGGGTTCTTTGTCTTTTTGTTGTTAAGCTGTAGAAGTTTCATATGTATTTTGGATATCAGACCCTTATCGGATATATGGTTCCCTAAAATTTTCTGTAGGTTGACTTTTCACTTTTTTGATAAAGTCCTTTGATGAACAAAAGTATTTAATTTTTATGAGGTTCCATTCATCTATTTTGTCCTTCGTTGTTTGTGCTTTTGACATTATATCAAATAATCCATTGTTAAAAACTAGGCCCAATAGCCATGCCCCTATTTTTTCTTCTAAGAATTTCATGGTTTCAGTTTTCACATTTAGGTCCTTAATCCATTTTGAATGGGTTTTTGTGTATGGTGTCAGACATGGACCCTGATTCATTCTTCTGCATGTGAAAATCCAATTTTCCCAGCAACTATAGATTCTTTTTATAAACTACTTTATAATACTGAAGAAAAAAAAAGATGTGTGTTAAAGGAAGGGAAGTTCACATGACATCGATGGCTATTAACATCACATAAAGATAGCCAGATACTTTGTGCCTCCTGATGGGAGTATATACTACCATTTATGAAGTATTCTTGCAGCAGCAGGAGGAAAAGTTCATGTATAATTTATGGCTATGGAAGGAAACTAGAGGTAGCAGAGCAGAAGCCAGGAGTCCAAATTCTTTATCACATTTAATCTTCTTATCTTCTTCATGGGAAACCCTGGTGGCATAGTGGTTAAGAGCCATGGCTGCTAACCGAGAGGCTGGCAGTTCGATTCTACCAAGCGCTCGTTGGAAACCCTATGGGGCAGCTCGACTCTGTCCTTTAGGGTCGCTATGAGTCGGAATGGACTCTACGGCAACGGGTTTGGGTTTTCATCTTCTTCATGAAACAGAAAAATTAGTTATTATTATTATTACCATTTTAGAGAGGAGGAAACAAAATCAATGAATAAATGCCATTATTTTTTATTGTAGCTGCTACAACAGGTGTATAGTGATGTCTCATTATGGTTTTAATTGGCATTTCCCTAATGGATAATGATGTTGGACATATTTTCACGTGCTTGTTTTCCATTTGCATAAGCCTTTTTTTTTGGAAATTGTGTCTTTTAACAACTGTCTAATTGGATTCTTTTTTTTACTGTTGAGATTTGAAAGCTCTTTATATATTCTAGTATGAGGCCTTTGTCAGATATGTTTTTACAAATATTTTGTCTTAGTCTGTAGCTTGTCTTTTTATCCTCTTAACAGAGTCTTCAGCAGAGCAAAAGTTTTTAATTTTTATGAAGTCCAATTGATAATTTTTTCATCTATGGATCATGCATTTGGTACCATGTCTAAGAATTCTTCAGGTAGCTCTAGGTTCCAATGATTTTCTGCTGTGTTCTTTCAAAAGTTATATAATTTTATGTTTTACATTTAAATCTATGATGAATTTTGAGTTAATTTCTATATGAGATGTGACACTTAGGTTGAAGTTCATTTTTTCTTTTTTTTGCTTATGGATGCCCAATTGCTCTACCACCATTTGTTAACAAGACTACTGTTTCTTCATTGAATTGCTTTTTCACCTTTGTCAAAATTGAATTGGGTGTACTTATGTGGGGCTACTTCTGGGTTCTCTAATCTGTTCCATTGATATATGTGTCTATCCTCCATCAATACTACACCGTAATAATTCCTGTGACTACATACTAAGTCTTAAAATGGAGTAGAATAATCTTTCCACTTTATTCTAGTTTTTCAAAATTGTTTTAGCTATTCTTACTTTTTGGCCTGTCCACACATATTTGAGGTTAAGCTTGTCTACATCCACAAAAAAAAATTTTGCTGGGATTTTAACTGAAATATCTATAGATCAAATTGGGGACAACTGATATCCTTACTATGCTGAGTCTTGCAACTGATGAACACAGCACTTCTCTATTATTTAGATCTTTGATTTCTTTCATCAGAGTTTTTGAGTTTTCACCATATGAATCTTGTCTGTGTTTTGTCAGATTTATGCCTAAGCATTTCATTTTGTTTTGGGGAATTGTAAATGGTATTATGTATTTAACTGTGGTTTTCACATGTTCTATACTCCAAAAAACCAAACCCATTGCCATTGAGTTGACTCTGACTCATAGCGACTACACAGGGTTTCCAAGGCTATAAATCTTTATGAAAGCAGACTGCCACATCTTTGTTCCACGGAGCCCATGGTGGTTTCCAACCACCAACTTTTCAACTAGCAGTCAATCACTTTACCCACTGTGCCACCAAGGCTCCTTATGTTCTATACTAGTAAATAGAAATTCAGTTGATTTTGGTATGTTCATCTTCTATCCTATGACCTTCACGAACTCACTTATTAGTTCTAAGAGTTTTTCTGTAGATTCTTTGGGATTTTGTACATAGACTATCACGTCATCTGCAAATTGTTGTTGTTGTTAGGTGCTGTCGAGTTGGCTCCGACTCATAGTGACCCTATGTACAACAGAACGAAACACTGCCCGGTCCTGCGCCATCCTCACAATCATTGTTATGCTTAGGCCAATGGTGCCACCACTGTATCAATCCATCTCGTTGAGGGTCTTCCTGTTTTTCACTGACCCTCTGTTTTACTAAGCATGATGTCCTTCTCCAGGGACTGATCCCTCCAGATAACATGTCCAAAGTATGTGAGATGTAGTCCCGCCATTCTTGCTTCTAAGGAGCATTCTGGTTGTACTTCTTCCAAGACAGATTTGTTTGTTGTTTTGGCAGCTCATGGTATATTTAATATTCTTCGCCAACACCACAATTTAAAGGTGTCTTCCTTATTCATCATCCAGCTTTCACACGCATATGAGGTGACTGAAAACACCATGGCTTGGGTCAAGTGCACCTTAGTCTTCCAGGTGACATCTTTGCTTTTCAACACATTAAAGAGGTGTTTTGCAGCAGATTTGCTCAATGCAATACGTCATTTGATTTCTTGACTGCTGTTTCCATGGGTGTTGATTGTGGATCCAAGTAAAATGAAATCCTTGACAACTTCAATCTTTTCTCCATTTATCATGATGTTGCTTATTGGTCCAGTTGTGAGGCTTCAGGTCCTCTTCACTTTCAGCAAGCAAGGTTGTGTCATCTTCATAATGCAGGTTGTTAATGAGTCTTCCTCCAATCCTGATGCCCCGTTCTTCTTCATATAGTCCAGCTTCTCGGATTATTTGCTCAGCATACAGACTGAATAGGTATGGTGAAAGGATACAACTCAGATGCACAGCTTTCCTGATTTTAAACCACGCAGTATCCCCTTGCTATGTTTGAACGACTGCCTCTTGACCTATGTACAGGTTCCTCATAAGCACAATTAAGTGTTCTGGAATTCCCATTCTTTGCAATGTTATCCATAATTTGTTATGATCCACACAGTTGAAAGCCTTTGCACAGTCAATAAAACATAGGTAAACATATTTCTGGTATTCTCTGCTTTCAGCCAGGATCCATCTGACATCAGCGATGATATCCTTCATTCCACGTTCTCTTCTGAATCCAGCTTGAAATTCTGGCAGTTCCCTGTCGATATACTGCTGCAGCTGCTTTTGAATGATCGTCAGCAAAATTTTACTTGCACGTGATATTAATGATATTGTTCGATAAGTTCCACAATAGGTTGGATCACCTTTCTTGGAATAGGCATAAATATGGATCTTTTCCAGTCAGTTGGCCAGGTAGCTGTCTTCCAAATTTCTTGTCATAGACAAGTGGGCACTTCTAGCTGCTGCATCCGTTTGTTGAAACATCTCAATTTGTATTCTGTCAATTCCTGGAGCCTTGTTTTTTGCTAACGCCTTCAGTGCAGCTTGGACTTCTTCCTTTAGTGCCATCAGTTCCTGATCATATGTTACCTCCTGAAATGGTTGAACGTTGACCAACTCTTTTTGGTATAGTGACTCTGTGTATTCCTTCCATCTTCTTTTGCTGCTTCCTGCGTCGTTTAATATTTTCCCTGTAGGATCCTTCGATATTGCAACTCAAGGCTTTAATTTTTTCTTCAGTTCTTTCAGCTTGAGAAATGTCAAGTGTATCTTACCTTTTAGTTTTCTATCTCCAGGTCTTTGCACGTGTCATTATAATATTTTACTTTGTCTTCTCGAGCCGTCCTTCGAAATCTTCTGCAAATAGGGATGGTTTTATTTCTTCCTTTGCAATCTGTATACTTACATTTCCTTTTCCTGCCTTATTGAGATGGCTCAGCACTATGTTGAAAAAGAGTGGTGAGAGTGGACATCCTTGCCTTGTTCCCATTCTTAGGCGCAAAGCATTCAGTTTTTCACCATTAAGAATGATGTTAGCTATGGAACTTTTGCAGATACCCTTTACCAATTTGAGCAAGATCCCCTCTGTTCTTACTTGCATAGAGCTTTTATCATGAATCGGTACTGAATTTTGTCAAATGCCTTTTATGTATCTACTGATATGATCGTGTGTGTGTGTGTGTGTGTGTGTGTGTGTGTGTGTTTAGCCTGTTAATACGGGTGATTCCACCGACTGATTTTTGAATACTACACCAGATTTCTATTCCTGGAATAAACATCTCTTGGTCATGGTGTATAGTTGTTTTCATATGTAGCTGGATATGATTTGCTAATATTCCTTGCAGATTTATGCATCTATGTTTATGAAGGAAATTTTTCTTTTTTTTTTTTTAACTGTCTTTGGGTTTATTTCTACTTTATCTCTGGACTCTCAATTCTATGGCATTATAATCTACAGTTCTATCCTTATTCCAGTACCCCACCATCTTGATTACTGTAGCCTTGTAGGAAGTTTTAAAATCAGGAAATATGAGTCTTCTAACCTTGTCCTTCTTCAAGATTGTTATGGCTATTTGCGATCACTTGTATTTCCATATGAATTAAGATCAGCTCGTCAATTTCTGGAAAAAAAGCCAGCTGGGATTTTGATAGAAATTGCATTGAATCTTGTCATGGATTGAACTGTGTCCCCCCAAAATATGTGTCAACTTGGTTAGGCCATGATTCCCAGTATTGTGTGGTTATCCTCCATTTTGTGATTGATGTAATTTTTCTATGTGTTGTAAATCCTACTCTCTGCCTGTGGTTAAGGAGGCAAGATTAGGTTATGTTAAAGAGGATTAGGGTGGGATGTAACACCCTTACTCAGGTCACATCCCTGATCCAATGTAAACAGAGTTTCCCTGGGGTGTGGCCTGCAGCACCTTTTATCTTACAAGAGATAAAAGACAGAAGCAAGCAGAGAGACGTGGGGACCTCATACTACCAAGAAAGAAACACCGGGAGCATAGCATGTCCTTTGGACCCGGGGTCCCTGCACAGAGAAGCTCGCAGTCCAGGGGAAGATTGATGACAAGGACCTTCCTCCAGAGCCAAAAGAGAGAGAAAGCCTTCCCCTGGAGTTGATGCTCTGAATTTGGACTTCCAGCCTACTAGACTGTTAGAAAATAAATTTCTCTTTGTTAAAGCCATCCACTTGTGGTATTTCTGTTACGGCAGCACTAGATAACTAAAACAAATCTGTATATCAATTTGGGGAGTAACGCCATCCTAACAACACTAAGTCTTCTGATCCATGAACATGAGAGGTCTCCCCATTTACTCAGGTCTTCTTCAATTTCCTTCCATCATGTTTAGCAGTTTTCAGTGTACAAGTCTTGCACTTCTTTGATGAAATAAGTCTTTTATTCATTTTTGGATTTTTCATTGCTAGTATATAGAAACAAAAGGTCAGCAGTTTGGATCCACCAGCCACTCCTTGGAAACCCTATGGAATGGTTCTGCTCTGTACTATAGGGTCACTGAGTCAGAATTGACTCGACGGAAATGAGTTTTAGTGTACAGAAGTGAAATTGATTTTTGTATATTGATCTTGTATCCCACAACCTTGCTGAACTCATTTATTAGTGATAATCTTTTTTTTTTGTGGATTCCTTAAAATTTTCTATATACACGATGATGTAACCTGCAAAGAGAGAGAGTTTTTATTTCTCCCTTTCGAATCTGGATGCCTTTTATTTCTTTTTGTTGCCTAACTGCCCTGGCTAGAGCTTTGAATACAATTTTGAATAAAAACAGCAAGAGCAGACATCCTTGTCTTATTCCTGATCTCAGTGGGAAAGCATTAAGTCTTCCACCATTAAGTATGAAGTTATCTGTGGGTTTTCCCTAGATGCCTTTTATCAGGTGGAGGAAGTTGCCTTCTACTCCTAGCTTGTTGAGTGTTTTTTTTTTTTAATCATGAAAGGATGCTGGATTTTGTCATATGTTTTCTCTGCATCTATTGAGATGATCATGTGGTTTTTGACCATTATTCTATTAATAAGGTGTATTACATTAATTGATTTTTAAGCTTAAACACACTTGCATTTCTGGGATAAATCTCACAGTCATGATGAATAATACTTTTTCTTTTTAACAGCTTTATTGATATATAATTCATATATGATGTGGTTCACCCATTTTAACCATTCAATGGTTTTTAATATATTCACAGAGGTGTGTAACCAACACGACAATCAATTTTAGAACATTTTTTTTAATCACCTGAAAACGAGATCCGTACCATTACCAAACACTCACCATTAGCCCCCGGCCCAGCCCCTGGCAACCATTAATCTACTTTCTGTCTCTGTAAGAATTTGCCTATTCTGGGCATTTCATATAGATGGAATCTATAACATATGGTCTTTTGTGACTGGTTTCTTTCACTTAGCATGTTTTCAAGGTTCATCCATGTTGTACCATGTATCAGTAGTTGATTACTTTTTATGGCCAAATAATATTCCATTGTATGGATATACCACATTTGTTTATTTATTCATCAGTTGATGGACATTTGAGGTTCACCTTTTGGTTATTTTCCTCCTACAAATAATCCTCCAACAAATATTTGTGTACAAGTTTTTATGTGGACATATGTTTTCATTTCTTTTGGGTATAACTGCCAAGGAGTGAAATTGCTGAGAAAAAAGGTAACTCTATGTTTAAGTTTGTGAGCAACTATAACACTTTTTATAAGTTGACTGGATTCAGTTTGCTAATATTTCTTTGAATATACTTATATTTATATTCATAAGGGATACTGGTCTGTACCTTTCTTTTTTTGTGATGACTTTGTCTGATTTTGGTATCAAGATAATACATGACTTATAGAACAAGTTAGAAAGAGTTCCTTCCTCTTCAATTTTTTTGTAAGAGTTTGTTAATGACTGGTATTAATACTTCTTTAAATATGTGCCAGAATCCAACAGTGAAGCCATCTGGGCCTGGGCTTTTCTTTGTGGCAAGTTATTTGATTATACATTCAACCTCTTTACTTGTTATAGGTCTATTGAGAACTTCTATTTCTTCTTGGATCAATTTCAGTAGTTTGTCGTTCTCTAGGATTAGTCCATTTCATTTAAGTTATCTAATTTGTTGACATACAATTGTTCACAGTATTACCTTATCCTTTTTATTTCTGTAAGGTTGGTAATAATGTCCCCTATTTCATTCCTGATCTTAATAATTTGAATTTTCTCTCTTTTTATCGTGATCAGTTTAGATAACGGTTTCAAATTTTCTTGATTTTTTTTTCAAAGAACCAACTTTTGGTTTGTTGATTTTCTCTGTTTTTCTGTTCCCTACTTTATTTATTCCTGCTCTGAACTTTATTATTTCCTTCTTTCTGCATGCTTTGGGTTTAGTTTGCTATTTTTTCCCCTAGTTTCTTAAAGTGAAAGGTTAGGTTATTGATTTAAGTTCTTTTTTAATATAGGTATTTAAATTAATAAATTTCCCCCTAATTACTGCTTTTGCTGCATCCCGTATTGTTTTGGTATACTGTATTTTTGTTTTCATTTCTCAAAGTATTTTCTAATTGCCCTTGTGCTATTATTATGCTAATTTCCACATATCTGTGAATTTCCTTCTGTTATTGGCTTCTAATTTCATTCTATTGTGGTTGGAGAAATACTTTGTATGATATAATTCTTTTTCAATTTATCAAGACTTGTTTTATGAACATACAGTCTATCCTGGATAATGTTCCATATGCCCTTGAGAAGAATTTGTATTCTCCTGTTGTTGGGTGGTGTGCTCTATTGATGTCTGTTAGGCCTAATTGGTTTATAGTGTTGTTCAAGTCTTTTATTTCCTTGTTGTTGATCTTCTATTGTTATATCCACTATTAAAAGTGGGGTATTTAAGTCTCCAACTATTATCAAATTATCTATTTACCATTCAATTCTGACAGTTTTTGCTTTATGTATTCTAGAACTGTGTTGTTAGGTACATATATGTTTATAATTGTTATATCTTCTTCATGGACTCATCATTTTATCATCATAAAATGTCCTTCTTTTTTCTATTAACAGTTTCTACCTTAAATCTATTTTTTCTAATATTAGTATAGACACTCCAACTCTTGCTTACTATTTTCATGGTATATCTTTTTTCCATCCTTTTACTTTCAACCTAGTTGTTTCTTTGAATCTAAAATGTATCTCTTGCAGAGCTCATATACTTGGATCATGGTTTTTTTTTTTTAAATCCATTTCTCCAATATCTTCCCTTTAATTAGAGTGTTTAATCTAGTTACATTTAATGTAATTACAAATAAGTAGACTTTATACCTGCGATTTTGCTATCTGCTTTCTATGTCTTAAGTCTTCTTGTTCCTCTAATTTACAATAATCTAGTTCAAATCAATATCTTTTAAATCTTTTAAAAGATTTTAAATCAGATGTAAAAAGTTATAATAAAAATATATTTATATTGTCTTTTTTATTTACTTATATAGTTAGCTTTACTGATGCTCTTTCTTTATATGGATTTGAGTTACTACCTAGGGTTCTTTCTTTTCGGCCTAAAGGACTCCTTTTAGTATTTCTTGCAGGGCAGGATTGCTAGTGACAAATTCTCTCAGTGTTTGGTTGTATAGGAATGTCTTATTTCACCTTCATTATTGAAGGGTAGCTTTGCTGGATATAGAATTCTTGACAATCTTTTTCTTTCAGCTCTTTGAATATGTCATCCTACAGCCTTCTGATCTCCACAGTTGAGAAATCAGTTGTTAACTTACTTAGTACCCCTTGTACATGACAGGCCACTTCTCTCTTGTTGCTTTCAAGATACTCTCTTTGCCTTTGTCTTTCAACACTTTGAATATGATGTATCTTTGAGTTGATCGTACTTGGAGTTCATTGAGCTCTTGGATGGGTAAATTAATGTTATTCATAAAATTTAGGACTTTTTTTTTAACATTATTTCTTCAAACATTCTTTCTGTACTTTTCTCTCTCTTCATTCCCCTGGACTCCCATTATATGTATGGACTCTTGATGGCATGCCACAGGTCTCAGAGCCTCTGTTTATTTTTCTTCACTCCTTTTTCTTTCTGTTCCTCAGACTGAATAATCTTAATTGACCTATTTTCAAGGCAGTTGATTCTTTTTTCTGACTGCTCAAATCTGCTGTTGAGCCCTTCTAGTTAATTTTTCATTTTGGATATTGTATTTTCAACTCCACAATTTCTATTTGGTTATTTTTAAAATAACTTTTATCTCTTTATTCATACTCTCTATTTGGTAAAACATTGTTCTCATACTTAGTTCTTTGAACCTATTTAAAATAGCTCATTTAATAGCTTTTTAATAGCCATGCCTAGGCTTCCTCAGGGACTGTTTCTATAGTTTTTTTTCCCCTGTGTACAGGCCATACTTATTTCTTTGCATGTATCATTTTCTGTTGAAAACTGGGCATTATACATAATATAATGTTGCAATTCTGGAAATCAGATTCTCCCCTCTCCAGGGTTGTTACTGCTGTTGCTATTAGTCATTGTTCTTGTTGTTTGTTTAGTTACTTTTCTGAACTAATTTTGTAAAGTTTGTATCCTTTGTCATGCAGTGGCAACTGAAATCTCTGCTTGGTCAGCTTCATCTTTGCTAAGGGACTCTGTGTGCGTCTTGTGGTATGCTTTCAACACTCAGCCAGGCAGTTGACAACTCTTCATTTCTTGTTTGTGCAGAGCCTCAAGGTCAGCTGGAGGTGACAGCTTAAAGCCTTCTCCGATCTTTCCCGAGTAAGCATACAGCCCTGGGCATGTACACATCCCTATACATATATGTGACCTTCTAGATTTCCAGGAATATGATGGAGCTTTTCAAGGTCAAGGTCCCTGGGTGGCATGAACATTTTGCGCTTGATCTAAAGGTTGGTGGCTCAAAATCACCCAGTGGTAGAGTAGAAGAAAGTCCTGGTGATTTGCTTCTGTAAAGGTTACAGCCAAGAAAACCCTATGGAGCAGTTCTACTCTACAACACATGTGATTGCCATGAGCCAGAACTGAGCTGACAGCAATTTTTTTTTTTTTTGGTTATGGCATCTCATTCCCCATCTTTTCCTTTTAACCTTTTTGATTAGCTTTTTGTTTGCTTCAACTGTTACCCACCTCCTCGGGCAGCTGTGAAGTTAAACAATTGGCTCTAAATGTTTTTGACAGCCCTCCTCCCAGGGAAAAGGTTTTTTCCACTGAGCAACTTCCAAGTCAGGTCAAATAAAGACAGTTTTGCAAGTGGAGTCTTTCAGGGAACCACCACACAGGTCAAATAATGACAATTTTCTGGGTATGAGGCTTTGAAGGAACTACAATCCTGTTCTGCCCCATTCAGTGGCAGCCAGGCAGCTGGTTTTTGCTGTGATTGTGAGCTGTTTGTTTTCAAAGTTACTGTGGAGCTGGAGATAGGGTAATGGGAATAGGGCAAGTTAAAATGCCACGAAGTTCACTGTTCTTACTGATATCCAGTCATTTTCCTTTCATAAATGCTCCCCAGAATGCTGCAAGCCTTTGGTTAACTTCCAGAGTTCTGAAAAAGTTGATTCTGACAATTTTTGTCAGTTTTCTCATTGCTTTTATTGATGTGAGAATTGCTGCAGGTCCTTACCATATTTTTACACAAATAACATGCACCTTCTACGTTTGTTTGCTAACCTCAGCCTTGCCCAGTGAGGTATTTTCGTTAAGCATGTTATGCTAATTTTTTTTATAGTACATTTGGGAATAATATACCTTTTTGGGACTCTGATAAAAGGTGCGGACTCTTACTAGGAAAATGCACATATATACACATAATTCTGTATATAATTTCAAGGGATTCTTGGATACCCTGAAGACTGCAAGTTAAGAACTCTTATTCAACAAGAAAACTGTTACGACTCTGGTGGTAAAAACAGAGAACAGACAGTCAAGTAATTACAATATCTCATCTTCAGTACAGTCATGCACTACATAACGTCCGTTTGGGCAACATCTGACCACATATACATCCATGGTCCCGCAAGGTTATAACAGAGTTCAGAAATCCTGATTGGAGAACGGGATATAGTGGATTTAGGTGTGTCACACTTGACAATCGTGACGATCCTCAAAAACAAAGAAAAATTATCCAAGCTGTTAAAGGATCGGCTCCACTGAAAGCTACAAGGCTAACAAAAATGTAAGAGGGACCTATATCAGACATGGAAAAATTGTTAATGATGAGAATTGAGGAATAAACAAAAAAGCGAATCCCTCTCAGCACACTGATGATCACTGCTAAGGCATAAAACTTGTTCAAGATACTTAAAAAAAAAAAAAAAAAAAAAAAAAGGAAGACCAGACTACAATATCGAGTTTAGTGCTAGCTCTGGGGCTCTGGGTGGTTCAAGCGCTTCAAACAACGTTTTTCGCTGCATAATATGAAAGTGAGTGGTGAGTCTGCGAGTGCCGATGCAAAGGCGGCAGAAGAATTTGTTGAAACCTTAGATAAACTAATTGTAGAGGAACATGGATTGCCCCAAGAAATTTTTAATATGGATGACATTTCCTTATTCTGGAAGCGAGTGCCTGAAAGGATCTTCATCCATAATATGGTGTTCGCACAATGCCCAAATCACATAACGTTCTATTTCACAGACTATATCGCGGACATTAAGCAACACATGACTGTAATTAGAAGAGTCTGAAATATTAAAACATGTACAGGTGGTCTCCAAATAATGAACATAGTTATTTCAAAAGTTAATTTTTAAATTATTTATTTGGAATTTAGTGCGTATTTTTTCCTATAAAAATAATGCTAAGGACCATAGTTTGGGACAATTAAACTGTAAATCCCTTAAGGGTAGGTGCTCTTTTTATCTGTCTTTGTATTGTAATGACCTACCCAAATAAACAGCATATGGTAGGTAGCCCTTTACCAAACCTATTTCACTCAATAATGGAGTTGAGTACAAACATACTAAGAAAACAATTTAAGACAAAAATAAAGATCAAATAAAAGTACAAAGCAACAATAAAATAATAAAATAGAAGAGAATAAAGAATAAAATAGGTTTTAAATTATCTGGTACTTAAGAGACGGGTTTATTAGAAGAGAATGAAAAGGTAAATAAAGATATTTCCAGATAATTCTTATTTGAACTTCTGGATACCTTTTCATTGTGTTAAATTTACTTCAAAATATGTTTCTTCTCAATACAGGTATAGCACCAGCATTTCCTTCTACCCTTAGCAACAAATAAGGTCATTTATAGACCCCCTACAAACTGTCAATAGACAGAAAGGGCAGAGGAGATGTTTTGCTTGTAGTGACTAGAAAAGGTTGAAAGAAGTTAGGGGAGTGGCACTGTTCAAAGAAACTTTATATAATAAGATACATCTTATT
>NW_004443982.1:12890919-12946223 GCF_000243295.1 Trichechus manatus latirostris | reverse complement strand
TATTTTATAATAAAATATGTCCAAGTTAGAATAGGAGCCCTGGTGGCACTGTGGTTAAGAGCTTGGCTGTGGCAAAAGCTAAGAAGTTTTCTGAACACAACCAAACACTTTGAGGGACAGAGTAGCAGGGGCTGGGGTCTGGGGACCATGGTTTCGGGGGACATCTAGGTCAACTGGCATAACAAAGTTTATTAAGAAAATGTTCTGCATCCTACTTTGGTGAATAGCGCCTGGAGTCTTAATAGCTTGCAAGAAGCCATCTAAGATGCATCAGTTGGTCCCAACCACCGGGAGTAAAGGAGAATGAAGAACACCAAAGACACAAGGAAAGTAGTAGCCCAAGAGACAGAAAGGGCCACATAAACCAGAGACTCCATCAGCCTGAGACCAGAAGAACTAGAAGGTGCCTGGCTACCACCAATGACTGCTCTGACAGGGAATACAACAGAAAGCCCCTGATGGAGCAGGAGAAAAGTGTGGTGCAGAACTCAAATTCTAGTAAGAAGACCAGACTTAATGGTCTGACTGAGACTAGAGGAACCCTCGAAGACATGGCCCCTGGACTCTCTGTCAACCCAGAACTGACACCATTAGCCAACTCTTCAGACAAAAGATTAGACTGGACTATGAAACATAAAATAATACTCGTGAAGAGTGTGCTTCTTAGTTCAAGCAGATACACGAGACTAAATGGGCGGCTCCTGTCTGGAGGCAGGATGAGAAGGCAGAAAGGGACAGGAGCCAGCTGGATGGACTTGGTAAACCCAGGGTGGAAAGAGGGAGTGTGCTGTTACATTATAGGGATTGCAACTAGTGTCACATGACAATATGTGTAGAAATTTCTGTATGAGAAATTAACTTGAGCTGTAAACTTACACCTGTTTTTTTTAAAAAAAAAAAAAAAAAAAACCACAAACCAAAATGTCAGCAGTTGGAATCCACCAGCCGCTCCTTGGAAACCCTATGAGGCGCTTCTACTCTGTCCTATAGGGTTGATATGAGTTGGAAATGAATCAACAGCAATAGGTTTGGTTCAATGAGTAAGTTGGAATAAACTAAGCTAATGTGAACATGACTAATAGAGGGCATGAGAACCCCATTGCAATAAAAGAAAAGAAAAAGGTGGTCGGGGCGGGGGTGGGGATGGGGCAAGGAGATAACATTTTGCATCTCTTTTTTGCCTAACTTTATAATGAGTTATTGAGCTGAAGAGGATGGGGAAACTACATTCTGGTGCCATAAATATAAAGGGCCAATTGTACATTTCCATTAGAATGACCAATGAACTCTGATGAGAGCCAGATAAAGTTATGAGTGACATGCAGAATTCAACTGGATAGCATTTAATAGTTATAAGTTATGGCCCTATCATATAGAATGGACCTGAAAAGAGTGCAGGATTCTATCAAGTTCAAAGAGGCTTCAGAGTATGAAGGATCAATAGAATGGCTTGACCTTGTCTTCAGAACAAAGATTTGAAGACATTTATATAACCAAAGCAATGAAGAAGTCAGCTACAATTTCAGTGATATGTTACATAAAGACAAGACAAACTCAGGGACATGAACTATATGTCAGTCCCCTTTTTTTAAGTCTGCAGTTTGACTCCATGACTAGGTGACAGTAAAAGAGTTCAGTCTGGCAGTCTGGGTCTAAAGCTCCAAAGATCCTTTACCCTGGCTGAAGAAATCAGTCAATAAACAATGCCAGACAACTGAGAATGTAATTAATTGTCTCCTTAAAGAATATCATCAGCCTGGAGAGATTTAGAATTAAGTATAAAGAAGAAGTAAATCAAACCTTTGGTATTAATAATTTTGGGTTAAGGAATAAGCTATGAATATTGTTTTAATAATTTATAACAAGCTTAAAGAGAATCTGGCCTATATTATTACAATTTAACATAGGTAATTAAGTAATTGATTCAGACTTGTGATTTTTAAGTTGAAATCTTACTAAGTTTATAAACAGTATCAGAACATTTAAGAGAAATAAAGATTCAACACATCTATATGTTTAATAAACAAGGTTTACACAAAATTACCTAAGTATTTGGGAAGGTTTTCTTTATTGTTAGACAACTGAGGCAGAGAAAATCAAATACAGTATATAAAACGTAAATGCAGTTAAAAAGTTTAAGGGAACATAATTTAGTTGTAAAGTCTGCTTAAGATTAAATTTTAAATTTTGCTAAATTTATAAAATAATTTGTACTCGAAAACAGTAATGGCCAATTCCAGAATATGAAACCATAAGATATAAGATCTCTAAATCTTACCATAACATTTTAAAGATTAAAGAACTAAAAGCAAATCAGCTATTAATTCTTTGAGAGTAGCAACTTCTAAGAATCATCTATAATCAGTAGATGGATAATAATAATTCAAAAGGTCACAAAAGTATTTAAATGTAATGATTCTGAAAAAAGATCTGCAGGATCAGATTAATTTAGAGTTCACAGCATGTGAGCTTCTACTTCCCAAAGTAAGATAACTGGCTAAAATATAAATAGGCTACTCTGCCTTAGGTTTTTCTACCTAAGCCATCAACTGCTTTGCTCTTGGGATTAAAAAGGAAAGTACTAAAGCAGGATACATTTTTTACTGGACTGTGAAAAACTCTAAAATTAGAAGACAGGCTAATTTAAAAAGTTAATATAGCAATCAATTGTGACATCTGAAGCATGAGCATATTTGAATCATGGCTATGGGAAACTATGGCTTTAAAAAACAGTAAAATAATTAAATAAATGCTAATATATGGTTTGTAAACATTTATAAATACAAATATAATTATCAATATCAATGTCTTGAAACAAAATTTTAACTTCTGCAAGCTCTAACAGTACTTATCTTTCAATTTCTCACACATATACCATATTTGACTTGAGCCAAACGTGATATATGAGTGTTTTAGTTCTACTAGATCATAATCCTAATGGTAGTAAGTTATGCACTGTTGTAGTTTCCTCTGAATCTGCAATTATATCTTTGCCTGTGTTTCCCCTCCCTCCCTTCCCATGTCTCATACAACAGGACTCAAAATTGGGCCCTGAAAAATATATGTCCAGATTTCACGTTCTTCCTAGTCAAAAACATATGCCACAGCAATCCTAAGTGACTTTATAACTCTGAAAATCACTGTAGCTATATTTCAAATACTATGTTCTAGAATTCTGACAAACTTGAATGGAGTTTAAACTGTCTCCACCCACTTCCCACTATATCACACCCTCTGCTCCCCACCCCCCGATGAAGGTTAGGTTGATAAATGGATTTTGGAGGTGGAATAAAGCCAGACATCAAATAACTTACTTGAAATCCATCTCTTACCTTCTGTACTTAACCCTGGACTTGATGTGAACTTGGCTACATCGACAATTTTTACAGCAAATTGTTGCCCAGTTTCTCTGTTGATACATCGTCGCACAACACTGAAGGGACCCCTAAAAACAAAAACATGCAAATCAATTTTAATTCACGGATTTTTCTTAAGTTCTTGTTTCCCTTCAACATCTTATTGATGTTTCACTGTCTATTAAGCATACTGCGTGAGCACCAAGTCATTCTTTTTTTTAGCCTTCAGATGGAATATGGTTTTCAAAATAAAATTTAACTAATATAATTTTAAACATACTTTTCTGTAATTCATGAGGTAATTCATAATTTAAAAATATTATTAAACTAGAAATATAGAAGACAAATAATTAAATTTGCAATTGGAAATAGTTTTTTAAAATTCTAAATAGTATTTTTATGTTCAAGGCAAACAATCTTTGTAATATTCTATACAGATTATCAACATTTTAATTATAGTAAGTGAAATCCATAGTTTGTATTGTTCTTATTTTTGAACCAGAAGCTTAAATCATTCTTGACACCTCCCTCTCATCTTACCCACCACGTGCCTAATCTTCACTAAGTCCTAATGAGTTTAACTCAAATATCTTTCGAGCCTGTCCACTTCTTTCCATGTCCCATACCCTAGTCTAAGCTACTACCATCTTCTACCAAGACTACTGGAAAAGTAGTTCCCCCACCCCCACTCATCTTTACAGTGATCTTTTATTATATTATGTTCCTGATTAAAACCCCAGAGAGATGGTATTTGGAATACACATACCTACTCAAGAACCAAAATACATACATAATTCTATATAAAACTGGAAAAAAATAAATATACAATCTAATAAAATCTAGGCAAAAGACTGCAACAGGTACTTCACAAGGATGATTTGGTCTCCAACAATCTTTCCAGCCTCTCCTGGTATTGTTCCCTTACATCTACACTTCGGCTCCTTTGGCCTCCTTTCACTTCCTTGACCACTTACTTCAAGACCAATAAACATATTGTTTCCACTGACTGAAATGCTACTCATCCTTCAGATCTCAGTTCCATTTTCATGTCCTCAGGGAAGCTTTCCCTGACCCCCCAGACTAGGTGTCAAACCCAACTCTATACTGTACCTTTCCTTCCTCCACGATACTCTCACAGTGTGTGTAATTTATACATTTTATTATGTATATTATGTAATATGCTTTTTTAAACATCTATATCCACCAATAGACTATAAGCTAGCTCTATGGGGGTAAGGACTATGTCTGTTTTCCTCTCCACTTGTATCCCCAAAGTCTAAAATTAAGCCTGGCACAAAGGAGGCACACTCAAATCTTTATTAAAAGGGCAGAGTAGCACATAAGCAGTGAAGATTGAGAGATGGAGAAGGAAGAGGGAAGAGAGGTTGCTTTATTACTTCCTGGACAGCTTCAGGGAACCCAAATAAATTCTAAAACAGAACTGAAATAATAGTTTATATCTTAAAAACAGAAGGAAAATACAGGAGGGCAATCTGGCAGAAAGCCCATCTAAAATGATGATTTGTGCACAATAGTAAAGAAATTGAAACTCTGTTCAGACAATAATAGTAATTTAAAGCACAGAGAAATTCTTCATCATCCTTAAACTTCAGATTATAATTGTTCTAAATTGCCCCGGAAAAAGATGTAATTTCTATCAGCAGAGCCACTGGTCCAGTCATTTCCTTACCCAGTCCTCTCCTCAATCTAGATTGGTGATTCTCAATACTGGCCACGCAACTGAATCAACTGGAGTGATAAAGAAAATACCAACGTCCAGGCCCAGGCATTAAACGCGCGCGCGCACACACACACACACACACACACACACACACACAATTCCTTGTGATTAACAGTTATTAAATAAAATAGATTTGTACATGTATGTATTGACTATTAAATAATACAAAATGCAAAAGCAATATACTACAGTAGTTTATTTGAAGGCCAGTATAATTTAAGTCATTAAATACACACATGTACATGTATATGATTGTGTGTGTGTGTGTGTGCAGTTTTCCTCTCCTTAGGGGGGAAACAAACAAACTCTCACTGGCCTTTAGAAGTATTTTACAAGACCAAACTATACCTAGATGCATATACTCTATCAGCAGATAGAGAGAAGTTCTTCATTTAGACTAGGATGCTTGTGATACTGCTTGCACTAAAGTTAGTCTTCTTTCAGTTAGAGGGCAAGCAAATGAATATAATCTAACCCAGACCTAAACATTTCTCTAAGATCATCCGATTGAGTTGATTTTACCATGCCATCATCAGGATATTAATTATACCATAGCTTCAAATCTCTCTTCAAGCAATCTAACAAAGCTGAACTGAAAGGAAGAGAAATGATAATAATGTATCTTTCAGAACTCTATAGAAAAAGGATCTTTTTGATAATCACTCAAAACTGTTTAAAGATTTTCCTTTGTGAAACAACAATGTAACATAAAGTGAGGCAGGACTCTCACAATAGTTTTAATTCTCAATCTGGATGTCTTACTTGTTATTACTTACCCTGACAATAGCAAACAACTTCAGGAAATACTTAACGTAATTGGTTTTTGTCCATACAGAAACCCTTGGGACTCTATTTATATATACATTTGTGTACTGTGCCTCAATTCACTACCTTTATATATATATAATTTTATTTATTTTGTTGTTGTTATTGAGAATATATACAGCAAAACATACACCAATTCAACAGTTTCTACATGTACCATTTACTAACATTGATTACATTCGAGTTGTGCAACCAGTCTCACCCTCCTTTTCTGAGTTGTTCCTCCCATATTAACATAAACTTACTGCCCCCTAAGATTCCTATCTAATCTTTCAAGTTGCTGTTGTCAATTTGATCCCATACAGATAGTTCTTAAAAGAGCATAATGCTCAAGGCAGACATTTTTTATGAGTTAAGCTAAACTATTGTTTGGCTTTAAGAAGACTTCAGGGAATATTTTTGGTTTATGGTTTAAAGATTATCTCAGGGCAATCATTTCAGGGGTTCACCCAACCTTCATCGCTCCAGAAAGTCTAGAATCCATGAGAATTTGAAATTCTCTTCTACATTTTCCCCCTTTTGATCAGGATTCTTCTATGGAATCTTCGATCAAAATGTTCTTCACTACATCTTTTTAAAATAAACTTTTCCGAGATCCGTATGTGGGATTATTCATGGTCAATCAAGTCAATTCTTTACTTTTTCCTGCTTTAACAAAGGTGAGGAAGAAAGCATAGCTCCTCCCCCCTCCACCCTTTTAGTAAAATTAAGAAAACTAGGGAAAAGGGATTGAGAAAGGGATACTCAGACAACAAAACAGAGAAACTTTAAAAAATCTGTTAATAAAAATAAAATAAAATCTCCAATTCTTTTACCTAATTTCATAATGTGAGGAAAAGAAAATGAGTAGATTTATGAATTATTGATGACCTAAAGACAGGTCAGAGTATTTTAAGGGTCTATCCCTGAGTGACATCCAAGAGATTAACAAAAGTGAACCAAATTTAATACACTAAAAATAGATAAAAACATATTCAATACTTTAAGTGTGTTTGATTTAATCCATCAACTAGAAATCTGGTGAAAACTGATACAAATCTAAATGTTTATGTTGTGTCTATAATTTTAGCAGGACTCAATTACATTTGGTAGATAGGTTAAAGAGAGATAGGCTATGAGAAAATCTGGTTTGGTCTCCCATCTTAAAAGAGGTGGGGCAGGGGTGATAAAGAGTGTGGAACACATCTACTGTAACACATCTATTAATTATACCTAAATGACAGTTTATAGAGAACTGCTAAAATTCAGGAGGCCTAGGTTTCAGTGTGGCCTATACTCATTTTTTAAAAAAATATTTTATTGTGTTTTCAGTGAAAGTTTACATAGCAGTTTAGGTTCCCATTCAACAATTTCTACATAAGTTGTTCAGTGACATTGATTATACTTTTCACAATGTGTGAACATTCTTCTTATTTCCATTCTGGTTGTTCTGTTTCCATTAATCTAGTTTCCCTGACCCCTTACATTTTCATCTTTGTTTTAAAGTAATTGTGGATCATTTGGTCTCGTGCAGGTGACCTATACCCATTTTTGATGCTTAAAATTTCATCCTTAAATTTTTAAATCTATGATACAACCTATTCTTGAGTATTTATGCCAGTGAGGGAAAACGGTGATAGAGACAGTTGTAAGCCATCATCATACCATTATCTTTCTCATATTTCCACTAATTCTGGCCAGGGTATTAATCAAACTGGAATGATAATCAATAGCATTTCACTTTTGATGAAATATGATATATTCTTCATTCAACTCTTCATGAATACTGAATGTTGACTGGGATTCTGTCACAGGCTTCTATTTGGAGGCAGGTGGCTGCTTACAGACTTCTATGTTTTTAATTAAAAGGTCAATTAAATCACAATATGTTACAAGTAAATACTGCTGTAACATCCTCTAAGGTTTTGAAAAGAATGTTATCGTGTCTCTCTGCAGACACAGAATAAATAATCTCTTCTAGCTTTCATTTATGTGAAGAAAGGTTACCAACCAAACCAACCAGTTGCTGTTGAATCAACTCTGACTCATGGCGATCCCATATGTGTCAGAGTAGAACTGTGCTCCTTAGGGTTTCAATGGCTGATTTTTTGGAAGTAGACTGCTAGGTCTTTCTTCCAAGGCAGCTCTGGGTGGACTCAAACCTCCAACCTTTTGGTGAACAGCTGAGCATGTTAACTGTTTGTACTACCCAGGGGCTCCAGCTTTCATTTATGTGAAGAAAGGCTAAGTCCAGGAAATAAACAACTCTCATACCAAAGGTAAACACATCAAAAAAGGAGAACAGAATGAAATGGTATTATTTAGAAGAGTATGTTGGTTTCCAGGTTAATACGATAGATTGAGCACTACGCATCTTTTTTCCCTCTCAAAACTCCACTAAAATGGTACTAAAGGGATCTTAAAAAAAAAAAAAAAAAGACTGGGAGAACAAGAGAGGAGACAATAGTAATAATCAAATTTGGGAAGCTGGAAAGCAGATGGAGTAGTGGTAACTGACTTAGACGACTTGAGAAAGCTGAATTTCAATGAGGAAATAAGGAAAGCTCAGAATCAAACCCATTTGCACTGCAGAATCCTCAAGAAGCTCATGAACTGGTAACATCAGATACTCTGGAACTAGAAGTAAAGAGAGGATGGGGCTAAAATAACAAGGTTTGAATGAAATCTATTAAAGAGTACTTAAGACCCTAGATCTCCTCCTCTTATTCCATACCACTGGGTAACTGCCCCTCCTTCATCCTAACAGAGGTTCATTCTCTGGAGAGGGTAAAACACAGGGTCTTAGAACTGGGGACACAAGGCAGTTGAGGAAATGGGTACTATATATATACATATATATATAGAGAGAGAGAGAGAAAGAGGGAGAGAGACTAGAGAGAGAGAGAAAGTAAGGGGATTATGTGACCATATACACATGGAATACAGTCAGCCCCAGCCCCTCTTCCTTCACTAGTGGGAATGTTGGAAGCCAGATCTTTATCCATCAGGCAGGAGATGACTTTCTCTTGGATATCTAATCCGCCCAGAAGGAAAGACCTAAAGATAACGACATGAGGTTTTCCAAACTGTTCAACGAGATCATCCTTCAGCAAAACCTAAAGATCCCCCACATGTTCAGAGCTCTCAGTCAGGTTTCAGTCTCTCTACTGCAGGGTTTTCATTCTGGGCTGGATAATTCTTTATTTTACAAAGATATCCTGTGCATTATAGAATGTTTAATAGCATCCCTGGCTTCTACCCACTAGATGGTAATAGAAACAACCCCACACTTCAGTTTTGACAACCAAAAGTGTCTCCAGATATTGCTAAATGTCCCCTAAGGGGCAAAATCACCCCTGATTGAGAATCACTGTTATATTCCTTATCATAAGTAGACAACCAAGGCTCCCAAGACAGCAGAAGAAGAGTCTCTAATTTGGAAGACAGAGACCATAATAAACAGAAATAGCAACTTGAGGAATCAGACTACATAAGAAGAAAACTTCAAACTATAATACAAAGTGATATTACTATGAAACAAAAACCAAAACTTTTGAAAAACAAAAAAGAACTCTTAAAAAATAAATATATGAGGAAATTTGAAACTCAATAGATGGGTTGGCAGATGAAGTTGAGGAAATCTCGTAGAAAGTAAAACTAAAAGAACAAAGAAAACGGAGGGAGGAAATTTTTTTTAAAAATCAAGAAAATTTCTCAGAACTTAAATCATCTGTTGCCCAAATTAAAAGGACCCACAAAGTACTCAACACAATAGATAACAGACCCATGTCCAGACACACCACTGTGGACAAGGAGATGATTTTCAGGTTTTCTGAAAAGGGGGAGGAGCATAGGGAGAGGATAATATAGTTCAGACACAATGGATCAGGAGTCAGAATGGCTTCAGATCTCTCACACTAGAAGCAAGAAGACAACACCTTCAAAATCATGAAGGAAGATTATTTCTAACCTTCAATACTATATTCAGCCAGACCATCAACAACCATCAATCAAATGTGAAAGCAGAGTAAGGGCACTTTCAGAGATGGAAGATCTCAACAAGTTATTTGCCATGCACACTTTCTGAAGAAACTATTAGAAAGTGTGTTTACCAAAACAAGAGAGTAGACTGAGAAAAAGGATGTCAAGAAACAGCAAACAGGAGATCCAACACAGGAGACAGATGAAGGGGATCCTCAGGAGTATGACAAAGGGAAATCTCAGGCTGACAGCTGTGCATCAAGCACAGAGGGCAACTAGTCCAGACTGGAGCAAGGAGACTCAAGAGAAAGTGTTTTGAGAGACATTAAAGGTTCCCAATACCGCTGGACCACCTTTTCAACCTGAAGACAGAGTGACTGGGGGAACCTGGCCCATTTTCTTTCTGTTTTGCTTTTTCTGACCATGTTGTTGTTGTTAGCTGCCATGGAGTCGGCCCCTGACTCGTGGCGACTCCATGCACAATGGAACGAAATGCTGCCCAGTCCTGTATCATCCCCATGATCGGTTGTGGATTGGACTGTTGTGATCCACAGAGTTTTCACTGACTGATTTTCAGAAGTAGATTACCAAGCTTTTCTTCCTAGTCCATCTTAGTCTGAAAGCTTCGATGAAACCTGTTGAGCATCATAGCAACACAAAAGGCTCCACTGACAGACAGGTAGTAGCTGCGCATGAGGTGCACTGGCTGGAAAATTAACCTAGATTTCCCACGCAGAAGGCAAGAATTCTACCACTGAACCATAGGCTGATGAAATTCTTGTTCTCCTCTGCTGCTTGGATCAGTAGAGGGTTCTCATTTCACTCTACAGTAGTGTTCTGCTTTGACTTATTCCTGAGGGTTGGAGGTAGGCCTCACTGAGTAGAAAAGCAGGGAATGCAGAGCAGCCCATGCCCCTAATCATGTTCCTGCAGGACATTCAGTACCCAGTCCTGCACTCCTCCTTCTGCATGTGAGGAGTCCTGTTTCCCGGGATTTACTCATGATCTTGACAACCAACTTCCCAGAAGGGGCTTCTGTACACTCTTGGGGTATCTGAAGCCAGATTGTGAACAGGGGATTCTATTCAGTATCTCTTCTCCTGAAAACTTTCTGTAATAGCTGTAACAGTCCCCTTTCCTTACACAGCTAAATTTGTGCTTGCTAAGCGGCACAGTGGTTAAGAGCTCGGCTGCTAACCAGAGGGTCGGCAGTTTGAACTCCACGGGAGAAAGATGTGGCAGTCTGCTTCCGTAAAGATTACAGCCTTGGAAACCCTATGGGGCAGTTCTACTCTGTTCTGTAGGGTTGCTATGAGTCAGAATTGACTCGACGGCAATGGGTTTGGTTTTTTATTTATTTTTTTAATGATGTTTAAGGAGCTCTGGTGGCGCAATGGTTAAGCACTAGGCTGCTAACTGAAAGGTTGGTGGTTCAAACCCACGCAGCAGCTCCACAGGAGAAAGACCTGGCAATCTGCTTCCACAGAGATTACAGCCAAGAAAACTCTATGGGGTAGTTTTCTTGGGGTCGCTGTAAGTCAGAATCAACTCGACGACATCCAACAACAGCAGTAACGTTCTATTTCTTAACCTGGATGACAAGTTCATGGGTTTTCATTTTATTATGCTTTAAACTGTATATATATATATTCTATACACTCCTCCATACACATGATGTATTTCCCAATTTTTTAAAAAAAGTCTTTACTAATTGGCTCTGTAAACTTTCATCTAAAGCACAATGAAAAAAAAAACTCGTTCATATAAACTTGACATACAAAAATGTTTTAATGGCTAAGGGGTAAGCTCTTAAGATCTTGCTAATCAAGAGGTTCTAATTTTTTACATAATTGTATAATACAAATTATTTAAAATGGCTTAATACATACATGCATACATACATATATGTATTTAAATGAAGAAAAGCAATGTTTGCATCTCAAACATAACAAAGTCATTATTAATTACATTAGTTGTAATTTTACATCTCATTGAACTAACTTTAATACTTTAAGTTGTTACATGTAAAATTTGGGTTAACATCTACAATATAAAGTTTTCACTCCTAAGAGAGGTTTACAAACAAATACCCGTTGTATGTCTCAGGAAGCCTTTGATAAATGGGGTGAACTTCCTATCCATATCACAGGCCTGGAAGTATCATTATATTTATAATAAACTATGTAATATACCACAAGAGATTTAAGAAAACCATGAATAAGAAGAACAATCAATCGACAGAATGGAATGGAAAGAAAAGGGTGGGGGAAGTGAAGACCAAGAACAAATTAAGTGCACACACACACATACACCCCCACACGTGTGTGTGTGTTTATATTATGCAATATTAAGTTATATGTGTGTATTTATATTAGAATATAAATTCCACGAGTGCCTGGTAAATAATAGGCCCTCAACAAATATTTGATGAATAATGTATCAAAAATGACAATTGGGAAATGAACTAGCCACTGATAAATTTATTATACAGTACAATTTTACATAAGTATATAAATTTTTGAGAAATCTTAGTGTTTCTAGATATTTCTCTATACATTTACTAAATTTTTATCTTCCTACTACTTTCTGTATAGTTCTGATGTTGGGAATTGGACATAGATGGTAGGTGGGTAAAAAGTAAACAAAACAAAAATATAACGGTAGAAATGACATTAGCAGTAAGTAAAATCTTAAACTGTACTCTTTACACATATATAAACTTATATTAAAATGATATCTAATGAAGGTAACAATGACCTTTTCCCTCTTGTTTCAACACTGCTTAGTTTAGTCACTGTCCCTAAAGAAAAGCTTATGTATATCATTCTATTAAGAAATCCTTTCACTGTTGCTTTATGGTAGTGATGAGAAGCAGAAATGATGTCCTAATGCTTTTATTCTCTTAAATACTCCTGGAATTCCCCTCCCCGACACAGACACCCACATACACACGCCAAGCTGGCTTGCTTTAGTTACTGTGACTAAACCAAAGGAAAAAAAATTTAGCCTACTCATAGCGACTGCTTAAGAAACACACATGAAGCAAAACATTATTAAAATCAAAGTCTCAAGAACTGCTGCCTAAATGCTAACAATTAAAGATCTGACAAAGGAATTAAGCTCAGTATAATTCAGATCATCCTTGAAAACAGAATGGGGAGGCTTATTTGAAGAAAGTTAGCAATAGATCTCCAATAAGCTAACAGAACAAATCTGGCTTACTTGTCAAAGCTGAGTAATTCACAGAGTTAAGACTAACATTTACTAACTCAGTACTTACACTGGCATAATTAGTACCTCTGTCAAACCTTGATGGTTTAGTGAAAAGTTAAGCAGACCTCATTCTACAATTTCATGTAGCACACGATCCTCTGGTCTGAGTCTACAAATGATACAGTCTCATTTACTACTTTTATGAAATGACTGCAGATCATATCTTGCAGTCTGCAGTCTCTGCTCAATCCAAAAATTCTGGAAAATTTGATTTTGTGTGTGTATGTGTGTGTTTTCAAGGGCTGGAGCTAGAGCCAAAGTAGAGGGTTATGGACTCTAGGTCTTGGTTAGCTCATACATGGTGGGGAATATATCAAGGAGAGTTGCTAAGGGGATAGAATAAGAGAAAAAAGATTTTCATAATAGATTAAGAAATAGGAAGAAGGAAAGTGGATGTAGGAGGAAAGTAATGAAAAAGAAAACATGAAAGACTAAGATTAAACACATCACAATGTAAGAATTCTGACTAGGTTGTACATATTCTCAGCTAAGTATATAAAGAAGTCTCACAAATAGATATTGAAGCACTGACATTGAAAAAAATTCTATTGATATTTGCACATTTTATCTTATTCATTTACCTCATTTTCGCCTTCAGAGAGCTCTCAATCTAGTAGGTAGTTGTTCATATATAATAAACATTTTTAGTTTATAGGACAAGGTATTGAAATCGTATAATACTAACAGTTTATAATCTGTGGATAAGAAGGTAGTCAGACAGAAGAACTAGATAGTGCCCAGCTACCACCAATGACTGCTCTGACAGGGAACACAACAGAGAGTCCCTGACGGAGCAGGAGAAAAGCGGGGTGTAGAACTCAAATGCTAGTAAAAAGACCAGACTTAACGGTCTGAGACGGGAGGAACCCCAGAAGACATGGTCCCTGGACTCTCTGTTAACCCAGAACTAAAACCATTCCTGAAGCTAACTCTTCAAAGATTAGACTGGACTATAAGACATAAAATGATACTGGTGAAGAATGTGCTCCTTAGTTCAATCAGAAACATGAGAAAAAATGGGCAGCTCCTGTCTGGAGGCAAGATGAGAAGGCAGAAAGGGATAGGAGCTGGTTGAATGGACACCGGAAATCCTGGGTGGAAAGGAGGAGTGTGCTGTTACATTACAGGGATAGCAACTAGGGTCACATAACAATGTGTGTATAATTTTTGTATGAGAAACTAACTTGAGCTGTAAACTTTTACTTAAAGCACAATAAAAAAAAGAAGATGGTCAGAGAAGGTCTCTACAGACAGGGACACCTAGGAGGGCGTGGAAAGATGAATAGGAGTTTTTCAGTTCAGTAAAGAAAAGGGGAGGATTCCAGAGATAAGTAATAGCATGTCCAATGGCCCAGAGCCAGGTACTACAAGCATGAAAAATTGGAGGGTGAGTACTGGCTGGAAAAGGAGAAGGCAGCCAGAGATCACTCTGACAGAAGAATGGAGAATGGACTGGGGAGTCGGGGGAATTGGTGGGGATCAGTCAGGAAGTTATTGTATTAGCCCAAGCAAGAGATGATAAAGACCTAAACCAATGTAGTACAGACAACTGAGAGAGATTTAAAAAGATAAATTGACAAGACAACATAGTGAATGAGTAGCTACATGGTAGTTGACGGCAAGTCGAAAGAGAATTAGAGAAGTAAGTTTTCTAAATGTGGAAATATATATCAGAAACTGGCCCAATGAAAATATTTAGTAGAAAAACAACTTTTTTGGAACTTACTCCTGACCTTTTCTACTAGTGTTCATGAACTGCATTACTTAGAACTAGTACTAACATCAGTACAATTGTCAAATTCTGTGTGCATAATCTAGTCTTTATAAACTGAACCTATAATTTATGGAAGTCTGGCAGTATTAAATTACATTGTAAATCATATTTCTAAAAGGTGTTTTTCAATATGTATGCCACTAACATAGATTGTTTTCCAAATGCTACATAATCACTGTAATAGTATTCTTGCCTGTCATAAATCACAACTCTGCATCTAAGGGGGGAAAACACAACTAAATGTTAGGCATTAATATTTGGGTTCAGAAGTTGCTATCTTCATTAACAGATTTTTTTTTCAGTGATACTTCTGCAGAATACTATTAATTTCTTCCCATTCAGAAGCATGTTTTAAGGATCTCCACAGTCAGTTTCTAATTCTAAATTAAACAAGATTAAATTACTTAATTTAAATTAAATAAGTTTAAAAAAATCTCAAAGCCAGCAACACCCTTTTCTCTATTCATTTTAGTTGCATCAGGATTATGCAAAATTTATACTGTACCACAGAAACATAGTGTTAAAAGGTATTCTCACTCCTTCCCCCCACAAAATCTAATTAGCCAACACTTTAAATCAGGGTTTCCCAAATTGGCATCTTGTGGACTTCTTAAAAGGAGTGTGGGTGGCACAAGCAGTTTGTGATGGCTGCTAACCTAAAGGCTGGCGGTTCAAAGCCACCCAGCGGCTCCATGGAACAAAGGCCGGGCGAACTGCTCCAATAAAGATTAAAGCCAAGAAAAATATAATGGAGCAGCACTACTCTGTGACACATGGGGTCACCAAGAGTTGGAATCGACTGGACAGCAACAAGTTTGGTTTGGTTTTGGTTTTAACTTCTTAAAGAATATAAGTTTCTCCTTCAAGTAAGTTTGGGAAACACCACATAAACTGTCACTCCTCTCCCAAAATATTCACATTACACTTTAACAGCCAAGTCTTGAAGTTAAGAAACAAGTATGTCTTCCCACTGCTATACTCCACCTCCATCACCCATGTTAAAAAATAAAAAACAAAAACCAAACCTGTTGCCATAGAATCGATTCAGACTCATGGCAACCCCATGTGTAGAACTGAGCTCCACAGGGTTTTCTTGGCTATAATCTTTATCGAAGCAGATTTCCAAGCCTTTCTCCCATGGCGATGCTGGGTGGGTGGGTTCGAACTACCAACTTTTCGGTTAGTAGTCGAGCACAAACCATTTGTGCCACCCAAGGATCTCACCATCCGTGTACCACCTATTAATATCATTAGTGTTTCCTGTAAAACACTTTGGACATGATGATCTAAATTTTAATGCTTGTAATAACAAACAATACAAATACATTATAAAGTTGTAATGGCTAAGAAAACATGAGTACACAATTTACCTGAATCATTCAGACTTCAAACAACTTTTTCTATAACAAATTGTCTCCCACCTAAACATGGCATAAAAAATTGTTGATTAAATTCTTTTAGAGAGGGGGGTAATCCAATTGTTTGCTTAGTAAAGGACAGAAAAGATTTAACTATACTCCCAAAAGTAACTTACTTTTTACAATTGTTAATATAAGCATATTCAGCAGGCAATAATGCAACCTCTGGTCTTTTAACCAAAAAACACTAACACAAAGGCAAAGAATATACGAAAATAACCATTTATACACAATTACCCAGTTCAGCGCAGGGCAGCACAAAATAGGTTTTGAATCATAATTGTAGTAATCAGTTTCTAGGTCTAAAGGAGTAAAGTAGATGATGTGGAAAATAATTGCTTTAGGGTGAAAAAATCAGAAAATAATAGGATAGTGGATGTAACTGTTCAGACAAAACAGTAAAATCAAATACTCCAATACCTGGGGAATTTTTCAAGTTAGATAAGGAATCAAAGTCTTTGCATGTTACAAATAATATACATGTGAGTAATGCTCACTTTTAAACATATTCCCAAGGATGGACCAACCTTTCAGTGCTCATGTAAGGACTTCCTTTTAATCAATAAGGCACACACAACAGAGCACGGAGGACAAAAAGAGAAAGTGCCATCACATCCCTCAGCTTGCTTGAAACTGAACTCCTGAGTTTTTTAATCTCCCCCTCCAACATGGTACTCCTGCAACATTCCCTATCTCAGTCGAAGGCAACTCTATACTTCCAGTTGCTTAGCCAGAAATTGTACTGCCATTCTAGATTTCTTTCTTTCTCTCACATTCCACTTCCAATTCATCAGGAAATTCTCTTGGCTCTACTTCAAAAACATCCAGAATCAAATCACTTTTCACCACTTTGGCCACTCCTTGTTTCTGCTCCTGGACCTCCCTTTCTCACATCATCTACTCTCAACAAACAGTTATTGCAATCCCTTTAAAACCTTAGCCAGTTCATGTCCCTCTTATGCTCAGAGCCCTGCAAAGGTTCCCTCTACTACATTTAGAGTAAAAGAGAAGTCCTTACAATGTCTGTAAGTGCTATATGATCTTTCCTCTGTGATCTCATCTCTCTGATTCACCTAACTGTTCCTTAGGCTTAGAATCAATCCTCCTTTTGTGGGTAACGGCATGGCTAATGCTCCCATCTCCTTTTTTACTCAAATTTCACTTTCTCAATGAGGTGTGCCCTGAAAAAAGTATTTAAAGTTGCTACATGTAGCCCACTGCCCCCCATTCCCTGAGCACTCCCAATCCCAGAAACTTGTTCTGTTGTCCCCCAAAGCACTTACCACCTTATAACGGAGTTGTTGTTGTTAGCTGCCATAGGGTCAATCCTGACACGTTTTCAAGGCTATGACTTTTCAGAAACAGACTGCCAGGCCTGTCTTCCAAGGTGCCTCTGAGTGGGTTCGAATTACCAACCTTTCAGCTAGCAGTCCAGCACTTAACCATTTGTGCCACCCAAAGACTACCTCTAACATAGTATTAATATATTAATACTTATTAAGTTTATTGTGCGTTGTCTACCAGAACATAAGGTCCACTAAGGCAGAGATTGGCTGTTTCGGTCACTGCTGTATCCCCAACACCTTAAAAGTCCTGGCATGTAGTTGGAGACCAGTTCAAAGTGGAGAGAAAATGGAAGGTTCCAGGGGCGGGGCGGCGGACGTCTTCATGGTGGCAAAAATGGAGCTGAGTTCATACTGATTTTTTTAAACTGTTTTGAGTGGTATTTCTCTATTCTGAGGAAGTCTGAATAGATGTTGATAAGTACATAGAAAACTACATGAAAACACAAGAAATTATACAAGAAAAGTAAGCTGTTGCTGGGAGTCAATTCTTCATGGATCTCAAGTATTTACGCGTCTTGCTAGTAAGGCATAGACTGCCTTTTTGTTTCAGAACATCTTCTCAAGGATGTTTACATAGTGAGCCTGGAACGGAACTCACATACATTGCTAGTAGGTATACAAAATCATATAGTTGCTTTGGAAAATGACATGGCAATACTTTAAAAATGTTCACATATATTCATTATACGACCCAGCAATTCCACTCTTAGGAATTTACCCAATGAAAACAGAGTCTACACAGAAACATGTCTGGGAATGTTCATACCAGCATTACTCATAGTAGGCTAAAACTGAAAGCAACTAAAATGTCTATCAACTGGTGAACGGATAGACAAATCATGGTATATCTATTCCATGGAATAATATTCAGCAATAAAAGGAAATAAAATATGAACACATGTAACAACATAGATGAATTTCCAAAACATTATGCTAAGTAAAAGTTGTTATGCGCCTTAGAGTTGAATTCCGACTCATATCGAACCTATAGGACAGAGCAGAACTGCCCCATAGGGTTTCCAAGGAGCAGCTGGTGGATTCAAACTGCCAAGCTTTTGGTTAGCAGCCTGAGATCTTAACCACTTCACCACCTCAAACACAAGAGTAGATACTGCATGATCCCATTTATGTGAAATTCCAGAAAAGGCAAAACTATAGAAACAGAAAGCATATAAGTGGTTTCCTGGAGCCAAGAGTGGGGTGTGGGGATCAAGCAAAAAGGACCCAAGGAGACTTTTTATGGTAAGAGAACTAACTTATATTTTGGTTGTGGTGGTGGTTACATGATTATATTCACCAAACTGTATACTTAAAATTGATGAATTTTAGCATAGGTAAATAATGCCTTAATAAATAAAAAGGAGGGTATAAAGGCTGTGGCACAGAAGTGCAACAGAACCGCAGAATAAAATGTTCCCTAAGAAAGCAATAAACCTAGTCCCAAAGATAATTTCAAAGAGCTTTTTACATAGTATTGCAATCTTGCCTCTAGTACCATTCTGTCCTTAAAAAGCAGTCAATTAAAATTCAGTCTCCCAAATTTTTTGATGATGCCATGTTTTTTCACTAATGGAATGGATGCTGTATCATTGTTTGTTGGTGGTTTCTTGTTATTTGATAAATGAGGTAACAACTGCAAGTGGGCCACATTGGTCCCATGATCCACGGAGTACATCACAAACACAGTAGGTATCAGTCCCATGGCCCAGGAAATGCATCACAAACTGTTTTCACCCAAAAATAACTCATTTACTTGAATATTTCTCAGTGCTGGTAACTGTACCTTCCCAATAACACAAAAGAAATAGTGAACACACTTGCAAGCCCTATCTCGCTGTACAGAAGCCAAAAGACACAAAAGTTTCACATAATCACTCCTCCAGGAAGCATCCCCTCATACAAATGTCTCTCAACACTCAAATGTGGTGCTGATCAACTTCCTTGTTTTTTAGGCAGTTGTACCGTATTCGCCATGACACCAGAACATACTAAAGTGGCTCAAATGCCTGCCAATAAACCTTCCAGGGGCGGAAAATGCAGCAGGAACATATATGTGCCAGGGCCCTTGAAAGAGTTAAAGAGTCTCTTAGATACAAGCAGCTGGTTGAAGAAGATGACTACAACTTTTCTATGGTTCTCCCCTAAACAGGAGTCAAACATGCTTAGGCCTAAAACTCTTCAAAGAAATGGAATAATATACATGACTTCATTATAAATATCCTCTTTGGAATTTCATTTGATAAGTTTTTATTTCTCAGAACTCCTTATATATCAATCTCTTCCTCACATATTTGTGCAACTATGTTCCATCTGTTCTCATTGACTAATACCTATAAAATATCCCTTGACGGCCTTATCCCCATTTTTGCCTATAAGAATAGTGAGGCTCAAAATATTAAGTGGGATCCTAAGTCAAAAATGAAGTTTGACTTCAAAACCCATGCTCTCTCCATCAAGCTAGACTGCTTCGGTGGCAACAGAGAAAAAACTTACATATAATGTGCAAAGAACAGTATCTGTAATATAGAAGATGATCATTGGCACCTTAGCTATAAATGGTAGCCATTATAGCTTAAATCTTTCCAAAAGAAGGTGGAGTGTAAATAAAATAAAACAATACTATTTATGAGGCAGTTCTACTCTGTCCTATAGGGTCGCTATGAGTTGGAATCGACTCAACGGCAATGAGTTTGGTTTGGTTTTGGTTTATTTATAACATAGACTTTCAGGCCAACAACTTTCATCTTTTTAATTAATCCTTCCATCTAATTAATCCTTTTCTCATCTGTTATAGAACAGCAACACACATCCCCCATCTTGTCAGCTCTTTATGAAACTAGAATGTATTCAGAGGCAATGGACTTGGAAGCCTGTACCCCATTCCCTGTTGCCGTCGAGTGAATTCCAACTCATGGCGACCCTATGGGACAGAGCAGAACTGCCCCATAGGGTTTCCAAGGCTGTAATCATTATGGGAGCAGACTGCCACGTCTTTCTCCCATGGAGTGGCTAGTGGGTTTGAACCGCCCACCTTTTGGTTAGCAGCTGAGTGCTTAACCACTGTGCCACCAGGGCTCCTTATGGAAGCCTATAGATCCGCCCAATTCAAAGAACTGGTCATGCCATCCCAAACCCTGCAACTGTGGGTCACAAACTGTGGATGAACGAAATCCCTAAGTTCCAAAAGAGAAAAAAGTATATTGTTTTTTTATAAGGTTGTCGTGGAACGTATTTCCCATTGACTACACAGAATCTCTTGAAAAACAATGAGTCAAATACTAAGATGCTACCCAACTAAACTTTATCTCTGACTTTGATAACATCTCTTTACGAAGAATTGGCTCATAGCAGAGCAATGCTGCTATGTTGAGGGTTTCAAATGCTTTTCTTATCAGATCTTCCAAAGCAAATTAACCATGCTTTGGTTAATACTAGATGGTCAGCTTCTGAGGCACTGGACACACAGGATTTATTTCTCCAGTCTGCATTAAATTTCTTTTAAGACTTGATACATGCAAATTCATCACTCATCTCTGGAAACCTTCTATTCTCTAAGCATCCACTGGGAAACCTACCTAGGCTACAGAACTGGAAACAAACAAACAAACAAACTTTATCCTCAGCAAATCCATACTGAAAAGACTACTTTGCTATGAGCCACTTCTCCAGGCAAAGCTGCCTGAATTAAAAAGAATGCAAGTCTGGCTCCTAAAGGTTCCCGCTGGAATGTCATTTCTTATGTCTGCACACCTGGCATACAAAGTATAAAGATTTCTTTGTAATAAAATGTACAAAATGTACTTCAAACTCAGAAAATTCAATCACCAAAAAATGTCAAAATCTGCAAAGAGCTCATTGACTATACAATGTTTGAGAATTAGTTATATTTTTCTAAATTATCTTTGTGTTTTAATTATTAGAGCACAATATGACTGGAGTATAAAATCTTAGCTCCCTGAAAAAAAAAGTTTTCATTAAACTACAAAGTAATGCTGGGTAATACTTCTCTAAAAGTAACATCTACCAAATGATGACCTGAAGAATGCATCTGAATCTCTTACAAACTCAGTAATTGATGGAAGATACCGTCTATCACATTATATATTGTCCCGTACTTAAGGATCCATGTAATAAGTTCCTCCAACAGTGCAGTGCCAGAAAAATAAAATGTCTCCTGAGACAATCTTATATGCCTCATTTTATCAGACAATGTAAACTCTAACAACTATTATGATTTGGAAAATGTCGACTGGCCAGGAAGCACAGAATAAATGTGGCACTTAGTTTTAATTATGAATTTAGTTATGTGTGCCCTTTTTCTCTCCACTCCAAATTGGTATTCCTTTCAATTGTTTTTTGTAGTTGTTCTGCTTCGTGGTGTTTTAATAGTGTAAACTTCCATAATTTTTTTTAGAATTTAAACAGTATAGCTCATATACTCAACAAAGCTTATTGCTTCAAAAACAAATGAGAAAGTAACTGTTTTGCAAAAGAAGGTTATGTTACGGAGAGAAAGTTATGAAAATGGATGTTTGGTCATGTTTTACTTATGTAATTTTGCCACTGAAAACAATCTGTCACCAGTAAAAATGCTATCATCTGCACACTTACATTTAGAAATAATTTTCTAACCTGTTTTAAAGTCCAACAAATAAAAGGTTTTAAATCCTTTTTAAAAATATAGAAACTGCAATACCTTCAGATAAGTTTGAAGATGAGACACAAATATGGCTAGCCATATTTCAACCAAATCTTTTGCATAACTAGTGAATAAGACTGAAAAAATTAATATATGACTTAGTAAGTTTAGCCAGTGATGTACTTTTTCCACATGGATCTACCTATATTTGTGATGTATATATCTCAACAATGACAGCTACTAAAACTGAATTTCGAACTATATACCCCATGACAAAGTGTGAAAACAAGGGCTAAGCCAAGATTTTAAAATAACAATAATAATGAAATATATCTTATTATACTGCCTTTACTAAGATTTACTGTTATTAATAATTGTAATAAAAAAGATCGTTGAGTTTTTGTATGTCCCCCCAATGAACATATTACAGTTACATAAACAAACAGATTTGTTTAAACTATGTTTCAAATACCATCAACTAAACAATGTGGAAAAATTAAGTAAACTTTGAGATGTCAGAGTTTAGGATTTGTCATCTGTTTATGTAACTAAAAGATGGTGTCTATAGGAATTTAAGAAAAAGTTGCTAAAAAACATCTAGGAGAAAAATCCTCTTTGCTTCCTCCTGTGTACTTACACTGCAGGAAGAAACGCTATCCACTGGGGAAACACACTCAGATCAGACTTTAAACCAATGAACGCACTAAGGTGTAATTTTACCAAGACTTTTTTTTTTTTTTTAACACAGTGCTTCTTTAACATTGCTCCTCCCCACCCCCAAGCCCAGCTCTGTTTAAAACATCATCAACTAAACAATGTGGAAAAATTAAGTAAACTTAAGTTTTGACATGTCAAGTAGAGTTCAGGATTATTGTTAGCTGCCACTGAGATGGCCCTCGACTCATGGTGACCCCATGTGTTACAAGTAGAACTGAACTCCACAGGGTTTTCTTGGCTGTAATCTTTATGGAAGTAGTTCACCAGGTCTTTCTTCCACAGAGCTGTTGGGTGGGTTCGAATTGCCAACCTTTAGATTAGCAGCTGATCTCGAACCGCTTGTGCCAGAGTTCAGGATAGTATAACTGAATTTTCTTTGGCAGAATTAAACAATTAAATTGATTCGAGCATAAAGTCACAATAAAAGAAAAATTTAGGTTGATCTTTCTCAATATTTTGGGCTTGAGGAACACTGAACTAGCTGAAGCATACTAGGATAGGGGTGCCTGCCTTTCTGTTACACACACACACACACCCCCCCTCTCTCCCTCTCTCTTCCTTACTCACTCTCACAACCTTCCTAGGTCTAAGAGGACATCTAAGTTGCCAGAGTCTTTTTGGCATATCTCAGTTACAGTACACTGGTTGGGACATGGTGTTTCTAATAACAATCTCATTATTTGGTCTTACATAGTACACAAAGTGAAGAAAGGGGTTATAGTATTCTATATAAATAAGGTTATGAAACTGAAAGTCAGCTCTTAATAAAGGATCTATTGGTTGACTAAAGCAGTTCTTTCGGGGCAGGTATTTTATCTTGTCCATCCTGAATCTCTAGCATTTAGAACTATGCCTGGCATTATGCTACTGGAGATTCAATAAATGCTTTCTGGATGGACAAATGGATAGATAAATAAGTGCAATGATGTACAAACATCTTCAAGGCACTTACATTACGTGGTTATACTATATTTCAGTTAATCTAAAGTTATAGCTCTTTAATACCTTGGGGAGATTTTCACTTATCTAGTAGAAATAAAAATTTTAATTTGTCAATGTCAATTACTGAAAGGTAAACAAAAGTTGTAAAATCATATATGTTAAATAATTTTTAAATACTTCCTCAAAAATAAACTCTTTTATTTTACTAGAAATGTGATTGTCAATTCAAAATCTTTCTAATGCTACCATAATTAAAACTCAAAAAGCAGGCTTTTACTTTTAACATCTGCTCTTAAATACTTTATTTTAATGACTTAAAACAGGCCTTATAAACTTGAGACATTTTACAAAAATAGTATTTTGTAACGGCAGAGGACCAAACATAGCTCCTAAAATTCAAAAAGGTTTTTCAACTAAAAGTTTATAAAATGAGCTGTCACAACAATTAGCTCAGAATTAATTCAAGCTTTTTGCGTTTGCTTGAACGTTTAAACAGTTTGCAAAGAAAACTTCAGTTTGTATGATCTGGCAAGATTAAACATGAGCCTCAATAACTTTAGTAGCTTAACACCCAAAGATATAACTAAATGGGAATAAACTATATTATCCACATGATTCCTTTTTTTTGGTGAAATTACAGGTAAATAAATTAAGACTTAGAGATAAACTTCAGGGTTCCTAATTAATGCTGGACTGAAGACTGACAACTCTGAGCATAAACTTAAATCAGTAAATAAAGATGAGACCATAAAATTAGAAAAATTTTAACCGAAGAGTATTCATCAATTCATTAAAAACCAATGCACATTTCCCTAATGACTAATGAGGTTGAGCATCTTTTTATGTGTTTGTTTCTTCTTTGGTGCAATGTTTATTCAAGTCCTTTGCCTATTTTTTTTTAATTTAATTTTATTTTGGTCAAAATATACACCGCAAAACCTGCTCCCATTCCAGTTTCTAGGCAAAATGATCGGTGACATTAGTTACACTCTTCACGTTGTGTAACATTCTCGTTAGTTCTGTTCTAGTTGTTTCACTTCCATTTACTTAAACTCCCTGTCCCTTTCTCATCTCTGCTTTAAAATAGCTGTTGATAATTTTTTTCTGTTTTATAAGCAACACAATACTCAAGGGTGACAATCTTTACTCTTTTGGGCTAAACCATTACTGAGTTTAAAGGTGACTTCAGGTGATAGTTTCAATTCAAGGTTTGAAAAGCAACTCAGGGCAATATTCCAAGTGACTCCTCCAGCCTCAATAGGTCCAGTAAGTCTGAATACTTTAAGAATTTGAAGTTCTGTTCCACATTTTTCTCCCTTTTTATTGTGTTCCTAATCAGAACGTTCAGTAGTGGTAGCCTGGCACCATCTACAGGTAGTCCCTAACTTATGATGTATTCAAGTTATGACAAACTGCACTTACAACCTTTTTTGGTACATCTTGTTGTTAGGTGCCGTCAGGTTGGTTCCGACTGATAGCAACCCTATGCACCACAGAACGAAACACTGCCCAGTCCTGCGCCATGCTCACAACCGTTGTCATGCTTGCACGTAACACTTTAAACACTTTAACACTTCAAAGACAGATCTTTTGCAGCAGATTTGCACAATGCAATGCGTCTTTTGATTTCTTGACTGCTGCTTCCATGGGTGTTAATTGTGGATCCAAGTAAAATGAAATCCTTGACAACTTCAATATTTTCTCTGTTTATCATGATGTCGCTGACTGGTCCAGTTGTGAGGATTTTTGTTTTCTTTATATTGAGGTGTAATCCATACTGAAGGCTGTGGTCTTTGAACTTCTTCAGTAAGTGCTTCAAGTCCTCTTCACTTTCAGCAAGCAAGGTTGTATCATCTGCATAACAAAGGTTGTTAATGAGCCTTCCTCCAATCCTGATGCCCCGTTCTTCTTCATATAGTCCAGCTTCTCGGTTTATTTGCTCAGCATACAGATTGAATAGGTATGGTTAAAGGATGCAACCCTGACACACACCTTTCCTGACTTTAAACCACACAGTATCCCCTTGTTCTGTCCGAACAACTGCCTCTTGGTCTATGTACAGGTTCCTCATGAGCACAATTAAGTGTACCATTTTTTTATTGGTACATCTTATCATTAGTAATATGTACTACATACAATGTTGCAGCAGGTAATTTGCTGATGTTACCATTCTCAGATGTTCACTCGTAGATGTCCAATTTTATGAAAAGGGCCATACAGACAATTCTAATTTTCTGACTAGAAACGCCATCCTCATTCCCAGGGATAATCTAGATAGATGATCCAGAACCTTCCACAAGTGGAGTTATTACCACAACTGACAAAATGCCAGTGTCTTCCAACTCTTCTTCACCGTCGGAGTAAATTTTTATAATTTGTGTACTTTTTAATGTATGTATTAAAATATATCTGTAACTTTATATGTAATGTATCCAACCCCAAAGACAAATAAAGATCAAACTTATAAAGATACTGATAATAAAAGGCAATAATAATGAAAACTAAAAAAAAAAAGAGGTATTCAACTTACGTCAGAACCGACTTATGACAGAGTCCCTGCAACAGAATGCCATCATAACTCAGGGACTACCTGCAGTTCTTCTGGACATAAGGTGGAGGAGGCAGTAGTTCATGTAGACAATTAGTCCTGTAGTCTAGCTCCTTCTGATTCTTGGGTTTTTGCTCACTCTGGATTCTGTATTCGGCTCGTCATCATCTGACATCTGGTTCTTGGAACTTGAGCCAGTGGCTTGCTATACTGCCTGCTGATCTTGGGATCCACTGACCTCCACAGACTGTGAGCCAGAAGCCTGCTGTCTTACCTGCCGATCTTGGATTCATCAGCCTCCATAGCCCGTGAGCCTGGCGTCTGAGCTGCCAATCTTGAGTTCGTCAGCCCTTGTAGCTACATGAGACAGGAGAAGCCTCCGGCCTGACACCTGACCCATGGACTTGGGACTTTGTAGCCTCTACAACTGTGTGAGCCATTTCCTTGATATCAATCTCTCTCTCTCTCCATAGACACACACATACAAACACACACAGACATATATATTTCACTAGTTTTTCTTCTTCTAGAGAACCCAGCCTAAGACATTTCTTTCTCTTTTGTTCCAGATGAATAAACAGCAATAGTTGTATCTTAGATGGCTGCTCATGAGCTTTTAAGACCCCAGGCACTACTCCTTTGCCTGTTTTTTGATTGTGTTGCTTGTCTTTTTGTTAAGTTGCAAGAGTTCTTTATACATTCTGGATATTAAGCCCTTATCAGATACATGGTTCCCCAAAATTTTCTCCCAATCTATAGGTTGTCTCTTCACTTTGTTGATAAAGTCCTTTGTCGAAAAAACAAAAAAGAAACAACAAATCAGTGTAAATGTAATTATTATCTCCTGTCCTTTAACCAAATTTTTTTATATTAACCGACAGAAAACAACAACAAAAAGGAATGAAGCATGAAGAATATCTAGCATAGATAGATAGCAAAATGGATGAGTTAAGATCATATAGAAGAACAAGATGATTTAACACTTCCTTATTTTAGGCAGCCCCATTTAGTGACTACTGAATTTTTTTAAAAAATTTACTTTGTTGTTGTTGTTGAAAATATACGCAGCATAACATACACCAATTCAACCATTTCTACATGTACAATTCAGTGACATAAATTATAGGCATACCTTGTTTTACTGCATTTTTTTTACAAACTGAAGGTTTGTGGCAACCCTGCATCGAACAAGTCTATTGGCGCCATTTTTCCAACAGCATGTGCTCACTTTGTGTCACATTTTGATAATTCTTGCAATATTTCAAACTTTTTCGTTATTATTATTCTGTTATGGTGCTCTGTGATGAGTAATCTTTGATATTACTACTGTAATTTTTTGGGGGTGCCACAAACTGTACCCATATAAGATGGTGAACTTAATCGATAAATGTTGTGTGTGTTCTGACCACTCCACCAACCAACCGGCCGTTCCCCCATCTCTCTCCCTGTCCTCAGTCAGGCCTCCCTATTCTCTGAGACACAATATTGAAATAAGGCCAATTAATAACCTTACAATGGCCTCAAAGTGTTCAAATGAAAGGAAGAGTCGCACGTCTCTCACCTTAAATCAAAAGCTAGAAATGATTAAACTTAGTGAGGAAGGCATGTCGAAAGCTGAGACAGGCCGAAAGCTAAGCCTCTTGCATCAAACAGTTAGGCAAATTCTGAATGCAAAGGAGAAGTTCTTGAAGGAAATTAAAAGTGCTACTCCACTGAACACGAGTGATAACAAAGCAAAACAGCCTTATTGCTGATATGGAGAAAGTTTTAGTGGTCTGGATAGAAGATCAAACCAGCTGTAACATTCCCTTAAGCCAAAGCCTAATCCAGAGAAAAGCCCTAACTCTCTTCAGTTCTATGAAGGCTGAGGGAGGTGAGGAAGCTGCCAAAGAACAGTCTGAAGTTAGCAGAGGTTGGTTCATGAGGTTTAAGGAAAGACGCCATCTCTACAACATAAAAGCGCAAGATGAAGCAGCAAGTGCTGATCCAGAAGCTGCAGCAAGTTATCCAGAAGATCTAGCTCAGATAACTGATGAAGGTAGCTACACTAAACAACAGATTTTTGATGCAGTCGAAACAGCCTAATATTGGAAGAAGATGCCATCCAGGACTTTCACAGCTAGAGAGAAGTCAATGCCTGGCTTCAAAGCTTCAGAGGACTCTCTTGTTCGGGGCTAATGCAGCTGGTGACTTGAAGTTGAAGTCAATGCTCATTTACCATTCCAAAAATCCTAAGGCCCTTAAGAATTATGCTAAATCTACTTTGCCTGTACTCTATAAATGGAACAACAAAGCCTGGATGGCAGCACATCTGTTTACAACATGGTTTACTGAACATTTTAAGCCCCTGTTGAGATATATTGCTCAGAAAAAAAGATTCCTTTCAAAATATTACTGCTCATTGACAATGCACCTGGTCACCCAAGAGCTCTGATGGAGATGTACAAGGAGATTAACGTTGTTTTCATGCCTGCTAACACAACATCCATTCTGTAGCCCATGGATCAAGGAGCAATTTCAACTTTCAAGTCTTATTATTTAAGAAACACATTTTGTAAGGCTATAGATGCCATAGACAGTGAGTCCTCTGATGGATATGGGCAAAGTAAATTGAAAACCTTCTGGAAAGGATTCATCATTCTAGATGCCATTAAGAGCATGCGTGATTCATGGGAGGAGGTCAAAATATCAACATTAACAAGAATTTGGAAGAAGCTGATTCCAACCCTCATGGATGACTTTCAGGGGTTCAAGACTTCAGTGGAGGAAGTAACTGCAGATGTGGTGGAAACAGCAAGGGAACTAGAATTAGAAGTGGAGCCTGAAGATGTGACTGAATTGCTGCAATCTCATGGTAAAATTTTAACGGATGAGAAGTTGCTTCTTACGGATGAGCAAAGAAAGTGGTTTCCTGAAATGGAAGCTACTCCTGGTGAAGATGCTGTGAACACTGTTGAAATACCAACAAAGGATTTAGAATATTACATAAACTTAGTTGATAAAGCAGCAGCAAGGTTTAAGAGGATTGACTCTAATTTTGAAAGAAGTTCGACTGTGGGTAAAATACTATCAAACAGCATCACATGCTACAGAGAAATCTTTCATGAAAGGAAGAGTCAATCAATGCAGCAAAATTCATTGTTGTCTCATTTTAAGAAATTGCCACAGCCACCCCAACCTTCAGCAACCACTACCCTGATCAGTCAGCAGCTACCAACATTTAGGCAAGACCCACCACCTGCAAAAAGATTATGACTTGCTGAAGGCTCAGATGATGGTTAGCATTTTTTAGCAATAAATTATTTTCAAATTAAGGTATGTACATCGTCTTTTTAGACATAATGCTACTGCACACTTAACAGACTACAGTGTAGTGTTAACATAACTTTTATATGCACTGGGAAACCAAGAAATTCATGTGACTCTCTTTATTGTGATATTTGCTTTTTTGTGGAGGTCTGGAACTGAACCTGCAATATCTCCCAGGCATGCCTGTACATTCTTCGAGTTGTGCAACCATTCTCACCCTCCTTTTCCAAGTTGTTCCTCCCATATTAACATAAACTCACTGCCTCCTAAGGTTGCTATCTAATGTTTCAAGTTGCTGTTGTCACTTTGATCCTATATAGATACCTCTTAAAAGAGCATAATGCTCAAGGCAGACATTTTTTACTAGTTAAGCTAGACTATTTTTGGTTCTAAGAAGACTTCCGGGGATATTTTTTGTTTACGGTTTAAAGATTATCTCAGGGCAAGAGTTTCAGGGTTCCTCCAGCCTTCATGGCTCCAAGAAGTCTGGAGTCCATCAGAATTTGAAAACCATGACATTTTTAAACGAAAAAAAATTACTCATTCTATTGGTCAAGAATACTTGCATATTAATATTTTATAATAAACTCATAACTTCCTTTCAGCATGCCCAGGCAACCCGGAAGTGCAAACACTCTAATGGCAAACATCTCTTAATTATAAAAAGTCCTTTTGAGAGAAGGCACTTTAACCCTTAATAGATTTTAACTTTTCTCTTTGAATCAAATCCATCATAGCATAAATAGCTAAAATATGGGCTTGAGAGTTCAAAAGACCTGAACCCTGGATCTGTCCATCACTAACTATGATGACATTAGGTCAGTTACTTAATGTCCTTGGGCTCACTTTACTTAAACTGTAAAATGAAGATAATAGCTACTTCAAAGGGTTCTGAGGAAACAGGAGACAACAGAAGGCATAAAGTGCTATGCATGGCGCATACACACACATATATGATCATGCCCAAGCTCCTCCTCCAGACCTTCACAAGTCTGGGTCCATCTCATCATTCACAGCTAAGCTTAAATGTTACTTCCACACAGAGACCTTCCCAGAACTCTTGCCAGAGGACGAGGGTTTACTTTGGGTCTTAGTGATCAATGCCTTCTGATTTTATCTTGTTTGTTTACTGTCTGTTTATCTCCACAGAATGTCATCTCCCTGAGGACAGGAAACATACCTTTCTTGATCATTTTAGCATCCCCAGTGCCTTTAACAATGTCTGGCTTGTAGCAGCCCCTCCAGAAATGTTTGGTAGGGAAATAAACTATACGCCCAAGGAAGCAGCAGTCAAGAAATCAAAGGACATATTGCATTGGGCAAATATGCTGCAACAGACATCTTTAAAGTGTTAAAAAAGCAAAGACGTCACTTTGAGGACTAAAGTGCACCTGACCCAAGCCATGGTATTTTCAATTGCTTCATATGCGATATGCGAAGCCAGACAGTGAATAAGGAAGACTGAAGAAGAATTGATGCCTTTAAATTATCGTGTTGGCAAAGAATACCGAATATACTATGGACTACCAGAAGAACAAACAAACCTGTCCTGGAAGAAGTACGGTCAGAATGCTCCTTAGGAGGGAGGACGGCGAGACTTCATCTTATGTACTTTGGATATGTTATCACAGGGACAGACCAGTCCCTGGAGAAGGACATCATAGTTGGTAAAGCAGAGGGTCAGTGAGTATGAGTTGGAACTGACTGGTAGGCACTATTAACAGTTCAGTGTATTTTCTTCTCGTTTTTCATTTTTTCCATTCTTTTAGACAATAGAATAATTTGTAATCCCTTGATTTGTCACAAAGTTTGATATGAGTTTAAAACATGAGGTACCTGTGACAGCAAATTATATATTTGCTTGCTTATCCATTTCTTCCTAATAAGAACTCAGTATGATTCAATAGGATTAACAACCAGGAACACATAACAAACATAAAAATCAACTAGAGAAGGAGAAAATTCTTAAAACCATTTGAAGTTTCAAGACTTTTTCTTTGAATTAATGTAAACATATAACAAATCCTACATTAGAACTAATCTTATAATATATGGGAATAACAGTGTTATACATCATCTGATTAATTTTGATTTCTCCAATAATCTTGTAGATCCCCCAAAACAGCTGAATACCTGGTTAGCCCTTCACAGCAACTTCAGATATTCAACTCTATGGAAGCATATCTGCTAGTCATTCATTAAAATGTCTGTCCTCATGTCTGCTTCTGCTAGTGTTGTGATGTTATGGTGAGGTCCTGGGTCCCCTCCCTTCCACCTGGCATTCCCATACTCATACTACCTCATTTGGGCAATCCCTTTACCTCTCAAGAGTACACTTATTTACACACAATATTCCAGAACACTTAGTTGTGCTCATGAGGAATCTGTCCATGGATCAAGAAGCAGTCGTTTGAACAGAACAAAGAGATACTACGTGGTTTAAAGTCAGGAAAGGTGTGCGTCAGGGTTGCGTCCTTTAACCATACCTATTCAATCCGTATGCTGTGCAAATAAACTGAGAAGCTGGATTATACGAAGAACGGGGCATCAGGATTGGAGGAAGACTCATTAACAACCTGTGTTATGCAGATGACATAACCTTGCTTGCTGAAAGTGAAGAGGATTTCAAGCACAGTCCTTCAGTATGGATTACATTCAACATAAAGAAAACAAAAATCCTCACAACTGGACCAATAAGGAACATCATGATAAACGGAGAAAATATTGAAGTTGTCAAGGATTTCATTTTACTTGGATCCACAACCAACACCCATGGAAGCAGCAGTCAAGAAATCAAAAGATGCATTGCATTGGACAAATCTGCTGCAAAAGACCTCTTCAAAGTGTTGAAAAGCAAAGATGTCACCTTGAGGACTAAGGTGCACCTGCCCCAAGCCATGGTGTTTTCAACTGCCTCACATGCATGCAAAAGCTGGATGATGAATAAGCAAGACTGAAGAAGAACTGATGCCTTTGAACTGCAGTGCTGGCGAAGAATATTGAATATACCATGGACTGCTAAAAGAACAAACAAATCTGTCTTGGAAGAAGTACAACCAGAATGCTCCTTAGAAGCAAGGGTGGTAAGACTATGTCTCACATACTGTGGACATGTTATCAGGAGGGATCAGCCCCTGGAGAAGGACATCATGCTTGGTAAAACAGAGGGTCAGGGAAAAAGAGGAAGACCCCTGATGAGATGGAATGACACAGTGGCTGCAACAATGGGTTCAAGCATAGCAATGATTGTGAGCATGGTGCAAGACTGGGCAGTGTTTCGTCCTGTTGTGCATAGGGTCACTATGAGTCAGAACCGACTCGACAGCAGCTAACAACAACAATGACAACCCCTAAAAAAATCAAATGTCTCTAGTATTACAAGTGTATCAATTCACTATCAACACTAAGAATCAAGAAAGAGCCAGGGAGAGTTCTGCATCCAATAACAGTGAATTAGGTAATCTAGACTGACCTTCCTACTGAAATAAAAAAGAAGCTCGATACATATACACATGTGCGAACAAACACATGAAAAATCTTTTTTAAAACATCAAACATCTTGCAAGATACTTAAACTTTGCCAACTGAAGATCTAGGAGAACAAGGGGACCCAGAGAGGTAAGCTCAGCCACCCAAAACTGCTTTCGCCTAAAGGGCAATTCTTCACACCCTGGGAAGCAGCTAAAGTCCGGGGATGGAGCAAAGGGTTTGCGCTTGTCTACCAACCTAAAGGTTGGCAGTTCGAATCTACCCAGCAGCACCATAAAAGGCCTGGCAATCTGCTTTCATAAAGATTACACCCAAGAAAACCCCATGGAACAGTTCCACTCTGTAACACATGGGGTTGTCATGAGTTGGGATCGACTTGACCCATTACTATGGGCTTTTGGGGTGGGGGGCAGCTGCCTCATAGGACACAAAGGGGCTCATATGAGTGAGTAAAGCGAAGATATGGAGTACACCTGATAAACCAATCCCCACTTTGTTCTGATTTCTTTTGAAAGGCTATGCCTAGGGTGGAAATGGGTCATAGCCAACCCACATTAAATGAATTTCTAAAGGATACTTCAGACAGAAGGAAAATTCTCCCAGTTAGACAGATGGTCAGAGACATCACAAAGAATGAAGAGCAAAGTAAGATATAAATATGTGGATAAATCTAAATAAACTTTGACCATATAAAACAATAACAATAATGTCTTGTGGGATATACAAATTTAGAGAGATTAAAATATAGGACAAACAATAACACATATAAATCAGGAAGGGATAAATAAGTCCTAAGTTCCTTGCATGGTTTGAGATAAGGGTAACGAGACTTAGTAAAGTTACACTTTGATAAGTGCATAACACACGCTGCTATTTAAGGGTAACACTAAAAGAACTGAAACACAGTGTCTAAATTCCAAGCTAAGTGGGAGAGGGAATGGAGTGACAAAAAATAATTACACAAGAAAAGAGAGAAAATGAAACAGAACAAACAGGACAAAGTACAAAATTAGATCGTTGGTGTTGTTAGCTGCCATCGCGACTACCCCTGACTCAAGGCAACCCATGCACAATAGGATCAGATTGTTGGGATCTACAGGGTTTTCACTGGCTGATTGTTGGAAGTAGATGACCAGGCCTTTCTTCCTAGTCTATCTTAGTCTGGAAGCTCCACTGAAACCTGTTCAGCATCACAGCAACACACAAGCCTCCACTGACAGACAGGTAGAAGTTCATTGGCTGTGCCTGAGGTGAACTGGCCGTGAACTGAACACGGGTCTCCCACATAGAAGGTGAGAATTCTACCACTGAACTACCACTGCCCCCCTACAAAACAAGATAACAACAACAAAACCATTGCTGTCAAGTCGATTCTGACTCATAGCGACCCTAGGACAGAGCAGAACTGCTCCACAGGGTTTCCAAGGAGCGGCTGGTGGATTCGAACTGCCGACCTTTTGGTTAGCAGCTGAGCTCTGTATTTGAATTTAAATATATCACTTCTGTGTGCCAGGAGCATGAGGAAATATATAAACAATAAACATAATAAATAAATGAATTTTAAAGTATATTAAAAGGGGATAAATACATGAGAAAAAAGATTAGTGCAAAAGAAATTCTAAGTACTTAGGGTGGGAGTGGGACAGGTTTTAGTATTACATATGGCAGTCAGGGTCAGCCTCATTAAGAAGGTGGCGTTTGAGCAAAGACCTACTCCTTGGCTCTCTATAGCTTAGGTAAAGGCTGTAGGCCTCTCTCCCACAAGCCTCTGGCCTCAGTTCTGCTGCTACCATTGCAATGACCATCATTTTCAATGTACTGTATCCCTCCTATGTTTGTCACCCCTCCATTTACCTGAGGGCTCCAAAAAAGGTCTTTCATCCTGTGCATGCCCTGATGACAACAACAAGAGCAGTGCTACCATTTACTGGATACCTACTATTTGCCAAGCATTCTATTAGATGCTTTTCAAAAGGTGTCCTGCAATTTTCTCAACAGTTCTAGAAGAAAAACACTATTATTCCCATTTTTACAGGCAAGGACGTTAAGACTTAGTTAACTTAAAAACCTTACACAGTATTCCACGGTTAATATATTGCAACATATATTACTAAAGTAACGTAAATCGACAGTAATGTAAAAATAAATATTTAATAGCTAAAAATTTCTACCTGCCACACAAACTCCATTTCATATTCAGACTAAATTAACACTACTAGTACCTTAAATTGTTTACATTTCTAGTATTTTGCCAGTTCTCATAAAAATTGTTTCTGAAGGTATGTCATACTGTGGAGAAATCCTATAATTTCCAAATTAAACAAACTAAAATCTCCACAAATACAGGCAATCCCCAGGTTACGAACAAGATCCATTCCTAAGTCTGTTTTTAATCCGAATTTGTAGGTAAGTCAGAACAGGTTCTTATTTAGCATCAGTCAAATGTTTGTCTTAGTATATAGTATATATTTCACCTTTCTGTACATATAAAACACTTAAGAAACACTTCCAAACCATGCAATGTTTTCATGAGTGTCACAAAGTAGTGCGGGCATGCGTTATTATGAACCATTATATGTATTTAACTCAAATTTTTAATATAATAAGCTTTAGGACAGTCTGTTCTTAAGTACGAGTTGTCCGTCAGTCAGACGTTCATTAACTAGGGACTGTCTGTACTCCTTAAGCAAAAAGCCTAAAAAATGTGACTAATTCTGGATTGTTTTTTCCTATCTACCACTTTTATCCCATTTGGTATAAGAAGATGAGCCATCTCCATCTTACAAACTAATAGATCCTTCCCTCTCTCTGAAATGTACAATGAACTCAGATAAAATTTTGTGAAGAAAAAAACTAAGAACTCCTGGTTGCATTAAGCTGAGCTTGGCTGGCACCCTTCCTTAGGGCTATGATCAACCAGGCCAGAACACCATAACACCAAGTGTCTTAGGCTGGGTTCTCTAGAGGAGCAAAACCAGTGATGCATATATATAAATAAAAAAATTAAAAAAACCCAAGCCTGTTGTCACTGAGTTGATTCTGACTCCTAGCGACCCTACAGGACAGAGCAGAACTGCCCCATAGGGTTTCCAAGGAGCAGCTGGTGGATCTGAACTGCCAACCTTTTGGTCAGCAGCCATAGCTCTTAACTACTGCACCACCAGGGCTCCATAAATATATATAGAGAGATTTATTTCAAGGAAATGGCTCACGCAGTTGTGGAGGCTGGACAAGTCCCAAATCCATGGGACAAGTAGCAGGCTGGAAGTTTCTCTTGACTCATGTGGTTGTAGGGGCTGACGAACCTAAAATCTGCAGGTCAGGCAGCAGGCTGCTGGCTCACATCCCAAGAATCAGAGGTCAGAGAATGACAAGATGAGTGCAGGATAGAGAGAGCAAGCAAGCTTTGCCAGAGCATTCATATTGGATGCAGGCCACGCCTCCAAGGAAACTCCCCTTTCAACTGATTGGCTGCTCACATCAGATCACAAAATGAAGGATGATTACATAATATCTGCTAAATCACTGAGAATCATGGCCTAGCCAAGCTGACACATTAACATTAACCATCACACCAAGGTTGTATAGATCCCAATCTCTCTAGTACCTGGGATCTGGCTGCTGAAGCACAGCCATTACCAAACTGAACTAACTTACTAAATGAAAGAGCCTGAGCTGGTCCTGGGCTGAAATCAGGCATTTGAGAGAGCTGGCCTTCGGCACTGACTCTCTTCCCATTCCAGATCTCCTCTACCCACTTGGTGCTAGGAAATGACCCTCTCTTCCTCTTTGCTGGCTGGTAATAATCACTAACAACAGAAGCAGCACTCAAGGGTGGCCGTTCCTTAAACAGTGACTCCAGAAGAAAAGCTCTTAGGGGCAGCTACTCTAGGAGAAGCTTGGGGAGGGGGACTGTGCAGACCAGTTATGTCCCTACTGCTAAAAAAGTTGGGAACTCGCAGCCTAAACTAAACTACTGATCAGAATCCACAGGACTGACTGACTCCCTGGGACAGCACTCAGGGTAAGTGCAGGTCTGCTGATGACAACAAAGTCTCCAAGACTAGGTTTAACAAGAGCTGAAAGTTCAAATCCACATCACAGGCTCAATCCTTATTTTCCCTCATTCCCTGATATGATCAATACTTCATGGTTCAAGAGTAAAATAAAGAAAAGCTTACCAAAAAAAGTGCTTTTCTCAGAAGAAACAAAAAATAAAAGGACCTAAATGCTGTCATTTGAATATCATCAAGTATACAAATTTTCAAAAAAGCTTTTTACCCAAAATATTTGGTCATTCTACTACTACATTTTAGCAAAAAGAAATCAGTATTTTTTACCTTGACCCAACTCTGACACCACTCAAGGAATGGCCTGAGAAGAAAATGCAAAGTTAATGCTGACCTTGCTTTCTTCCTTTGGAATAAATGAGAATTCAATTATGTCACCTAGAAAGACAAATTTATACCGCTTAGCATTAAGTACTCCAAACAAAATGCTAATACTGAAGTAAAAGGTGAAAAATTCATGCCAAGAACCAAGACTTTAGAACAGTATATCTGGCGTGCAATTCATGGCAGGGCTGTAGGCAGTTTCCTCAAACATCTTTCACAGAGCCAGATATAACAGAGGAGAAGAAATGAGTTCCACTGTACAACCCTATTTTATTTTGGCTGTAGTATTATTAGTATATAACATTAGAAACACTGAATAAAAAAGAGTTTATCAGTTGAAAAAGTGATAGGCCACAATTCTTTCTAGAGAACCATTATAAAGCCATTATTACTCCATTTGTGGAAAAACTGGTACTTCCACAGTATGCAAATGCACAGTTACCGTCCTCAATGAGATTGCAGTTTGTTACTTCCATATAACACAGGATTTTTGAGCTTGTTTTACACCTCTGATCTACCACAAATATTAGCTGATCCATAATACAAACTAAAGCAGTATACATTTGCTGCTTTCATCTCTTGGACAAATATAATGGACCTCAATACCAGATAAGAAAATCACATTATGTTAAAAATCTCATCTACAGGTAATACTCTGTTGGTCAAGACCAATAATTCTTTTTGAGAGATGACTCAGTTTAAACCTTAATTCTAGTAAATAAAATGTGTTATGCTGTTGTTAGGTGCCGTCAAGTCATTTCTAACTTATAGAGACCCTATGTGTACAACAGAAGGAAACAGTGCCCAGTCCTGTGCCATCCTCATGATTGTTGTTATGCTTGAGCCCACTGTTGCAGCCACTGTGTCAATCCATCTCGTTGAGGGTCTTCCTTTTTTTCTGCTGACCCTCTACTTTACCAAGCATGATGTCCTTCTCCAGGGACTGATCCCTCCTGACAATATGTCCAAGGTATGTGAGACGAAGTCTCGCCATCCTTGCTTCTAAGGAGCATTCTGACTGTACTTCTTCCAAGACAGATTTGTTCATTCTTTTGGCAGTCCACGGTATATTCAATATTCTTTGCCAACACCAAAATTCAAAGGCATCAATTCTTTTTTGGTCTTCCTTATTCATTGTCCAGCTTTCGCATGCATATGAGGCGACTGAAAATACCATGGCTTCGGTTAGGCACACCTTAGTCCTTAAAGTGAAATCTTTGCTTTTTAACACTTTAAAGAGGCCTTCCGCAGCAGATTTGTCTGTTACATTGCATCATTTGATCTCTTGACTGCTGCTTCCATGGGCGTTGATTGTGGATTCAAGTAAAATGAAATCCTTGACAATGTCAATATTTTCTCCATTTATCATGATGTTGCTTACTGGTCCAGTTGTGAGGATTTTTGTTTTCTTTATGTTGAGGTGTAATCCATACCGAAAGCTGTAGTCTTTGATCTTCATCAGTAAGTGCTTCAAGTCCTCTTCACTTTCAGCAAGATGGTTTTGGTGATCAGTTGAATTACAATGACTACTATTTTAGTCACTGTTCAAGATACTCTTAGCCTTGTCATAATGTTGGTTTTCACAGAGCAGAGATAAGCCTGAATGGTAACAGATGCTTACTGGGTTGGATTAGTACTTGATTCAAATATACAATGCTTAATGCTTTTCAATCTTAATAAAATATTAAATTAATTAAACTATCAACCACACTACATAATACAAATGCCATTAGAACAAATCTACTTTTATTGTTTTATCTAAAATCTAGGAGAGATTCCTATCTTAAGCCAGGAACTTATTTGCTTAGCAAAAGGATAGCTTTAATAATGTGTTCTTTATTTTTTTTTCTTTCTTTCTTTCTTTTTTTATTGTACTTCAGGTGAAGGCTTACAGAACAAATAGTTTCTCATGAAACAGAAGTACACATGTTGTTTTATGACACTGGTTAACAACCCCACAACATATCAACCCTCTAACTTCTCAACCTTTTTTTTTTTGGTGAAAATACACATAGCCAAAGATACACCATTTCAAAAATTTTTACATGCACAGTTCAGTGACATTGACTACGCTCTCCAATTGTGCTGTTATTCTCACTTAAGATGAAGCCTTACACAGAACAAAATAGTTTCTCATTTAACAGTTACTACAAATGTTGCCCTATGACAATGGTTAACAATCTCACATCAACAGTATCCTTACTCAACCTTGGGTTCCCTATCACCAGCTTCCTTGTCCCCTTCTGCTTTCTGGCCCTTGTCACTGGACTCCTGTACCTCGTTAGTCTCATTTGGTTTTAGGGGGCTGTCCACTCCCAATAATGTGTTCTTTAAAAACTGAAATTCTAATTTTTATATCTTTGCCTAGAGTAGAACTGACTGGAGAAAAACGGACATTTGAAAACCACCATACTAATCCTTTTTGGTTCTTCCTTAAATCACAGCAAGTCTTCTTTACTGCCTAACTAAACATCATGGCCTTCATTATAATACTTTACTCTGTCTTCTCGAGTTGCTCCTTGAAATCTTCTGTTCGGCTCTTTTACTTCATCATTTCTTGCTTTTTCTTTAGCTACTCTATGTTCAAGAACAAGTTTCAGAGTCTCTTCTGACATCCATTTTGGTCTTTTCTTTCTTTCCTGTCTTTTTCATGACCTCTTGCTTTCTTCATGTATGATGTCCTTGATATCATTCCACAACTCAACTGGTCATTGGTCATTAGTTTTCAGTGAGTCAAATCTGTTCTTGAGATGGTCTCTAAATTCAGGTGGGATATACTCAAGGTCGTACTTTGGCTTTCGTAGACTTGTTCTAATTTTCTTCAACTTGTACTTGAACTTGCAAATGAGCAACTGATGGTCTGTTATACAGTCGGCCCCTGTCATTGTTCTGACTGATGATATTGAGCTTTTCCACCGTCTCTTTCCACAGATGTAATTGATTTGATTCCTGTGTATTCTATTGGGTGAGGTCCATGTGTATAGTTGCCGTTTATGTTGTTGAAAAAAGGTATTTGCAACGAAGAAATCGTTGGTCTTGCAAAATTCTATCATGCGATCTCTGGCATCGTTTCTATCACCAAGGCCATATTTTCCAACTACTGGTCCTTCTTCTTTGTTTCCAACTTTTGCATTCCAATTGCCAGTAATTATCAATGCATCTTGATTGCACGTTTGATTAATTTCTGACTGTAGAAGTTGGTAAAAATCTTCAATTTCTTCATCTTTGGCCTTAGTGGTTGGTGTGTAAATTTAAATAATAGTCTTATTAACTGGCCTTCCTTGTAGGCATATGGCTATTATCCTATCACTGACAGCGTTACGCTTCAGGGTAGATATTGAAATGTTCTTTTTTGCAACGAACACGATGCCATTCCTCTTCAATTTGTCATTCCTGGCATAGTAGACCACGTGATTGTCTGATTCAAAATGACCAATACCAGTCCATTTCAGCTCACTAATGCCTAGGATATCAATCTTTATGCATTCCATCTCATTTTTGATGACTTCCAATTTTCCTAGATTCATACTTCATACATGCCACATTCCGATTATTAATGGATGTTTTCAGCTGTTTCTTCTCATTTTGAGTCATGCCACATCAGCAGATGAAGGTCCCTGAGAGCTTGGCTCCATCTACATCATTAAAGTAGACTCTGCTTTGAGGGGACAGCTCTTCCTCAGTCATGTTCTGAGTGCCTTCCAACCTGAGGGGCTCATCTTCCAGCACTATATCAGACAATGTTCTGCTGTTCTTCATAAGGTTTTCACTGGCCAGTTTTTTCAGAAGTAGACTGCTAGGTCCTTCTTCCTAGTCTGTCTTAGTCTGGAAGCTGGGCTGAAACTTGTCCACCAAGGGTGACCCTGCTGGTATTTGAAATATGGGTGGCAAAGCTTCCAGTAACACAGCAACATGCAAGCCACTACAGTATGACAAACTGACAGACACATGGTGGTTACCAGACCTAGTGACTTATAATTAATCCTGATGAATATAACCAAGACAATTATCTTTACTTGTTGCTTTAATTATAATATTCCTACTCCTGAAATCCAGAAGAAGAGCTATCACCTTTCATACCCTAGAATCCAGTTTCTTACAAATTCAAGGTTTCCTTTCCCAACATTCCCAAAGCAGCTCTCCAACTTCTTCACTTAGTCTTTTGCATTCTGTACTAGCAAATCTACCCAAAATACACTTGTTCATTCATCTCACTTCCCACCACATTCCCTTCAAGAAACACTGTTCTTCAGTTTGTTTTCCCAAATTATCTGTCATCATTCAAAGAGCTCTTAAAATTCTCTCTCTTCTGAACGACTAAAAATATTATTTTCCCATACTGCTTATTAGGAAAATACAATTTGTTCAATTAATTCCCCCAGTATCAAATTCTCTTGTGCTGTGGCTTATACACAGTAAAAATAAATACGTAAACAAAATCCAGACACTGCTTAATATATGACATTGATCTTCCACAATTAATGTTAGCAAAGCCAATATGGCTTTGGTATATACTTATAGAACTACTCCCTAGGAGAGGATCCTTGGGTGGCACAAATGGTTAAACACTCAGCTACTAGCCTAAAGGTTGGCTGTTCAAATCCACCCAGAGGCACCTTGGAAGAAAAGGCTGGCGATCTGCTTCTGAAAGGTCACAGCCTTGAAAACCCTATGGAGCAGTTCTATTCTGCAGACATGGGGTCGCCACGAGTCGGAATCGACTTGATGGCAACTAACAACAACCACACCCCCAGGAGATATTCTGAAAAGCTGCACGGGAGTTTCTGGTATCTCAGTGACAGGGAGGTAACTACTGACATTGTGAACCAAGAATACTAGATATCCTGCAATTTATGAAACAGTCTCATGTCCCACATGATTTTCAAATATCCCACTAGACATTCATGTAAGATCAAAACTGTAGGTAAAAAAAGTCTATTCATAACTACCTGAGCATAAAATCTAAATTTCTGACATATAAACACAAAGAAATAACAAAAAAAGGTTAAAGGAAACAGTGCCTAGCAGTCACACAAGGCCGGGAATAATATCTGTTCCTACCATCCAGAATAGAAAAACTCATAATGCATAGGAAATTCAGTAGTGAGGAAAGTCTTGCCTCAGTAGTAGGGTATAACTAGCCCCTAGAATGAGCACTGCTCCAGACTTGTCTTAAAACTCATAAAAGTAAGATCTGAAAAGATCAAACTGTTTCCAATAATTATATCCCATTAAAAAAAAAAAAAACCTCAAGAAGATTTATAAGAATACAAGTGTAGTGAGGACTCAAAAAGGTAAAATTCACAATGTCTGACATCCAATGAAAGATTACCAGGCAGGGAAACACATTCTATAATGAAGAGAATAATCAATCTAAATCAACCTAGAGCTGACACAGATGTTAATTAAGGTAGTTATTATCACTATTCCATGTGTTCAAAAAAATTAAGTAGAGACAAGGAATATACAAAAAAAGTTCAAAATCAAATTTCTAGAGATGAAAACTGCAATGTCTGAGATGAAAAATACAATGGATGAGAATAATAGCAGACAGAGAATAATAGACATTGTAGAAGAAAAGGTTTATGAACTTGAAGGCACAGCAATGCAAAGTATTCAAAATGAAACACAGAGAAAAAAGAATACAAGAAAATGAAAAGAGCATCAAAGATCTGTTAGTCAATTTCAACGACTTAATATACATGTCATTAGACTGCCCAAAGAGGGAAGCAATAATAGCGTGCAAACGTTTTTCAAAGTTGATGAAAACAAGCTACAGATTCAAGAAGCTCAACAAAGCCAAACACACACACATGCAAAAGAAGAAAACTACACCAAGACATATCATAATTAAATTGCTCAAAACCAGTAATAAAGAGAAAAATCTTAAACACAGCCAGAGGAAAAAAGACATATTAAGTACAGAAGAACGAAGATAAGGATGACTTCAGACTTCTTGCTGGAAACAATGCAAGTTAAAACAGTGTAATAACAGCTTTAAAGCACTGCAGAAACAACAAAAAAACTCTATCAACCTAGACTTCTATACTCGGCAAAGAAAGATGATATCTTTCAATAATGAAGACAAAATAAAGATTTGTCAAACATATAAAAGTTGAAAGAATTTATCACCAACAGACTCACACTACAAGAAATAATAAAGGAAGTTCTTCAGGCAGAAGGAAAATGATACCAGAAGGAAATACAGATCTACACAAAGTAATGAACAGCATGGGGAATGGTAACTACATGGGTAAATATATGATTTGTTTCTCATTATTTAAAACTATTTAAAAGATAATTTACAATTTAAATAAATAATTGCAATGTATTATGGGTCTTATATGGACAAGTAAAATGTATCACAACAATAGCGTAATAGTTGGGAGGGGAGAAATGGAAGTACACTAGCACAAGGTTGTCATACTACATGTGAAGTGATATAATATCACTTAAAAGTAGGCTGTGATAGGTTAAAGATTTATACTATGAACCATAAAGCAATCACTAAAATAATAACAACAACAAAAAAAGAACTATAGCTGATAAGCCAACAAATTATTTAGAAGAGTTTCAAATTAATTACCTCAGCTTCCACCTTAAGAGATTATAAAAACTAAAAGCTGACAAAACTATTACAAGAAAATTACACACCAATATTCACCATGAACACAGATGCAAAAATTCTAAAAAAATTTTTTTTAACAAATCACATCTAATAACATATTGAAAGGATAATGCATCATGGGGGGTTATCATAGGACTGAAGAGTGGGTTTAACATTAGAAAATCAATCTATGTAATTTATCATATTAGTAACCTAAAATAGAAAAACTACATGACAATTTCAACAGATGCAGACAAAGCATCTGACAAAATCTAACATCCATTCCTGATAAAAACTCTCAACAAACTAGGAATATAAGGGAACTTTCTCAATCTGATAAAGGGCATCTATGAAAAATGTACAGCTAATACATAATTATCATGGTGAAAGACTGAAGACTAAGATCAAGAACAAGACATGGATGTCCACTCTCACAACTTCTGTTCAGTATTATGCTGGCGGTTCTAGACAGTTCAGTCAGGCAAGAAAAAGGAATAAAAAGGCTTTCTGATTGGAAAGGAAGGACTAAAACTGTCTTTATTTGCAGATGACATGATTGTCTATGTAGAAAATCCAATGGAATCTACAAAAAAGCTACTAGAACTAGTATCTGAGTTTAGCAAAGTTGCTAGATGCAAGATCAATACAGGAAAATGAATAATATGTCAGTGTTATTAATTTTCAAACAATCAAATTCAAATAAAAAAAAAACACAATTTATATTAGCATCAAAATATGAAATACTTAGCAATAAATACGACAAAAGATACGAAAGATCTAAACGCTGAAACCTGCAAAATACTGCTGAGAAATTAAAGTGGACCTAAGTAATGTGTTCAAAGACTCAGTATTGCTAAGATGTCAGTTTTCCCTTAATTTGTCTATAAATTCAGTGCAACCCCCCAAAAAATTCCAGCAGGCTTTTTTGGTATAAATTGAAAGAGTGATTCTAAAATACCTATGGAAATGCAAAAACAACTAGAATAGCCAAAACATCTGTTACCCAAGAGGAAAGAAAACATATGTCCATACAAAGACTTGTACACAAATGTGTTTAATAGCTTTATTTGTAATAGCTAAAACTGGAAACTGCCAAAATGTCCACTAAAAGGTGACTGGATAAACAAACTGTGGCATATCTATATAATGGAATACTACTCAGCAATAAAAAGGAACAAACTGTTGACACATGCAACAACATGGATGAAATGCAAAATAATTATCCTGAGTAAAAGAAACCAGACGAAAAAAAGAGTACATGCTCTATGATTCCATTTATATAAAGCTCTAGAATATGTAAACTAATCTATAGTGACAGCAGATCAGTGGTTTCTTCGGGAGGTGAGTAGAGAAGGGCTGGTAGGAGAGGCACAACAGAAGTTACTGAATAAATATGTTCACTATCTTGATTATGGTAATGGTTTCACAGGAGTATATATGTCAACACTTATTAGATTGTGCACTTTAAATATATGCAGTTTATTGTATGTCAATTTTACCTCAATAAAGTTGTTTTTTAAAGTACACAATATTTTTAAAGGATTTAAATTACCTGGAAACAAATGTAAAGAAGTTCTCTTCAGACGACCTCTATAAAGAATATTAACAAAATAACAAACACAATACACCTACAGAATTTCTACCTTCTCAGACTCTAAATAGCCCCTGTAGTTATCATTGTCTTCACTGCCCTGCTCTTCTACTGAGGGACAAATAGTTAAGAGTGTAGGTTCTGTAGTCATACCACCTGTTTGAATACTGCCTCTACCCCTACCAACTTTGTGACCTTGGGAAGGTTATCTCACTTCTCTGGACTTCAGCCACACATGTAAAAAGGGGATAATAGTACTTTCTTCACGAACATTTAGAAAAGCCCCTGGCACACAGCAAGTGTTCAATAAAAGTTTGTTTTTGTTTATACAGTGTTCTTAAAATCCTGACTAGGAGAAAAAGGCTTCATAGAAGCACAAGGAGCTCATGTCTAGAAATAATAAAGAAAAATCCAAAAGCCAGAATGGACTTCCCATCTCATGTTGCTACTAAATGGTAAGACAGCGATTCAGCTCAATAACTTACCGCGACCCCAGCCTCAACGAGATGGACTGACACAGTGGCTGCAACAATGGGCTCAAAAATAGCAATGATTGTGAGGATGGCGCAGGACTGGGCAGTGTTTTGTTCTGTTGTACGTGGGGTTGATATGAGTTGGAACCAACTCAACGATACCTAACAACAACAACAACTACAACAACAACCCCACCGGAGTTCTTGACCACTGGTCAGCAGTCTCAAAAGTGACATACCAAACTTCCCTCATGAAACAGAAAAGTGGACTTCAAAGACTTTGGAAACCACAGAGCCCAACCTTAGTTACCAGAGTAGGAATCAATTTCCCCCACATGCCATGTTCTATCACCTCTTGACCATTGCACCTGGTGAATCTTCTATTGGCCCCTCCCCCACCACGACACCAGCCTGTGACAAATGTTGCCCTAACTATGTGTTCCCATAGCACTCACATTACACTTCTCACACCGTAAATGTATTTAGTGTTTAGGTGACTGTCACCCTCATCAGACTGTGAGTTCCTTGGAGTCAGAAAACTGTATTCCCAGTGCCTGGCACATAACAGAAACTCATATGTGTGCATGGTCTGGATGGATGGATGGATGGATGGATGGATGGATGGATGGATGGATGGATGGATGGATGGATGGATGAATCTTGGCGTGGTTAAATGCATTGATTAATATCACCCAGCTAGTTGGGGTCTAATTTCTTTTCTCATGTGCCTATGGTCGGGGGAGGTAGGAGATATGGGGAAGATAAGGTAAACTGATCCAATATGCGTTCCATGTCAAACCTGTCAATCACAGAACCCCCTTGACAAGGACTCAGACACGGCCCAAACGCCAACCAAGGGCATTTCAACACTGCTGTGCTTTCAGATATTATTCTATTATTGCTCTTCAGTCTTTATCCAAAAAATAAGTACAAACCACCTATTTTCATCGAATTTATAATTAATATTCCTGGCTGAAACTTTCAATACAACATGAAATTTAAAATGACTGAAAATACACATGACAAAATTTGTTTTACCTAAAAAAATAAAACTCAAACCTTGAAAGAATTTAGATGTACAAAATTTAATCTGGGAAAACCACTCAGTAGAAATAATCGCTACAAAAGAAAACTTATAATGGTAGAAGCCATAATTCATAAAAATTTTATATTTAAAAAAGCCTGGTTTTAGGATTTACATAGAAAAAAGTTAATCCCAATGAAAATGCTCTCAGGAAACTAAATATGAAAATGGTAAAAAATTACAAACGGTTTAACTGTGTGATACAGAAATTGATCAAGAAATTTAAGTTGGCTTAGTGAAACCATCTGGGCAGGGAAATACTTTCTCAACAAAAAATTCATTAATACTGGTTTAATTCTGATGAACATATCTCTATTTATGTACAAGTAGTCAAAAGATTCCACAGGTCAGAAGTCCTGCACTTACCAAAGAAGCATAAAGGGATTACCAGTTCACATGCTGCCTTTACCATAGTCTGCTAACAAGAGCAACAACAAGAACAACAAAATTATTAGTAATGGCTAGCAGGCATTGAGCACTCATTATATGCCAGTCATTGTTCTAAGACCTACATGTATTCACTCATTTAATCCTCGTATCTACTCTATGAAATGGGTAGTGTCTTTATTCCCATTTTACAGATGAAGAAACTGAGGTACAGAGAAATTACATAATTTGCCTATAGCCCCAGAGCTAGTAGTTCAGTCAGGATTCAAATCTAAAAATTCCAGATCCAGAGCCCAAGGCTTTCTTAATCACGATGCTACCCTGTCTCAAACCTGTATCAGACATATGCTCAAAGTCTCATGTGGAAGTTATTCAACCTTTATCCCTTTTACAGAAGCAAAAACTCACTTGATGCGTACATCAGGAAACTTTACAGACTTCCGTTGCCTGGTGTGTTTCATTTACGCTCTGCCATTCTTTTGGTTTCCTTTTTAATAACTAGTATATATTAAGTCTTCATTTATATGAGAAAAATATTGTATATGTACTAATACTCAAGTTAAAACTTACATAAAGCATTTCTCCTCATATTCAATGTTTACATTAAAAACAATTTCCAAACTTAACAAAAGTGAAGTTAACAACAATGCATATTGATTTAGTTTCCTTTTTGCTGAAGGATTACACTATTAATTGGTACTGAAAACACTGTGCTCTTAGTTGGTTAGAAGGTGACACAGACTCAGACTATCAAAAATATTTCTTCAGCGCTAGAAATAGAAATACCATATGATCCAGCAATCCCACTCCTAGGCAAATATACTAGAGAAATAAGAGCCATCACATGAATAGACATATGCACACCCATGTTCATTGCAGCACTGTTCACAACAGCAAAAAGATGGAAACACTCTAGGTGTCCATCAACATGAATGGATAAACAAACTATGGTACATACACACAATGGAATACTACAAAACAATAAAGAACAATGACGAATCTGCGAAGCATCTCCCAACATGGATGAATCTGGAGGGCATTATGCTGACTGAAGTAAGCCAATCACAAAAGGACAAATATTGCATGAGACCACTACTATAAAAACTCACAAAAAGATTTACACACTAAAAGAAACCATCTTTGATGGTTACGAGGGACAGGAGGGAAAAACACTAAATCGACAACAGACAAGTGGTAACTCTGATGAAGGGTAAGACAGTACACAATACTGGGGAAGCCAGCACAACTTGACCAAGGCAAGGTCATGGAAGCTCCACAGACACATCCAAACTCCCTGAGGGACCAAGTTACTGGTTTGAGGGCTGTGGGGACCATGGTCTCCGGAAATATCTAGCTCAACCGGCATAACATAGTTTATAAAGAAAATGTTCTACATTCTACTTTGGTGAGTGGCGTCTGGGGTCTTAAAAGCTTGGGAGCGGCCATATAAGATACTCCACTGGTCTCACACCATCTGGAGCAAGGGAGAATGAAGAAAAACAAAGACACAAGGGAAAGATTAGTCAAAAGGACTAATGGACCACAACTGCCACAGCCTCCACCAGACTGAGTCCAGCACAATTAGATGGTGCCTGGCTACCACCACCGACTGCTCTGACAGGGATCATAATAGAGGGTCCTGTACAGAGCTGGAGAAAAATGTAGAACAAAATTCTATCTCACACACATACACACAAGACCAGCCTTACTGGTCTGACAGAGACTAGAGAAACCCCAAGAGTATGACCCCAAGATATCGTTATAGCTCAGTAATGAAGTCACTCCTGAGGTTCACCCTTCAGCCAAAGATTAGACAGGCCCATAAAACAAAATGAGACTAAATGGGCACACCAGCCCAGGGGCAAGGACAAGAAGGCAGGAGGGGACAGGAAAGCTCGTAATGGGGTTGGCAACCAATGTCTCAAAACAAGTATGTTTATTAATTATTTAATGAGAAACTAGTTTGCTCTGTAAACCTTCATCTAAAGTACAATAAAAATTTTAAAAAGTTGGCAACCCCCGCAAAAAATCACACCCATGTCTTTAAATGTTAATTATAATTTCTCTTTTGTCTTTAATTTTGATACTTTAAAATATTTTAGAAGAAAAAAATACGTGAAAACATGAAAAATAGTTTTTATTTTTGATATTTTACATTTACTTTACATTTTCATGAGTTATTCAAGTTTTATATCCCTCAAGTATAATTACATTTTAATCCTTAGATCAGTGCTGTCCAATAGAAATATAATGCAAGCCACAAATACAATTTAAAATTTTCTATAGTAGCCACATATAAAAAGTAAAATGAAACAGGTGAGATTGATTTTAACAATATATTTGATTTAATTAGATATATCCAATGTTATCATTTCAATATGTCATCAATGCATAAATTAATCATGAGCTATTTTATATATTTTTTGTACCAAGTCTTCAGGATCCTTGTGTATTTTACATGTACAGCATAACATTAGTAGTTTTGCCAAAGTGAAGGCAAGAAAAAGAAATTTTGTTACTCATCACACCATCACCACTCTATCAAAAGAACATCCAGATGTGTGCAACAGTAATTAAATTCAGACAACTTTGGTATTTTGCAGATTTTCAGTCATATAAAAACCACAGTTTTACAAATATTTTGCTGAGTTTTTTTGTTATGAAAAAATGTGACATATGATATACAGCCTCCATTTGTTCATTGCCCTGAGCCTCACTGCTTTCTCTCCACCATGTATCAGGTGCAATGGAGGGGAGAATCCTTAGACTCTTTCATGACAGCATTTACCACTATGCTTTCTTATTCTTGAATATCTTCCTACATTCCTACTATGATTCTCTTCAAAATAAATATTTACAGAATAAAAATATTTTCTTCAGGACTGTTTTTATAATAATGTGGCAGTAACAATTCTATCAAATATCTTGTAGGCAAATAAACTATTAGAGGCAAACACAGAGACACGCTCACATATATTTGGTACTATAGCAAGAGTTAAGATATATGGGTTTCAAGTTCTAGTGTTGTAACTGACTGGTTATATATTTTTGAGTTACAGCCACTCTGTGCCTCAGTTTCCTCATTTTTAATAGAAGGAGTTGAGACTAGACAAATACTTCCATTCTGCCAAGCTCTAAATTCTGACTTCAAAAAAAGCCATATGGCACTGGAGGTTTACTCACAGGTTTTCTTACTGACCCCTATTCCTCTCCATTTTATTGACCACCACAGGAAAATCATCTTGAGATCAGAATATGTGTGTTCTAGTTCTAAATCCATTACTAACTATTAGTTCCAATTCTGTGGGCTCTCCCTCAAATAGGGGAATTACACTGGTCACCCCAATTTCTTTTTGTAGGGATGAGTAGCTTCATTTACCCCAAGGCTTAAAATTAACAACCAGGAGCAAAAGGGAGAATACTCATGAGACACAGCATTTCCAGAGTGGAAAAAAGGTTTGTTCCTGGAAAAAGTTACTGGATTCCCGCTCCACTGCCAAATAGATACTAGAGCAAGGGAGAAACCTATAGTAGTGACTTGTGACCACTAGAAATACCAAAAACCCAAAGGGAGAGGGTATGCCAATAAAAACTAGACATACCTCCACCCTTCTTTGCTTGAAACACTCATAAGCTTAAGAGGACACTGTGGCAGTAGAAAACATGGGCCTAGCAAAAAGCAATCATTCAATAAGGCACTTGCTGATTTGAATCCCCACCAATCAGATCAGACTGTAACATCTACCAAAGGATTAGTTAATCCAGATCTAAAATACTAGAACTATCCTAAGAAATCATTTATTCAGCCATTCTATACCATGAGCAACTTACCCTTTCTACAAAGGCAATGATACCTTTGTAATATAGCACAAAGGTATCCTGGTGTAAAAACTACTGTAAATTACAATAAATTTGAAGTCACGACAAAACCTCAATTACAAAAAAAGCTTAAAATAAATCTTAAAAAAAAACGGTTGCTGTCAAGTCGATTCCAACTCATAGTGACCCTACGGAACACGTGGAACTGCCCATAGGGTTTCCAAGGCAGTAAATCTTTACAGAAGCAGACTGTCACATCTTTCTCCCAAGGAGGGGCTAGTGGGTTCTAACCAATGACCTTTCAGTTAGCAGTTCAGTGCTTTAACCACTGCGCCACATGAGCTTAGAATGCCTTTTATTTTTATGAAGTCTGAGTGTATATTTTAGAAATTAACTACAATATGTTTTAAGTGAAATATGTACAGTACTATGCTTGAGTTTTAAAGGACCAACTTTTTTCATGAATAGCACTAGTCAATGTCAATGATATAATAGCAAAAAACCTCCTAATAATCATAGAGTCGGGGCCAAGATGGCAGAGTAGTCAGATGGCTTCCTATGTCCCTCTTACAAACACAGACCTGAAAAACAAGTGATTTGATTGTGTATGAATATCTAGGAGCCCTGAACAAGGCAAAGTTGAGGAATCGGACTGAGTGGCGGGGGAAGAGAGAGAGAGACGGTTCGGAAGCAGCAAGGAGTTGTCTGACCTGACCCGGCGGGAGCCGCAGCCCTTCAGCCCAGGGTGCACAGTGAGGCAGGCATACAGCTCCGCTTGCTCGCTTGGGAGGCAGTTTCCACATCGAGAGAGATCTGGCAACAGAGATTCTGCTTGGACACTCCGAACCAGTGAAAAGCAGCACCCAAGTGGCTAAAGTACCTGCGTGTGGTCTTTTGCAGGGATTAAAAAAAAAAAACCATTTGGGAAATACCTCTCTTCCATTTACCTCCCCCTCCCCGTTCTGCACCAGGTCCAGCTGACTTCAGCTGTATGTGAGTTCCCTGGGCCAGAAGTAGATCCCATAAGGCACCCTGACCCATTCTCCTAGCATTGGAGGGGGAACAAACAAACAAGGAAAAAATAAGCTACCGGCTCCCCTAAGCCAGAACTCAGGGTTGCCACAGCTCCTTTGCCTAGACACAGGCATAAGAGGTCCGCAGACTTTGAGCACCTTCCACCCCTGTATAGACTTGTGTGGACCCATCTCAACAGCAAAGGCCCTCACTACCACAGTACAACAGGGTAAACACCTGAAGTCTAACTTCAACTATTTCAGCTGTGAAGTGGCAGATTTCTGACACTTGACACTGCTCTGCCCTTTAAGCAGATGCCTTACCTGTTTCCATCAGGGGCTTCAGGACTGGTGGCTCCACCCCCGCCACCTAGCCACCTACTACAGGGGTCCGAGAATAAGTGATGCCCCCTAGTCCTTACAGCCAACAGAGTAGGGTGCTACAGTCCGGCTGCAAAACTCACCTACCTACTTGCTCTAGGAAACAGGGACACACTTTCCTTTCAGACACTCAGGGGCAGCCGTCAACCCCCTGCCTTGCTCAGTGTGTGACCTCCTATTGCAGCCAGATACCTGTGTCTACACCAATCACTTATGCCTCTCTAAGACTGTAGGTGACAGCCTGCACCATACACTTGGTGACTGACTGCCTGGACACATGAGCTGAATTCATACAGGAAAATTTAATGGAGTCCTAGGCACACATACTTAGTTACAGACCTAACTACCTGGTGACAGAACATTAGAGCCTCAAAGGCGCCAATAATCAAACTAATGCACATGAGCAGCCTATTTAGGCATATCAAAACAAAACAAAACAAGAAGCTAGGACACACTAAACAAATATAAAATAAAATTATACTCACTTATTGATGGCTCAGAGACAACAGTCAATATCAAATCACATAAAGAGGCACTCCATGATGGCTTCAGCAAGCTCCCAAAATAAAGAATCAATAAATTTTCTGGAGGAAGAGAATTTCTTGGAATTACCAGAGGCAGAATACAAAAGTTTAATATACAGAACTCTTCAAGAAATTGGAAAGGAAATTAGTCAAAACTCAGAGAAATCCCCAGAACACACAGACAAAGTGGTAGTGGAACCTGAAAAAGTTATTCAAGAGCATAATGACAAATCTAATAGGCTGCAGGAATCCATAGAGAGACAGGAATCAGAAATCCAGAAGATTAATAATAAAATTTCAGAATTAGACAACTCAATAGAAAGTCAAAGGAGAATTGAGGCAGTAGAAGTCAGAATTAGTGACACTGAAGGTAAAGCACACAACACCAACTTATTTGAGGAAAAATCAGAGAATATAATTAAAAAGAATGAAGAAACTCTAAGAGTAATGTGGGACTCTATCAAGAGAAATAATCTACGAGTGATTGCAGTACCAGAACAGGAGGGGATAACAGAAAATACAGAGAATTGTTGAAGATTTGTTGACAGAAAACTTCCCTGATATCATGAAAGATGAGAAGATATCTATCCAAGATGTTCATCGAACCCCACATCAGGCAGATCCCAAAAGAAAGTCACCAAGACATATTATACTCAAACTTGCCAAAACCAAAGATAAAGAGAATTTTAAGAGCAGCTAGGGATAAACGAAAAGTCATCTACAAAGGAGAGGCAATCAGACTAAGATCGGACCACTCAGCAGAAACCATGAAGGCAAGAAGGCAATGGGATGACATATATAAAGTCTTGAAGGAAAAAAATTGCCAGCCAAGAATTATATATCCAGCAAAACTGTCTTTCAAATATGATGGCGAAATTAGGGCATCTCCAGATAAACAGAAGTTTAGGGAATTTGCAAAAACCAAACCAAAATTACAAGAAATACTAAAGGGAGTCCTCCAGTTACAAAATCAATAAATAATATCAGATAACAACGCAAGACTAGAACACAGGACAGAGCAACCAGATATCGACTCAGATAGGGAAGTAAAAAAATACATCAAAGCAAAACATTTGAAAACTGGGAATAAGAGATATCAACATGTAAAAAATGACATTAAAACAAAAAAGAGGGACTTAAAATGTAGACATAGATTTTTCTTATGGAGAGGAAGTCAAGGCGATATAAAGAAATAAAAGACTGGTATAAACTTAGAAAAATACACTTAAATATTAAGGTAATCACAAAGGAAACTAACAATCCTACAAATCAAAATACAAAAATATAAAGACTCAGCAAATCCAAAATCAACAACAATGAAAAAGATGAAAAGAAAATACATTAAGAAAAACAACTCAGCACAGAAAATTAAGGGGAACAAAGAAACTGTGAACAACACACAAAAAAGGACATCAAAATGACAGTACTAAACTCATATCTATCAATAATTAAGCTGAATGTGAATGGACTAAATGCACCAATAAAGAGACAGAGAGTGGCAGACTGGATTAAAAAACACGATCCGTCTATACGTGCCTACAAGAGACACACCTTAGACTTAAAGGCACAAAGAAGCTAAAATTCAAAGGATGGAAAAAAATATATCAAGCAAACAGCACTCAGAAAAGAGCAGGAGTGGCAATATTAATCTCTGACAAAATAGACTTTAAAGTAAAATCCACCACAAAGGATAA
>NW_004443982.1:12840523-12889955 GCF_000243295.1 Trichechus manatus latirostris | reverse complement strand
ACAACAACAGATACATAGACCAATGGAACAGAATTGAGAATCCAGACATAAATTCATCCACCTATGAGCAGCTGATATTTGACAAAAGCCCAAAGCCCGTTAATTGGGGAAAAGACAGTCTCTAACAAATGGTGCTGGCATAACTGGATATCCATCTGCAAAAAACTGAAATAAGACCCATACCTCACACCATGCACAAAAACTGACTCAAAATGGATCAAAGACTTAAGTATAAAATTGAAAATGATAAAGATCGTGGAAGAAAAAATAGGGACAACACTAACAGCCCCAGTACATGGCATAAACACAATACAAACCATAAGTAACAATGCAAAAGCACCAGAAGAGACGAGATAAATGGGAGCTCCTAAAAATCAAACACATATGCTCATCAAAAGACTTCACCAAAAGAGTCAAAAGACAACCTACAGACTGGGAAAAAATTTTTGGCTATGACAAATCTGATCAGCGTCTAATCTCTAAAATCTGCAAGATACTGCAAAACCCCAACAACAAAAAGACAAATAACACAATTAAAAAATGGGCAAACGATAGGAACAGACACTTTGCCAAAGAAGATGCCAAAGTGATGGCACTTAGCCATCAGAGTAATGTAGATCAAAACCAGAATGAGATATCATCTCACCCCAACAGGCTAGCACTAATCCAAGAAACACAAAAAATTAAATGCTGGAGAGGTTGTGGAGGGACTGGAACACTTATACACTGTTGGTGGGAATGTAAAATGGTACAACCACTTTGGAAATCGATTTGGCACTTCCTTGAAAAGCTAGAAATAGACGTACCATACGATCCAGCTATCCCGCTCCTTGGAATATATCCTAGTGAAATCAGAGCCATCACACAAATAGATATATGCACACCCATGTTCATTGCAGCACTTTTCACAATAGCAAAAAGATGGAAACAACCTAGATGCCCATCAACGGACGAATGGATAAACAAATTATGGTATATCCACACAAGAGAATACTACACAATGATAAAGAACATCGATGAAGCCGTGAAACATAACATGGAAGAAGCTGGAACTCATTATGCTGAGTGAATTTAGTCAGTCACAGAAGGACAAATATTGTAGAATACCACTAGTATGAGAACTCAAGAAAAGGTTGAAACACAGAAGAAAACATTCTTTGATGGTTATGAGAGTGGGGAGGGAGGGTGAGGGTTAATTTACTAACTAGATAGTAGGGTTATTTACTAACTAGAATTATCTTAGGCGAAGGGAAGGACAGCATACACGACAGGGGAAGTTAGCACAACTGGACTAAACCAAAGCTAAGAAGTTTCCCGAATACCATCAAACACTTCGAGGGACAGAGCAGCAGCGACGGGGGTCTGGGGACCATGCTTTCAGGGGACATCTAGGTCAACTGGCATAACAAAGTTTATTAAGAAAATGTTCTGGTAAAACTATTTCTGAGGCCAACTCTTCAGACATGGATTGGACTGGACTGTGGGACATAAAGTGATACTCTTGAGGAGTGTGCCTCTTAGCTCAAGTAGATACAAGAGACTAAATGGGCAGCTTCTGTCTGGAGGTGAGATCGGAAGGCAGAGAGGGTTAGGAGCTGGTTGAATGGCCATGAGGAATCGGGTGGAAAGGAGGATTGTGCTGTCACAGTACGGGGACAGCAATTTGGTTCACATAACAATGTATGTATAAATTTTTGTATGGGAGACTAACTTGAAATGTAAACTTCATTTAAACTACAACAATAAAAAAATAATAAAAAATACCTCCTAACAATCAAAAACTAAATGTATACCGACACAGGTGGATTTCACTTTACACATGTTACATTTCTAAAAGCTTTGTTGTATGTGAGTTACATATGAATGAATTTGAGGAAAGAATTGGCAAGAGTCAGCTTTAAAAGGAACCTACACTGCATTTTCTACAGTGAGTGATACTTTTTGCAAACCAAAAAATTACTTACAAATTCTGGCTTCTGTAAATTTTTTTTTTTTTATTAAGTGAGGCACATCTAGAATAAAAGAATGTCAGATGTCACTTGGTCCCTTTCCTCATTTTGTAGATAAAGACTCTGTATTAGCAAAAGGTAAGAGACAACGACCACCACCCCACCCCATCTCCAACACACACACACACGGCACTGGTAGGACCCGAACAGAGCTAGGACCTGAACTCTGGAATTCAAAAGCAGTCTTTCATTCACTTGGTATTGTTCTACATTTCTTTTCCTTCCAAGCAATCATCATTGTTCAAGAATGCCAGATACATTTTTTATTCTTATGAAATATTTGGTAATTCATATTTTTAGCCATCTTTTTTTCCTATCATATTTCCCAACGTGTGTTCAGAAGACCACTATTCCTGTAAAACGTTTTACCGCTTGAAGTTTCCCTAAGGGTCATACTAGAATATAAAACCCAAAAAACCTGCTGCCGTTGAATCGATTCCTACTCATATTGACCCTACAGGCCAGAGCTGAACTGCCGCATAGGGTTTCCAAGACTGTAAACCTTTATGGAAGCAGACTGCCACATTTTTCTCCCGCAGAGCAACTGGTGGGCTCAAATCACAGACCTTTTGGTTAGCAGATGAGTACTTTAATCACTGTGACACCAGGGCTTGCTTATACTAGAATATACCTAACTTAAAAAAAACTCAATGCATATTAACAAACTTAAGGCTCTGAAAAGTCCTATGGAAACAAGGCGTGTTCAATTTCATTAAAACTAGCATTTCCTAAACTCCTGAGCATACAGTCTTTAAAGAAAAATGGAACCAATATTCTCTGAGGCATATTTTGGGAGATGCTATCCTAGAGCTTAGTTCAAGAACTGGAGTATACTGCAGAATAGAATTCAACTCACAACAAATCCAATGAAGTGTCAATAAAAAGCAGTTACTCACTACGCAGTAGTTAAGAGCTTAGCTGCTAACCAAAGGGTCGGCAGTTTAAATCCACCAGCCGCTCCTTGGAAATCCTATGGGGCTGTACTGATCTGTGCTACAGGGTTGCTATGAGTCAGAATCAACTCAGCGGCAATGGGTATGGTGTTTTTTTTTTTTTTGTTACTCACTACCTACACACTTGATTCTTAAGGGAGGAAAATGTAATACAAAATATAGAGATATATACCCTTCAAAGTGAAAGAGTAAATTCTGAAAAAATCATTTTTCTTCAAAATATGGAAGAGTTTAAAGGCATTTGACCATAGAAAGCAAATACACATTCATTACATGGACTCAAAGAACAAGATCGTGACATATTAGAGGTAGACTAAACACATGCTACTCCTCCCCCAAAGAGTGAATATTCTTAAGATTGAAATTCTCCCCGTGGTTTTTGGTCACGGTTTCTCTGTTGAAGTGATTATACAGATTTGGTGGCAACCTGAAGTGACTATAGAGGTTTCCTGCTAATCTAAAGGTAGCAGGGTTGTCTGAGCCTACTAAACAATCAGGGCAGCATTTTGTTAACTCTTCTACCAAGCACTGAGCTTTGGGGATTTGATATAAAACGTAATTACATAAGCCCTCTGTAATTTGCAATGTTCCCTGTATTTGTACTAACTATAATGGCAAACTACGGGAGGTTATAGTTATAATCGTTTTCAAAGTTTTAATAGTGGGGCACTGATGGCAGGGACGATTTAAAACAAAACAAAACATTATTTTCTGTCCTACTGAATAGAGGATTTGTCTTAGTAATAAGCCTCTGTTACCTGAGAGAGACACCCTCTAATGTGTATGGGAGAGTCCTTGTTCCAACGAGAAGGTATTTACCTTTTCTCGTGGGCCCATGTGACTGCTTGGTAACCTTTCAATTCTGCTTAAACAAGTACATGAAATTCAAGTACTTGAGAAGGATTAAGATAGTTTCTTCTCATGGATGTGTTTTAATTTAAATGACCATATGCTGCACTCATATTTAAGGTACCCTCTGCAACCAGAAACCTAGATTCTACCTTCTACACAGTGAAGAGGTTTCTGTTTAACATGGAAAAAAAAAAAAGCTTTCACTCTTATACATATCTACCCACAAACCTCTCCAGATCAGCTATCAACGCTAATTAAACTTTGTCCAGAAAATGCAGAAAATGATTAGCTTTCTGAAGAAAGTGAGAATCATATCACAAACGAGGGAACTCTGTATCCTGAAGCAATGGCAGCATTATCACAGGCGCTTGGTGGATTCAGCCCTCTTCTGCTTAGCCCCAGGCAGCAGTTAAGACCTGGTGGAACAGAGACTGCAGAGATTTGTGTACTCTTCCATAAGTTAAGCTTTGCTTCAATAAAGAGGCCAAAAAAGTTAAAAAAAAAAAATTAGAGTCAGATTCCAAAACATCCAGCAACTTGCCTAAATCAGTAGGCCCAGGTGCAAGCTGTGTAACTCCTAGGTAGTTCACAGTGCTCTACATCAAACTGCCCATGTAGCTATTACTGTCAGTAATTTCCTTCCACTCAATCTCTTGTTTCTCCTTTGATCATTAACAAATAAAATATTCTGCCTCATCATCAGAATGTGCCTGGAACACCATGGTTAAAAACTTACTCTTCAGCTACCTCTCCTGGCAACAACTGGCAATATTAGTAGCATTCAGGCCAACTGAATCCTATACACACGCATTATTATGTATTCCTACAGCACCTAAGCTTCAGACTAGCCAGGAGATCCAATTGTATTTCACTAATCAATTGCCTTGCTTTGGCAGTCTGACTGCAAACCTTCTAAATAATCACTGAGTAATATACAATTATTTTTTTAACCATAAATATCTGATTGCAAGATCTCATTATCCAAACTATTTAAATTAATCCTTATACTTAATTTCTTTTAAAAATGCAACAATTAAAATACGGCAGAGAAAAAGAGAACCCCACGTTAGATCCTCTGAAATGATGGGGAAAGGCTAGTAGAATTCTGTAGAAACCAGATTTGGTCGCATAAATACTTGTTATCTTCTACCACCTTTCCAGCTCATCTCTCAATACCACCTAGGCACTTACCGCATCATTCAGCTTATACTAACCACAATTATCTTAAAAAAATTAGGTTCTCATCTGCCCCCAATGCCTTTGTACAAAACAAACTGTTTCCTCTGCCTAGAACACCCTGCCCCTTGTCCAAGCCCTCTCTACTAATCCTTCAAGACTTAACTCAAGTATCTAAGAATTGTTTTTAATTCTCCTCAGACCAAGTTAAGCTCTCTCTTTCCTTGGCCTCACAAAGCACAGGACTGCAGTATACCAGGAGAAAGAACAATGAATTAAGAGTCACAAAACTCACTGATTAAATATTAAAGTATATTGTGAAGTTTGAAAGATATTTTTACTCAGAAGTCAGACATTCCCTCAATTCTCACACTTGAAATAGGTTCAGTTCTCTTTTTATATTCACTCTACCATCCCTGTGTATTTCCTTCATGGCACTCACCACAAATGAACTTTAAACAATTATTTGTAGAATTATTTAATGTCTATCTCCCTCTCTAGATTGCAAGCTCCAGGACAGAAAAGGCAGCTTCTATGTTATGTTATTCATAGCTGTATGCCCAGGGCACAGAAGAACCTGGAATATAGTAACTGCTTGATAAATTTTGTTGAAGAAGTTTCCAAGAAGTTCCATGCCATTTTGGTTTATTCAATATGCCATTTTGGTTCACTACTTCCAACACTGCTTCACACATACAACTTATATTTCTAGACATGAAATGGTCATAACTGTGGCCAAACTAAGAAAGTGAAATAATTCAATTTATTTACATGTTTAGTTTATCTATTAAACTGAGTTCCTGAATGGCAGAGACCATGTTTAATCATAGCACGTTGGCTGAATGGTTGAGAATCTAGAGTCAAACAATCTTAGGCTCTGAGCTTTACCACTCAAGAGCTTGCTAACCTCTCTGAGACACAGTTTACTATCTATAAAGTGAGGATAATACCACCTACCTCTTGGGATGGTTGTGAGGATTAAACGAGATAATGTATGTAAAATGCTTGCCACTGTATCTGGTACTTGATAAACACTCAATTAAAAAAAAACCATTATTTACTATTATTAATCCCTAATGTCTTCTACAGTGGCTGACAGTTGGTGCTCAAATGTTTATTGTTTGATGAATCTTCACCCTCACAGGATATGGAAAATGAGATTCTAATAAAGGTCAGGTACTGTTTATTCTCCTATTTGACACATTAATTTTCTAAGGGTTAAAAAAAGGGAATGCTTTAGAGGAAACCTAATCAGGGAAAACTAGCAAGGGAGAGAAGTCACAAAATTACAACATTCCAACTTAAATTGCACAAAAGATCCTCTATTAGAACTTGTCTTAAGATTAACCCTCTAAGACACTGCCAAAAGGTCAAGGTTTATGAAATTTAGAAGACTTACGAAAGCTGGTTGAACATATTTATATAAAGGTAAATGTAAGAACATGTATAAAGTAAGTACTAGAGAAAGAAGGAGCCCTGGTGGCACAACAGTTAAGTGCTCGGCTGCTAACTGAAAGGCTGGCAGTTCAAACCCACCCAGGTCTTTGAAGAAAGACCTGGAGATCTGCTCATGTAAAGATTACCACCTAGAAAACCCTATGGGGCAGTTCTACTCCATCACACGGGGTTGCTATGAGTTGAATTGACTTGACAGCACCTAACAACAACAACCAGAGCAAGTAGCCACAAACAGAACTAACTTTTTCATTTAGAGGAGAAATTATTAGATATTATGCAGTAGGTCCTAACATTGGAGAACATATAAACTGCTAGTTGTAGGTTCACTTTCTTCTTAACCACAGTTCCTCTTACTGTGGACAAGAACCAAGACCCTGGGTAAACCTGATAATCTGGTGGCTGAAAATTAGAAACTGGCTGACCTAATATCTATTCCACCTTAAAAGGATCATAGAGGCCACACTGCTCATTATTCCTTACCCATTTACCCATCACTAATTAACTCCCTTCTTGGCAAATATGCCCACATATTTCTTCTCCCATACTTTTTCCTGTCTTTTCCAAAATTTCCTGTCATCAGGAAAATCATCCCCCCTAGTTCTAATTTCTCCCAATGTATGGGTCTAAAAAGTGCATGCACCCCAAGCTGTCTGTTATGGTTTGAACTGTGTCCCCCAAAAATGTATGTTATAAATCCTAACCTCTATGCCTGTGGCTATAATCCCATTTGGAAATGGGTTGTTCTTGTTATGTTAATGGACAGGATTAGTGTAGGGTGTATCTTGAGTCAATTTCTTTTGAGATATAAAGAGATTAAAAGTAAGCTAGCAAGCAGAGATGGAGGAAGAGAGATGCCAAGCCACATGAAGACTGCCCAGGAGCAGACGCTCAAAGAGACAAGGACCTTCCTCCAAACCGATAGAGACAGAAAGCCTTCCCCTAGAACCAGCACCCTGGATTCAGACTTCTAGCCTCCTAAACTGTGAGAAAATAAGTTTGATTGTTAAAGCCACCCCCTTGTGGTATTTCTGTTATAGCGGCACTAGATAACTAAGACATCGCCCATCAATGTTTGAAATATACCTATTATTCAGGAAAAGGGAAGACTTTAAGGACAACAAGTCATACGAACTAATAATATCAGCCTCTAACCAATTTAAAGTAGTGACTCTTAAAGCTGGTTATTCTTGTTATGGGGTGGCAAAACATTTGGTAAGACCATATGCCAATTGAGGCTTACAGTTTAGGGAAATGCAGGAAAATTTCAAGGTACAAGTATGTGATGGCTTCTTGTTCTAGCGATTTAGCCCAGTCCTATGAGAGACCAAATCATACTGGAACTAGCCAGGCTCTGCCTACAGTCTTCAATCTAAGCTGACTGAAAGTCACATAATTTGAAGCTTCGCAAACACCAACAGCCTCTGTATCCTCAAACTGAGGTGATTATAAGCAATAATTCACAGAAGTAGCTGCCTTAGCACGAGATAAGACCACAGCCTCAAGCTGTTTTAAGAGTTCTCTTCAGGACAAGGAAGAAAACCAGCCGACAAAAATCAGATTAAGTGTGTTGCCTACCTCAAGGCAGCTGGCTATTAATTTAAAGGCTAAAAGAAAAGAGCAGAGCACAGAGGCCAGTAAGTAAAAGAATTTTCAGCTTAGAAATGATGTGTAGATGTGGCTTCTCCCCCATGCAGCCTACCAAAAGCAAAAAGATCAAAAACCTACAAAAGTTTCTGAGGGAACACTATTGTCACAGAAACTCCAACACTGCTCTACAGCAGCCAGCAACTAACTATTGAATCCTTAAAATAATTCATGGCCCCAAACCCTTACCAACAGAAAGTTAGTGTGAAAGCTGTGCAGTCCCCAAGAAAAATATGCTTCCTAATGATTACCTCAGATGGGCCATGGAGAAGACTGGACAATAAAGAATTTCCAGAGAACAGTCAGGGGCCTGTCCTGGGCAAAGGAAATTCCTCTGAAGAGCAGAAGCAGGGACTACCAGATAGGCCATCAAGGAACGTTCCTGTACTGCCAGGGCAAGGAATCTACTATTCCTACCCAGCAGGATTTAATCACTGCTATGGCTCAGTGACTGCTATATGTTTCTCAATCTCCCCTTTTTCAGGAGGGAATTTTTATTACAGTTTTCCTAGTCTTTCTCTACCTATGTAACAATGGAGGAGGGGCAGTTTATGGGACCCCAGACCACAAGAAGCCATACCTAGACCTGAAGAAGAGGACTACAAATCACTGAGAAACCAAGGACTTAGAACTGGATACAGTAACTAAGACTTGGGAGGTATGTTCATTGAAGAGGGGGTGAGTATGTTCTTTGTATAGGAAGAAGACTGAATAAGGATTGGATAGTTTAAAGGGGTGAACTGCAGCAAAGACTATTAATTGTCCACCCAATAGCCATTCTCCACTTCTTTCTTGCTATCAGAAGCTCAATGTTGTTGGACACCAATGTGCTCAAGTAAAAACACATTTCCCAGCTTTGCTGTAGATGAGATGGTCATGTTATATAGTTCGGCCGATAAGAAAAAACAGACTTCACTGGCTGTGGTTTACATGAAAGTTCTTTAACGAGGTCTTACTTGTTATTTCCCATTTGTATCAACTTCCACTTCCCCGTCCCTAGAATTCTAGGAATCTGAGACAAAATTATAGACCTTACAATGGGAAAAATGTGTCAAGTAAAGATTTCTAAACATATCAAGTAACTCAGAAGATCTAATTACATAACCTAATTCAACAACTTTGGACCAGTCACATTTTCTCAAAAATACCTGCTTCTTAATTTGTGTGATGAAAAAAAAAAGAAAAAGAAAATCTACCTACCTCATAGGGTTGATGAGAAGATGATGTACAAATGAGTATGAAAAAACACTGAACCTTCTTCAGACTACTATAAACAGTAAATTATGAACAAATTTATAACGTGTAATTTATTCTTCACTACTTGCATAAATAGTTTGCTACCCTTTAGGAAAACTCAACATTTAAAATTAAATTCATTTCAAGAACATGGTTATACTGTCTTGTGTACTGGTATATGGAACTCTACCAAAAGTTCATTCTTCTGATTTTACAAAGAAACAATGTACTGGGGAGAGGGGAGCACAAAAAGATCAAGGGTATATTCCAATAGTCTCCACTGCTTTAATTCTACTAGACAGAAATAACACTAGCATTCATGGAAGAATTCAGTTATTGCCCTACTGAACTAATCTTTTAAAAAGAAAAAATAAAAAGTAGTTTCATTATGGAGAGGGTAGAGAGGTTGAAAGGAGCCCTGGTGGTACAGTGGTTAAGAGCTCAACTGCTAACCAGTAGGTTGGCAGTTTGAACCCACCAGCTGCTCTGCGAGAGAAAGATGTGGCAGTCTGCTTCCATCAAGATTTGCTGCCTTGGAAACACTAGAGGCAGTTCTACTCTGTCCTACAGGGTAACTACGAGTCAGAATCCGCTCGACAACAACGGGTTTGGTTGGTTTTCTGAGAGAGGTTGATAACACATACATGTGTAGGGGAGAAATCTCTTCAGCTCTACAGACTGAAATTTATAATAAGGCAAAAATAACTAAGCAAGTTTAATTAAATCAGCAAATATTTTATTGCCTAACAAGTATTATGATTTGTAGATATTACAATAGTGAATAACATATAACCCCTAACCTCAAGGACAGCAGTGAAGTAATCCTTGAGATCCAAGTCTTAGTATTCAGGGTAAAAATGTAATTGAAGTTTTAATGCTTACAGAAGGAGAAGCTTCAGTAGTATAAAAAAAAGTACTCATTAATATCTCACTATCAGTGATCTCAGATAAAGCAGGTGTGACTGTACAGATTTCCAGCTGAAGTTCATTAAGGTTTTCCAATGCTTAATCCAATTTCCTTTTCAACACTTTAAAACCACTTGGAAAGTCTAGAAGTGTAACTTAAAGCTTGGAAATTTATAAATCAAGGAGCAGACTTTACAAAGGAAATAGTAACAATGTGGAACAAGTTACAAAGATATCTCTAAGGTCAAGCTTACTCATATCACTTTTGGAATACCTTAACACTCCATATATTCATATAATACAGATACCAACTACAGAAAATAAAATGCATATATGCAGATAGCACAACTGATTGTTCTACAAGTGCTATACATTAATGTGTCTAAATGCTAAAGGACCTTAGTTTTAAAAATGAACAAATAAGTACATGCAAGCAGAGTTAGGAAATTTCAAGTTAAAATCTAAACATTCTGGCTAAATGAGAAGATAAAAGCTTCTTTCAGAAACTTAGCTACCTACCAGAGATAAAAGCACTAGACATATTCTGTTGTCTAATCCATCCTCCTACTTGGCTGCTGTGGATGGAAAAGCCTCAGTAACTTTCTAAAAGCCATTCTACATAACAGGTATACTGTAGCAGACCTTTGGCACTGGGCATATACACCCACAATCATGAGACATATGCTAAAAGCTGTGATATTAACAGCTTTCTCCCTTGTTATTACTATTCACAATGGCCACCATCTGGGCTGATTTAAAGAGTCATACAAGCAAAACCAGAAGGTTTCAAAATATATTTCATGTTCTCCTGTACAAATTTATCTCTAGACAACTACCTAATAAACATTACTAGATTGTGCCAAACTGGAAGTAACAATGTCTGAGTCAAGAAATAAAGGTTGTAGCAAAACGTAAAAACGATATACTGTGCAGTCTTCAAGATCAACTACACGGAAGAGAAATCAGAGGGCAAATTCTTCATCACAGGTACATCTCAAACCAGGTTCTCATAGGGTTTTTTCCCCTTGGCTTCCAACCAGGAGGCATTTATTTTTCTTCTAAGCCACCTGAGTCTCTATGGATTTTGTTTTGTGTGTGTGTGTGTGTGTGTGTGTGTGTGTGTTTGGGGGGGGGCATGTGTGTGTTGGGGAGGGGGTAAAAATGTCAAATTATTAACCATATAGTCAAATAGTTAATATTTCTGAAGTCTTTATCTTCTACCTAAGCAAATAAAACTGGGTATGATACATCTCTACATTTCCGAGATAAATGTACTTAAGTATTGTAGACATGCCCTAGACATAACAATGAAATGTCAAAACTTAAGTTAAGGAATCACCTTGGATTCCAAACGGCAGTAAGCAATACAGGATGTGTGGGTAGAAGGGAGTAGCTGATATCAGGACCATTTTATCCTTTTCAGTAAATCATAAGATGTTTTAATGTATCTGGCATAGCAGGCTCAGCAAATATTAAAAGCTTTACAACACTCTTTTTGAGCCTTATACAAAGCAGTGATATATATCTTTATAATTAGTTTAAGCCATCTCTCTGAAGCAACTGAAAACAAAATCATGTCTATTGAAACCATCATTCCATTACAAATGCCACTTTTCCTCAGCTAATTCCAGGTGAAATAATGTGATTCTAAAGAGAAAAAAAAAAAAAAAAAACAAAAAAAAAACACAAAGCATTAAAAAACACCAATCTACCGTCATATTCTTCTATCTGAAAATGGCCAATACTTCTCAAATTTACAGAAAATATCACAGCCTTTGATGACTTCTTACGCTACTTCACTTTTCTATTTTGGAATGAAAAAATAAGATAAAATAAAGCCCTGGCACAAGGATCTCAATTTAGTTATCTGCCAATAGATCATAAAACCATCTGAAGTTTTAGACTACACAGCAGCCACAGGCAGCTCCAGATGGTCTGAAAAACTTGGGGGCACTGGCTGCATGTGCTCTGCCTATGCTTTCTAGCAAGAATCCCTAATAACCTAAAACTGGGAGGGGAAAAAGGCTTGGAATTGGTACCTTCCAGAAAAAGGCAAGAAAACAACTTTGAGAATAAGGTCCTCCAGCTGAAACAATCTCCCGTGTTTGGTTGGTTGGTTGTTTTAATGCAATGCTGATAAGCCATTTTGAAGTGACTTACAATACAAATAACTGTTAGGAAGATTAACTAGAACTAATCAACACCAGACAATAATAATTTCAAAGTAAAATTTATAGTCTTGTAAAGATAAAACATTTAAAAACTTAAAACCAACATAAATACCACTGTACAATAAAATTTTACACCAACATTTGCTTCATATTGGTTTCTCAAGATCCTCTATTTTCCAGGCAATACTTGGAGGCCATTCACAGGCTTAAACAGTATTAGACTCTAATATTTCACTAACTGACCTGATACTATAGCCCAGGAAAAAGCAATAATTGCACTGAGAAAAGCTGATTTATTCCAGAGACAGGGTTACATGAAAAATACCATATTTCAAAGGACTGAGGAATTAACAGCAGAAACTGGTAAGGTAGATAGAGACAAATCACACTTTCAAGTCTGACAGTACCTATAAATACTTTAAGGAGCCCTGGTGGTGCAATGGTTAAGCATTTGGCTACTAACCAAAAGGTCAGCGGTTCAAACCCACCAGCCACTCCGCAAGAGAAAAGACATGGCGATTTGATCCCATAAAGATTACAGCCTAGAAAACCCCTTGAAGCAGTTCTACTCTGTCCTGTAGGGTCCTTATGAGTTGGAATCGACTCGACGGCACAAAACAACAACAAATACCTTGCTTAATTCCTTCCTGTTGGCATCTCCTTTATTAATAAACTGCCTATTAACTGTTTACTACACTGTTTAATAAACTATTAATAAACTACTTTACCCCACTGTTATCCAAATAAAGGTCATCTCCCCCTTAAAATCTCCATTTTGGGCCAGGCCTAAGTTCTAGAAAGGATTCCTTGAGAAATACCTACTTCTTACTAGCTTTGATGTTACCCAATTCTCCAGTTCTCTTTTTCTCCTTAAAGCTGTACGTGTGTGTGTGTGTGTGTGTGTGTGTGTGTGTCTGTGTGTCTGTGTGTCTGTGTGTGTAAATTCCACTCTATTCTCTATCTGCCCTTCCCTAACTCCAAGGTAGGGTTTCGAACTGGTCTGTTCCTGTTCGGATGCTGCTGAAATTTTGCATTTCTAACAAGTTCCCTGCTGAGAATTTGCATTTCCACCCCAAACCAAAACCAAACTCATAGAGACCCTATATACTGAACAAGAATCTACATTTTAACAAGATCCCCAGGTGATTCTTATGTATAGCTTCCTGGGAACTTGTTAGAAATGCAAATTCTCAGCAGGGAACTTGTTAGAAATGCAAATTATCAGAAGGGGTTCTAACCAGAATGAACCCCTTGGAGCTCAGCTCCAAGGGCCATACTGACCTTCCACTCCAAAGACTCAAGTCTTTTCAAATCCTAATTATTGAAAACTATAAATAACACTTTCAAAAAAATTTATTTTATTGCGGTAAAAATATATATAACAAAACATAAGCCATAACAAAAATTTCTACACGTACAATTCAGTGACAGTGATTACATTATTCAAGTTGTTCAACCATTCTCATTATCCTTTTTCAAATAATTCTACCACTGTTAACATAAACTCAATGCCCCCTAAGCAAAAACTTCCCCTTTCCCCCTCCCTTCTACCCCTGGAAACCACGAAAAATCTTTGGTTTCTATATATTTGCTTATTTCATATAAATAAGATTGTATGGTATTTATCATTTTGCAATTTACTTACTTCGCTCAGCATGATGTTTTCAAGGTTTATCCATGTAATGGCATACGTCAGGACTTCATTTCTCTTTTTGGCTGAGTAGTATTCCATTGGACCCCTGGTGGTGCAGTGACTAAGAGCTATGGCTGCTAACCAAAAGGCTGGCAGTTCGAATTCCCCAGCCACTCCTTGGAAACCCTATGGGGCAGTTCTACTCTGTCCTATAGGGTCGCTATGAGTCGGAATTGACTAAACGGCAACAGGTTTTAGTATTTCATTGTGAGTATATACCACATTTTGTTTAGCCATTCATCTACTGACGGACACTTGGGTTGTTTCCACCTTTTGGCTATTGTGAACAATGCTGCAATGAACATGGGTGTATAGGTTAAATAATACTTTTGATCTGTCCTCTTTAAGAAAATGATTTTATACAATACAATCCAGCAATCCCACTCCTGGGAATATATCTTAGAGAAATAAGAGCCATCATAGAAATAGACATATGCATACCCATGTTCACTGCAGCACTGTTCACAAGAGCAAAAAGATGGAAACAACCTAGATGCCCATCAACAGATGAATGGATAAACAAACCATGGTACATACACACAATAGAGTATTACGCAACAATAAAGAACAATGATGAATCTGTGAAGCATCTCATAACATGGATGAAACTGGAGGACATTATGGTGAGTGAAATCAGTCAATCACAAAAGGGCAAATATTGTATGAGACCTCTATTGTAAAAACTCCTGAGAAAGTTTACACACAAAAAGTAACAATCTTTGTTGGTTATGAGGGATGAGAGGGGTGGGGGGGAAATACTAAATAAACAATAGATAACTGATAACTTTGGTGAAGGGTGAGACAGTACACAATACTGTCATGGAAGGTCATGGAAGGTCATGGAAGCCCCACAGACACATCCAAACTCCCCGAGGGACTGAATTGCTGGGCGGAGGGCTGTGGGGACCATGGTCTCGGGGAACATCTAGCTCAATTGGCATGACACAGTTTTTAAAGACAGTGTTCTACATTCTACCTTGGTGAGTAGTGTCTGGGGTCTTAAAAGCCTGTGAGCAGCCATCTAAGATACTCCACTGGTCTCACCCCTTCGGGAGCAAAGGAGAATGAAGAGAACAGGATACAAGGGAAAGATTAGTCTGAAGGACCAACGGACCACAGCTACCAAGGCCTCCACCAGACTGAGTCCAGTACAGCTAGACGGTGCCCAGCTACCACCACTTGCTGCTCTGACCAGGATCACAACAGAGGGTTCTGGACAGAGCTGGAGAAGGACGTAGAACATAATTCTAATTCACAAAAAAAAAAAGACCAGATTTACTGGCCTGAAAGAGACTGGAGAAACCCCGAGAGTATGGCCCCCAGACACCCTTTTAGCTCACTGGTGAAGTCACTTCCGAGGTTCACCGTTCAGCCAGGGATTGGACAACCCCATAAAACAAAATGGGACTAATGAGGCACAGCAGTCCAGGGACAAGGACTAGAAGGCAGAAGGGGACAGGAAAGCTGGTGATAGGGAACCCAAGGTTGAGTAAGGACAGTGTTCACATGTAGTGGGGTTGTTAACCATTGTCATAGGGCAACATGTGTACTAACTGTTTAATGAGGAACTATTTTGTTCTGTAAACCTTCATTTAAAGTGAGAATAGCAGCACAACTGGAAGAACGTAATCGAAGTCACTGAACTGTGCATGTAGAAATTTTTGAAATGGTGTATCTTTGGCTATGTATATTTTCACCAAAAAAAAAAAAAGGTCCAGAAGGAAGAATGTTGACATGGCGTGGGGTTGTTAACCAATGTCATAAAACAATATGTGTACTGTTTAATGATAAAGTATTTGTTCTGTAAACCTTCACCTAAAGTACAATAAAATAAAAAGATATTGAAAAAAAAAAGAAACAATCTTTGTTGGTTACGAGGGATGGGAGGGGTGGGGTGGGGAATACTAAATAGACAATAGATAAGTGATAACTTTGGTGAAGGTAAGACAGTACACAATACTGGGGAAGCCAGCACAACTTGTACAAGGAAAGGCCATGGAAGCTCCATAGATACATCCAAACTCCCTGAGGGACTGAATTGCTGGGCGGAGGGCTGTGGGGACCATGTTCTCAGGGAACATCTAGCTCAATTGGCATAACACAGTTTATAAAGAAAATGTTCTACATTCTACCTTGGTGAGTAGTGTCTGAGGACTTAAAAGCCTGTGAGCCGCCATCTAAGATACTCCACCGGTCTCACCCCTTTGGGAGCAAGGGAGAATGAATAAAACAAGATACAAAGGAAACATCAGTCCAAAGGAATAATGGATCACAACTACCACAGCCTCCACCAGACTGAGTCCAGCACAACTAGATGGTGTCCAGCTACCACCACTGACTGCTCCGACAGGGATCACAACAGAGGGTCCCGGACAGAGCTGGAGAAAAATGTAGAACAAAATTCTAACACACACAAAAAAAGACCAGACTTACTGGCCTGACAGAGTCTGAAGAAACCCCAAGAGTATGGCCCCTGGACACCCTTCTAGCTCAGTAATGAAGTCACTCCCGAGGTTCATCCTTCAGCCAAAGATTAGACAGCCCCATAAAACAAAATGAGACTAATGGGGCACAATAGTCCAGGGACAAGGACTAGAAAGCAAGAAGGAACAGGAAAGCTGGTAATAGGGAACCCAAGGTTGAGAAGGGACAGTGTTGACATGTCGTGGGGTTGTTAACCATTGTCATAAAACAATATGTGTACTAACTGTTTAATGAGAAACTATTTGTTCTGTAAACTTTCATCTAAAGTACAACAACAACAACAAAAAAACATGTTATTTGAGGGTGGGAAATCAATTTAGATCCTTACATCCTTACCTCATACTAAAAAACAAAATAAATTTCAATGAACCAAGGAGTTAAATGTAAGAAATCAAAACAAAAAGAGAAAAATATAGGTGGATTTTCATGTGATTCCTAGCAAAGGAAGGACTTTCTAGGTATCAAAACAATTGCAGAAATAACAAAGGAAAAGGCTATGCTAGTTGTGTAACTGTTAGTGTAATTCTTAATTATATGTTACATATACTTATATCAATCAAATGTGGGTGCAAAAAGAGAGGAACTGGTTGGAAAGAGCACACAAAGGTGATGCTGAATTAAATGTGGGTGTCAAAACTGCTAAAGACTGAGGGGGGAAATCCTGTAAAATACCTAAAAAGATTCTGCACTCAGATTATAGCTAATTAAGTTATCACTCCACTTTAAAGAAACCAGAACTAGAAATCATTAATGATACATTTTGGATATGAGATGTATAACAGAAATATATAGCAGATTTCTAATCAGTCAGACTCATACTCAAAGAAAGGGCAGTCCTGTAACAAAGGATTAGCTATTTAATGTGTATTTGAAGCTTTAAGTCAAAATTTTTAAGGTACATATGTAGATTCTTTTTTAGGATACCCATCTTAACAGACCAGCTAAGGGATCTAATCACATCAGATAGAGAAGTTTCTTCTATATAATTTTCAGTTCCTGCAGATTCCAAACTCATCAGGAACAAAATTAAACAGTAAACTGAAAAAATATTTGCAAGACAATGAGACTAGATTAATACCTTTGATATATAAAGTTTACGGAAATTAGTAAGAGAAAAACTGGGTAACTAAAAAAAAAGGAGAAAAAGGCCAATTTAAAGTAGGAATAAAAAAATAAACAAGAGGAAAATGTATACTTCCATTGGTTACCAAAAAACACAAAATAGTTCAATGAGATACGGTTTTTTTTTTTTTTTTGCATATCTGGTCAATTAAAGTTAAGCAATCAGCATGTTCAATGTTGCCAGATGTGCAGTGCAATAGGAATACTTCTTGCTGCTGAAAGAAGACAATTTGGTAGAACCTGTCTAGAAATCAATCTGGCAGCCTGTGTCAAGGGGCTTTAAAATGTCTATATCCATTGATCAAACAATACATTTCTGAAATTCCATTCTTAGAAAATAATCTGAAATCTGGATAAAGCTTTGGTAGTAAGATACTCCAAAAAGTGTCATTTATAGCATTTTAAAAATTGGGAATAAATTATAATTCAACAAAAATTATTGTGTCAGGCATTGAGGATGAATTAGTGAACAAAACAGTCCCAGGCCTCATTGAGTTTAGAGCCTACTGGGAAAGGCAGACAAAATAAATAACTATCTGAAGTCCCACAATAGGGGAATGACCAAATAAATAATGAGACATCCAAATGATGAGATGAAACACAGCCATCAGAAATTATGACAAATTATCAAGAACATGAGGAAATATTTATATTAAATAAAAACCTATCAAACAAAAAGTTACTATAAAAAACACATTGAACCTAATGGGGGGTGTTCAGGACTTCTGGAACAGCAGACGTCAGCAACTACTGAACCTAGGTAAGACCAGCAGGGTCTGTGGCCTTTTACTTTGAGGCTGTTTCCATCTCCCCACCTAAACTCTGTGACACAGTAGCCCTGTGGACACTGCCACTGAAAAGAGATGACCTGAATTAGAGCTCCATAGGAAAGCTCCATACCCAGGGGCATTGTCAAAAACAATAACTATTAGTAGTAAACAAGCAAACATCACAGCTGCCTAAGGCCATGATAACTAGCTGGGGCAAGCAAGCCATCATCCAAAAATTTAAAAGGGAGATCTGGGGAATGAGACAGCCATAGCAGACTTAAAATTCCGATATATTCTTGGGGGTCTGGAAAGCTGTACACATGCACAAGGCTGCAAGCACACTCAGGAGACCAGAGACGGTCCCAGTTACCTATTTGCCCTTGTTGACTGCGTTGACTTGTGCAAGCAGAAGGTAAAAGCCAAAGCAGATTTATAAACTGCCTGAACTTTGAATGCATGGTCTAACACACACAAAGATCTCCTTGGCAAAGGGTGGAAGACTTACTGGCTCAAAGTGTTTAAGGAAAACTTTCGACCAATTGTTGGCTGACCACTAAGCTCTGCTTATCTAGGGACAACCCCTAGGAAGCTAGGCTTCAAAATAAAACAAGAATTAAAAAACAAAACCAAACAAAATGGCTTACCAGAGACTTCAGTGGCTATACACTGCAGGGAAGACACACTCTGTAGAATAAGTCCAGGCAAGCCACTAAACAGAAAAGAAAAAACAAAACAAAAAACACCAGCAATACCAGAAACCACTGAGGGGATCAGAATCCAGAATTGCTACAATATATTAGCTAAAATGTCCAGGTGTCCACAAAAAATTATGAGACATGCAAAGAAATGGAAAATGTGGCCCACACATAACAAAAAAAGCAGTCAATAGAAACTATACCCAAGGAGGCCCAGATATTGAACTTAGTAGATAGGCTTTAAATTAGCTATTATAGTATCTTCAAAAAACTAAAGAAAATCATGTTTAAATAATTAAAGGAAAGCACGATGACAATGGTGCATCAAGTCAACAAAGATATAGTCATTATAAAAAAGAACCATATAGAAATTCTGGAGTTGAAAAGTATAACTGAAATAAAAAATTCACTAAGGGGGACTCAACAGCATGTTTGAGCTGACAGAAGAAAAAAAATCTGTAAACCTGAAAATAGATCAATAAAGATTATCCAGTCTGAAGAACAAAAAGAAAACATACAAAACAATATAGCAAGATATTCATAATATATGGTAAGATTAGTGATTTTTTTTCATAATAAAATTTTTTTTAACCATTCCTTATTTATTCTTTCAATAAACAATGACTTAGGGCCAAACACATGCCAGCCACCAGGAATAGCAGTTTATAAAAAAGACATAGTCCAGGACCTCATGGAACTCACAGAAAAGGGAGCATCCACTAAGAAATTACCCAGATATCTAACAATGTGAGAGGAGATGAGTAAATTATGGCAAAGAATCATCCAATCAGTATTTGTTGAATAAATGGATGGAGAGCCAGACAAACATGTAAGAAAAGCACAAAGTAAATTAGTGAAGGTGCGGCTAGGGGTAGAGAAGAGAGGTGAAAAGCAGACCAGGCAGAATTCCAAGTACAAAGTCATTCAGAATTCAGCACACGGTTTAGACAACCAAAGGAAGGGATAGTGGTGTTTAGACAGAATATCTCCCAGATAAATAAACTGAAAACAAAACAAAACAAAACAAAAAACAGAAAGTACCTGGCACTTAAAGCAAAGTAATGATAAGATTTACATCTGTACTTGCTTTAAGAAAGATTCCAAATGGTGCATGTGAGTTACCTAATTTAAAAAATCTATTGATTTTTACTTAGATTTTGTTTTTAAGCAGCACTGGTGAATCTTTGAAATGGTATATCCCGCCCAATCTCTATCTCACTGCTTCTGCCTTATGCTAGGCAGAATAATGTATACAGAAGGACCATTTAGAGAAAGGTAGACATAGTATCTAGAAGCCATGAAAATGCCTTTCTAGAACCTCAAATACTTAGTACCAGACACATGCCCAACTTACTGTTACTTTGCACATTAATTTGAAAACCTCTGAAAGCCAAATACTTCACCAGTGAGGGACTAAGAAATAACTTTTTTTTTTTTTCACTGAATGAGATGGACTGTGAATAAGGAATAAGCAGGAATCAAGGAAAGAGGAGAGCTTCCCAACTTGTCTACCAGAAGGACTTACTACTATGGCTTCACTGTTTTATTTGAAATTATTTTTTCAAGTGAGAGAAATCTACAATCAAGTTTAAGAACATGTTCATTCATGTAATAATCTTACTACACACTCCAGACACTATGCAAGTGCTTGAGTCACAGATATATAAAAACCCGGCTTCTTGCCTTTGAGAAGCTCATATTCTAATGGTAGAAGCAGATGTCTGGGAAATACAGGCCAAGAAAAAGACAGAGTTTCAAGAGAGAAGGAAGGAGGGAGGTGCTCTTGATTAAGCATAACTGATTGAATGAAGCATTTATCTACTTCCCTCTAGAAACTATGACAATAAAGAATTAGAAAAGATATAAATCGACAAGATCAAGAGAGTGGGAGAGAACTTGACAACAAATGGGAGATGTCCACAAAATTTTAAATTAAATGCATTTGGAAAGAGTAATTTTATTGGTTAAACCTTTTTTTCCTCTTTCTGTCAAGTAAGCTCATTCATTCCTGAGGACCCTAGACAAGCTCCCAAGTACATTTGAAGGTAATGGAAATTTTTAAAAATGAGGGGGAGTGGTTGAAAAATCCTTTAAAAGAACAGTAAGACTCTCAGATTCTTTCGCCCCAACCAGAGCATCCAGCAACTGCATCTTCCTCACAGAGCAGAAAACTTAAGTTACTCTCTGGAGAGGTTGAATCAAAGAGTCCCTGAACTCAGGGACACCAGCAATAACTGAGAACAATAGTGCCTTACTGAAAACAAGGATTAAGAAAAAGTCTATGCAGTGAACGGTGAAAGACCCAGCCTTTTCTAGGCTGGCCTCCTGAATATTAGATGTCAGCTTATCACCTACAATTCTATATCCTACTAGAATTCTATATCCTACTATCTATATAAACTATATTATATCTACGTAAACTATCAATCAAGTCAGAGAGCATAATAAAGACATTTTCAAACATGGTGTATTAGTTTCTTATTGCTGCTGTAACAAATTACCACAAACTTAGTGGCTTAAAACAATACAAATTTTCTCTTACGGTCCTCGGGGTCAGATATCTAAAAACAAGGTGTTTGCAAGGCTGCATTCCTTCTGGAGGCGTCAAGGGAGAATCTGTTTACTTGTCTTTTCCAGCTTCTGAAGACACCTGTATTCCTTGGCTTGAGGCTCCTTCTTCCATCTTCAAAGTGCATCACTCCAACCTCTGGTTTCGTTGTCATATCTCCTTTTGCTGACTTTGATCCTCCTGCCTCCTAAAAACCCTTGTGGTTACATTGGGCCTACCCAGATAATACAGGATAATCTCCCCAGCTCAAGATCCTTAATTTAATCAAATCTACAAAGTCTCCTTTACCACATAAAGTAACAGGTTCCAGGGTTTAAGACAGGGACATCTTTTTGGGATGGGAGTCTTTTAGCCTACCACACATGGTCTTGAAATTTACTTCTTATTTAGCCATTCTCCAGAGGCTACTGGAGGATATGCTCCTCCAAAACCGGAACATCATGACCTCAGAATCAGACAAAGCCCTAAACCAAAGCTAAGAAGTTTCCTGAATACAATCAAACACTTTGAGGTACAGAGTAGCAGGGGTAGGGATCTAGGGACCATACTTTCAGGGGACATCTAGGTCAACTGGCATAACAAAGCTTGTTAAGAAAATGTTCTGCATCCTACTTCCATTGAGTGGCGTCTGGGGTCTTAAAAGCTTGCAAGCGACCATCTAAGATGCATCAACTGGTCCCAACCACCTGGAGTAAAGGAGAATGAAGAACGCCAAAGACACAAGGAAAGTATTAGCCTGAGAGACAGAAAAGGCCACATAAACCAGAGACTTCATCAGCCTGAGACCAGAAGAACCAGATGGTGTCTGGCTGCCACCAATGACTGCCCTGATAGGGAACGCGACATAGAGTCCCTGATAGAGCAGGAGAAAGGTGGGGTGCAGAACTCAAATTCTAGTAAGAAGACCAGACTTAATGGTCTGACTGAGACTGGAGGAACCCCAGAAGGCATGGCCCCTGGATTCTCTATCAGCCCAGAACTTAAACAATTTCTGAGGCCAACTCTTCAGACAGGGATTGGACTGGACTGTGGGACATAAAGGGATACTCGTGAGGAGTGTGCCTCTTAGCTCAAGTAGATACAAGAGACTAAACGGGCAGCTTCTGTCCGGAGGTGAGATGGGAAGGCAGAGAAGGTTAGGAGCTGGTTGAATGGACATGGGGAATCAGGGGTGGAAAGTAGGAGTGTGCCGTCACAGTATGGGGAGAGCAGTTAGGTTCACATAACAATGTATGTATAAATTTTTGTATGGGAGACTAACTTGAAATGTAAACTTCATCTAAACTATAACAATAAAAAACGAAAAAAGAATCAGACAAAGCCATGGAAGAGCTAGAATTTAACCAGGTATCTTTTTATCATCAAGAGTTTTGTAGACAGAAAAAAATGTGAAAACATGGCGGTATTCCATCAACTTCAAACAGCCTAAGCAGAAAAATATATTAAGAAGCAAAGAATGCAAAGTTCTGTGAAATATTATAGCAATATGGGTGGGATTGCCGACCTCTGCGAGGTGGTAATATGTAAACTGAATCAAAGGGCCTGGACCAGAAGACCACTTCCTTCTTAAAGTCACCAACACAGCAGATATAAATATGGTTCAAAGTGTCACAGTGTCACAAACAAGAATCCAGTCAGCATCATACTTTATATCTTAGGACATTATGCAACGTCAACCAGCTGAGACGACAGCCCCCAAAAATGCTTGACATGACATAATTGTTTTCTTAGGGGTAAACATCTTTTAACCTTGGGAATATTTAGAACTACAGAAATGGAAAACAGAAAAGGCAGCTGTCAAGCCTGGAAGGGTATACAATAGCTTCACAAAAGAGAGATTTGAGCTGTGCTTTTAGGTAACTGGGGGTGGTATGTGTGCATATGTACACACTAGTGTTGGGAGGGAGCCCTGGTTGTGCAGTGGTAAAGGGCTCGGCTACTAACCAAGAGGTCAGCAGTTCAAATCCACCAGCCACTCCTTGGAAACCCTATGGGGCAGTTCTACTCTGTCCTGTAGGGTCACTATGAGTCAGAATCGACTCAACAGCAATGGGTTTAAGGCACAAAAAGCACTGTGGGAACCTCATACCACCAAGAAAGCAGTACCAGGAGCAGAGCGCGTCCTTTGGACCTGAGGTCCCAGCGAAGAGAAGCTCCCAGACCATGGGAAGATTGATGACACCTACCTTCCTTCAGATCCTACAGAGAAAGTGTTCCCTTGGAGCTGGCCCTGAATTTGGGCTTGTAGCCTACTGGACTGTGACAGAATAAACTTCTCTTTGTTAAAGCCATCCACTTGTAGTATTTCTTTTAGAGTAGCACTAGATGACTAGGACACTCCAATTCTGATGTTGTGTTCCTCTTCATATAGTCCAGCTTCTCGGATTATTTACTCAGCAAACAGACTGAATAAGTATGGTAAAATGATAAAACCCTGACGCACACCTTTCCTGACTTTAAACCACGCAGTATCCCCTTGTTCTGTTCGAATGACCACCTCTTGGTGTATGTACAGGCTCCACATGACCACAATTAAGTGTTCCGGAATTCCCATTGTTCACAATGTTATCCATAACTTGTTATGATCCACACAGTCGAATGCCTTTGCTATGCAAATCTCTTAAACTTAGTAAAGCCTCAATTAGTTAATTTTAAAATATAAGTATAATAGTACCTAACTCATGGGCTTGGTTTGGGAATAATTCGTGTATGAGCCCATAATATGGTACATGGTTCATGATAAATGTTCTGTAAGTGTTAGCTATAATTTTAGTTATTAAATAATCTTTTTAAATCACCATATTGGATTATCTACATCTGTCTCTTTTTACAACCAGAATCAAAACTCATCTGAATTTCTTCACCTAATGTTCTGGAACCCCTTTTACCATCACACAAAGCCACTGTGATGGTTAAGGTTGTGTGTCAACTTGGCTGGGCCATGATTCTCAGTGGTTTGGCAGTTATGTAATGATGTGGTTTGGTAGTTATATAATGATGCAATTTGGCAGTTACGTTAGTGATGTAGTCATCCTCCAAGATGTGATCTAATGTAATCAGTCAATCAGTTCTAAGGGGAGTTTCCTTGGGGGTGTGGCCTGCATCCTATATGCATGTGTTTGTGTGTGTGTGTGTGTGTGTATATACACACATATATATACACACACATATATGTGTGTGTATATATATATATATATATATATATATATATGTATATAGATGTTCTGGCAAAGCTTGCTTTCTTGCTCTGGATCCCGCATCTGGTTCATCATCATCTGACCTCTGGTTCTCAGGACTTGAGCCAGACGCCTTTTGCATTGTTTGCCAATCTTGGGATTTGTCAGCCTCCACAGCCTGTGAACCAGTGGCCTGCTGTCTGGCCTGCTGATCTTGGGTTTGTCAGCCCCTGCAGCAACATGAGTCAGAAGTGTCTTAGTCATCTAGTGCTGCTCTAACAGAAATACCACAAGTGGATGGCTTTAACAAAGAGAAGTTTATTCTCTCATAGTCCAGTGGGCTACAACTCCAAATTCAGGGCACCAGCTCCAAGGGGAAGTTTTCTCTGTCGGCTCTGGAGGAAGGTCCGTGTCATCAATCTTCCATTTGTCTGGGAGCTTCTGTGCGCAGGAATCTCAGGTCCAAAGGATGCGCTCTGCTCCTGGCACTGCTTTCTTGGTGGTATGAGGTTCCCATGTGTCTTTGCTCGTTTCTCTTTTATATCTCAAAAGAGATTGGATTAAGACACTATCTTAACCTCATCAGTATAACCTCATCATAGTGACAGAGTTCACAACACATAAGGAAATCACATATAACCTCATCATAGTGATAGAGTTTACAGCACATAAGGAAATCACATTTGATTTACAAAATGGTACACAATCATACAATACTGGGAATTATGACCCAGCCAAGTTGACAGATATTTTGGGGGGACACAATTCAATTCATGACAAGAAGCTTCCAGCCTGACTTGAGACTTGCCAGCCTCTACAATCACATGAGCCATTTCCTTGAGATAAATCTCTCTCAATATATACATATACATACACACACACATACACACACACACACACACACACACACACATATATGCTTCACTGGTTTTGCTACTCTAGAGAACCCAGCCTAAGATAGCTGCTTGTTATCTATTGACTTGTAATAGGGTGACAAGAAATTGTTTCATATTTCCCTAAAAAAAAAGTGCATTGTACTTGACAGTAACATACAGGTTTTGATTATATGATTATACAGACAATCAGAAAATACAGTATCACACCCAGAAGCTTCTTGGACCGTCGGCACACAAATGATGTCCATAAATAATAATTATAAAGGTCTCAAACGTTCATTTGTTCAATTTGGAATATACTTTCCCATACACAATTCTGTAAATAGCTGAGCCTAGAAAACATATATAAACTCACAACTGAAATAACATATTTACAATACCAAAAACCACCCGACCCATTGCCATCAAGTCGGTTTCGACTCATAGCAACCATATAAGACAGAGTAGAACTACCTCATATAGTTTCCAAGGAGTGCCTGGTGGATTCAAACTACTGACCTTTTGGTTGGCAGCTGTAGCTCTTAACCACTACGCCATCAGGGTTTCCTTATTTACAATAAGTAGTCTATAATTGTTACCTTTTCATCATTAGACATACTTTAGAGAAAAAAATAATAAATGCTTTGATGCATTGCAATATCAATAAATTAAAGAGAAAAACCATTTTAAAACTAAGAAATTAAAATTGTCTTGACTATTGGTGCTTGAACAAAAGTTGGAAATGCTCTTTACAGGAAGTTGTGGAGACTTCTGTAGAGACTGGGATGGAGGACATTTGGGGACTTAGAGACTGATAAAACAGGTACTTTGATAAGTTTTATTTCATTTTAAAGATCTTTTTATTTCAAATAACACAAAGCCATAAAGCTAGTAGTAGTATTACGTTTATCAATATAATGAAAATAAATTTGGGGTCTCCCAATGCAACAGTCAGAAGGCAACAAGGAGTAAAATTGCCCAAAAGCAAAATCTGTCGTCCATTCTCTCTGTGTTTTTAAAACTATAATTTTCTTTTGGTCCCTGATCAATACTCAAAAATCAGTTCCTCTAGATCAGTACTGTCTAAGGGAACTTTCTGTGATGATGGAAGTGCCCTATATCTTCACTGTTCACTACGTAGTCACTAACTACATGTAGCTGTTGACCACCTGACATGTGGCTGATACAACTAAGGAACTGAAATTTTTTTAACAATATTTTCATTGAGATATAATTCACATACCATAAAGTTCACCCTTTAGAAGTGTACAATTCAGTAATTTTTAGTATATTCACAAAGTTCTATAGAGATCAGCACTATCTAATTCCAGATCATATTCATCACCCCCAAAAGAAACCCCATACCCATTAAGCAGTCACTCTCCATTTTCCCCTCCCCCAGCTCCTAGTAACCACTAATCTATTTCTGTCTAAATAGATTTACCTATTCCAGAAATTTCACATAAATGGAATCATACAATATGATCGATCGTATTAGTATAATGTTTTCAAGGTTCATCTATATTGTAGTATCAGTACTCGATTCCTTTTTAATGCCAAACAATATTCCATTATGTGGATATAACACATTTTGTTTATCCATTCATCAGTTGTTGAATATTTGTGTTGTTTGCAACATTTGGGTATTATGAATAATGCTGCTGTGAACATTTGTGTACAACGTTTTGTGCAGACATGTTTTCCATTCTCTTGGGTATAGCTAGGAGTGAAATTGCTGGGTCATATGGTACCATTATGTTTAACTTTATGAGGAACTGTCAAACTGTTTTCAAAGTGTCTGCACCATTTTAAATTCCCATAAACAAGGATGAAGTTTCCAATTTCTCCACATCCTCATCACTGTACGTCATTTTCTGGATTTTTTATTATAGCCATCCTAGAAGGGTGTGAAATGTTATCTCACTGTGGTTTTGATTTGCATTTCCCTAATGACTATGAAGAGGGGCCCTGGTGGCACAGTGGTTAAGCCTTTGGCTGCTAACCAAAAGGTTAGTAGTCTGAACCCACCAGCCACTATGCAGGAGAAAGATGTGGCAGTCAGCTTCTGTAAAAGATCACAGCCTTTGAAACCATATGTGGTGGTTCTACTCTGCCTGTAGGGTTGCTACAGGGTCACCATAAGTCAGAATTGACTCAACAGCAATGGGTTTTTTTGGTTTAATGACTATGAAAAGAGCCCTGGTGGCACAATGTTTCGAACCCAGCAGTGGCTCCATAGGAGAAAATACCTGGTGATCTGCTCCCATAAAGATTATAACCTAGGAAACCCGAAGGGGCAATTCTACTCTGACCTACAGTGTCACTACGAGTCAAAATCAACTCAAGGCCATACAACAACAACAACAATGGCTAATGAGGTTAAGCATCTTTTTGTTATTGTTAAATACTGTCCAGTCAGTTCCAATTCATAGCGACCCTATGTACAACAGAACAAAATACTGCCGTCCTGCATCATCCTCACAATCGTTGCTATGTTTGAGGCCAGTGTTGCAGCCACTGTGTCAGTCCATCTTCTTGAGGATATACCTCTTTTTCGCTGACCCTCTACTTTACCAAGCATGATGTTCTTCTCCAGGGACTAGTCCCTCACGATAACATGTCCAAAGTACGCGAGATGAAGTCTTGTCATCATCACTTCTAAGTAGCATTCTGGCTGTACTTCTTCCAAGACAGTTCTTCTGGCAGTCCACAGTATATTCAATATTCTTTACCAACACACCATAATTCAAAGGCATCAAGTTTTCTTCAGTCTTCCTTATTTATTGTCCAGCTTTCACACACACGAAGCGACTGAAAAAACCATGGCTTAGGTCAAATGCACCTCAGTCCTCAAAGTGACACTTTAAAGAGGTCTTTTGCAGCAGATTCGCCCAGTGCAATAAGTCAGTTGATTTCTCGACTGTGGCTTCCATGGGCATTGATTGTGGATCCAAGTAAAATGAAATCCTTGACAACTTCAATCTTTTCTCCGTTTATCAAGATGCTGCTTATTGGTGCAGCTGTGAGGATTTTTGTTTTACGTTGAGGTGTAATCCATACTGAAGGCTGTAGTCTTTGATCTTCATCAATAAGTGCTTCAAGTCCTCTTCACTTTCAGCAAGCAAGGTTGTGTCATCTACATATCACAGGTTGTTCATGAGTCTTCCTTCAATTCTGATGCCGCATTCCTCTTCGTATAGTCCAGTTCGTCGGATTATTTGCCCAGCAAACAGACTGAATAAGCATGGTGAAAGGATGCAAGCTTGATGCACACCTTTCCTGATTTTAAATCATGCAGTATCCCTTTGCTCTGCTTGAACAACTGCCACTTGGTCTATGTACAGGTTCCACATAAGCACAATTAAGTGTTCTGGAATTACCATTGTTTATGATGTTATTCATAATTTGTTATGAGCTATACAGTCAAATGCCTTTCCATAGTCAATAAAACACAAGTAAACATATTTTTATGTTTGGTTATTTGTAAATCTTCTTTGGAGAAATGTCTATTCAATGAACTTTAAATTTTATTTAATTTTAATTAACTTTAAAAATAAATGAAGCCCTAGTGGCGCAGTGGTTATGAGCTACAGCTGTTAACCTAAAGGTCGGCAGTTCAAATCCACCAGCTGTTCCTTGGAAACCCTATGGGGCAGTTCTACTCTGTCCTATAGGATCGCTATGAGTTGGAATCAACTCGATGGCAATGCGTTTGGTTCTGGTTTTAAAAATAAATAGCCACATCTGGCTAGTAGCTACTATACTAGACAGGGCAGATGGCATGATTCAGAGTCTGCGTTCTTACCTTTGTTCAAGGTCAGGTGGTTCAGGCTGGGTGACCGAAGGTCAACTCCAGCCTCTTAAATGACCCCAGATGCCCCAGATACAACCAAAATGAGGCAGAAAGGAGAGAGGAAATGGAAATCAGTGATTCAGACTTTCCCAATCAACTTCATACCTTTTGCCCTGTTTACTTTTCCCAGAGGTGAGGTATAATGAGAGAGGGTCAGGCATCCTTCCTCAGAGTGACCCTCTATTGCTATGAGTCATAGCAACTCATTAACAACCTGTAATATACAGATGACACAACCCTGCTTGCTGAAAAGTGAAGAGGACTTGAAGCACTTACTCCCACATAGGGTTTCCTAGGCTGTAATCTTTAAGGGGACAGATCATCAGGTCTTTCCTCCCATGGAGCAGCTAGTGAGTTTGAACCGCCAACGTTTCTTCAGAAACCTGTCACAGAGCCTGGCACTTAGGAAGTTCTCAGTAATTAATATTAGTGATGAAAGCAGCTCATGTTTATTGAGCATGTGCAAGGTGCCAGGGATGATGGTTAATAAAGTCTCATTTAATCCTCACAACAATTCGATCAGGTAGACTCTACTGTCCCCATTTTACAAATATGGAAATAGTTTTAGACAGATTAGGTAAACCAGTATTAGTAATTTTACTCGCTGTAATATTCTCCACTCTATCTCAACCGTATAAACTTTTTTTCACCATCTAGTTTAATTATAGCAATGATCTTACAGATCTCAACTAGTGCAACCAAGCATTATTCAGGATTCCACTGTTATGTTCATCATATACTGTGTAATTCTATGTCTACTAACCTATCTTAAAGTTACGTTATGAAAATTAGATGGTTTTTGAAGTAGCAAAATATTAGCACTAACTGAAAATATGAACTCCCGACTTTATGCATTATGAGACATAATTTTATCTTTTCTAATGTGTTCAGCCACATCCTCCCTTTTGTTAAATTGGTTTAACTACTGTTTACAGAAGAGCTTCTATGTGCCAGACACTATCCTAGACGGCAGAGATACAGCAATGACTCTGACAACCACAATCCCTACCTAACGAAGTTTAAAATATATATTTAAGAAACAGATGGTTTTAAAAGTACACAAGCACCAATAAGTTTGTCATGTGGAGGCCTTGTTGCAGAGTCTACTTCATAAATGACCCGATCACTGCAGCATAAGTACCCTTAAATGACACTCTCTGCCTACTAAGAAATTATGAGTCTGAACATTATAGCCTTAAAAATGTCTCAAAATCCACACATTTGGCAGAGCTCGTGCATAAAAGTTGATTCTTCAGAAGTAGTACCCAGCTCCGAAGCACTGCCAGCAGCTAAGGAACGAGGGGGATTATGAAAGCCTACCTCCAGCTCCATGGGGCTGTCCCAGGCTCCTATGCACATGAGGGGAGAACACAGCAAGAATCACCAGAGCATTTCTCTTGCCTAAAGCACAATGTGATTTCTCAAGCTTTCATCACCACCCACCCCTGACCCCTATTTCAGGTAGATAAAGCAGAAATGATGTGGTTGTTCAGATGATTTGTGTGGGTGGCTATTGTGCTGACTGGGACAATAAGGCTGCAGAACACTGCTCTCTTTTTAAAGAGTTCACATTTTATTCACCTCTATAAATAACAATTTCATTCTAAAACACTGCATTTCCACACTATACTGCAAAAAACAGTAAAGCTCAAATTCTCCTATCGATGGGCTGCTTTTGGCAACAGACCTAAATAACCACACTGTGAGGGCTGGCCTTTGCCTGACCCTCTCTCATTGTACCTCACCTCTGGGAAAAGTAAACATGGCAAAAGGTATGAATTAAGTTGATCGGAAACCCTAAATGAAAGAAAGATCTAACTTAAACATTTCCAACCTCAAGCCTGCTCAATAGCTTCTGTGTCATACCCAGCATCCCCTACCAAAGTATTCAACCCAAATTTACTGAAAAAAATCATGGATCTAACAAACTTACCAGTAGGTAATATAACTCAGTATCATTTGGGCAAGTCATGTTTCCTAACTTAAACCATCAGTCACATAAGGAAAAATACAACATGGAATCACAACCTCAAAAAACAATACTTTTGCCTGGTCTCGCTACTGGAGCTAATGGAAACTGAGAAGGCTTTTCTTTCAAAAGCTATCATACTTTCTTCAGTGGTGATGGCAGGAAGAAAGAGTCCAAGTGCATCAATAAGAACAATGTTAAAATTAAGTTCTTGTATTTTATATGAAGCTGACCACCAATCATCTTTAAAGGCTGAGAGCAAGTACAAAGGAAAATTGAGAGCGTGTCACGACATTCCAACTAAGGATAGAAACATCCACTCTTGGTTGTGAGAAGGCTAACTAAAACTGGTAAACAATAAGATTGACGGCAATATTTGGTATCTATATGGGAAGCCCTGGTGGCATAGTGGTTAAGTACTCGGTTGCTAACCAACAGGTCAACAGTTCTAACCCACCGAAAAGATGTGGCAGTCTGCTCTTGTAAAGATCACAGTCTTGGAAACCTTATAGGGCAGTTCTACTCTGTCCTATAGGGTCGCTATTAGTTGGAATGGACTCAAAGGCAATGGGTTTGGTTTTTTTGGGGTGGGGGCGGGTATTTACTCACAAACATTCTTATGAAGCACAAGTGACTACAGCACTCCAGGACAAGTATAAAAGTTTTCTAGATATAATGGCACTATTTCAATGGCTTAGAGTACACCAAACCAAACCCACTGCTGTTGAGTCAATTCCAACTCATAGAGACCCTATAGGGCAGAGGAGAACTGCCCCATAGGGTTTCCAAGGCTGTAATCTTTACAGAAGCAGACTGCCACATCTTTCCCCTATGGAGCGACTGGTGGGTTCGAACCATTGACCTTTTGGTTAGCAGCTGAGTGCTTTAACCACTGCACCACCAGGGTTCCCTGTACACCAAACAGTTCGCATAAATTCCTAAACTAGCAGTCACAATGTAAGCTTTCTCTTGAAGAAGTAAAAAGGCAGAAGGAATTGGGAGAAATGAAGACTATAATAGATCATTAAGTTAGGTTACTCTACAGCATAGAAAAACTGAAGACATACTAGTACAGAATCAGTGAGGAAATGTCATAGAATTGTTAAACAGGCTATCACTATTACCAAACCTAAAAGAAAAGGGCACAGTAATATATTATTTTCATTCAGAAGTCTCTAGTCACTGACTAATTTGATAATAGAGAGGAATACGTTTGTAGAAATGTAAGGAAAAACAGTTGTTAACCTGATAATCTCAGATATTTCTGGTTCAGTATTACGGGCAGAAAAAAAGCACCAAGTCTTCATCTGGAGCAGGGGTCAGCAAACTTTTTCTGTAAAAGGCCAGACGGGAAATATTTTAGGCTCTGCCAGCCATCCGGTCTCTGTCACAAACACTCAACTCTGCCACTGTAACATGAAAGCAGCCATAGATGATATGTAAACAAATGAGTGTGGCTGTGTTCCAAAAAAACTTTATTTATAAAAACAGGCAGAAAGCTAATTTGGCCCATGATCCATAGTTTGCTGACCTCTGATCTAGAGTTCTAAATCAGTGGTTCTCAAACTTCAGTGTGTACCAGACTGCTGGGGCCCATCCTCAGAGTTTCTGATTCAGTAGTAGGTCTGGGGTGTGGCCCAAGAATCTGCATTTCTAACAAGTTCCCAGGTGATGCTGTTGCTGCTTGGTGGTTGGGAGTCCACAATTTGAGAAAACCACTGATCTAGGCCTTAATAACTAAACAAGACACACAACATTATAAGTAGCTACCAAAGTTCACATTTGACTGGCCACAAAATTTTATCACTTGTATTAAGTTCCAAACTGTCAAAGCTCAAATACAATTAAATAATTTTAAGAGAAGCAGGAGGAAACACACAAACATAGATTTCAGGATTTTTTGTTCACTTTGACTTTAGTGTAAATTTATCACTGCCCCATCAGTAAACTAAACATAATTTGTCCTCAAATCTCTTTATGCAACATTTTCATCTAACATCTTCTAAGTGCTATAAAGAGTTGAGAAGTATTAAGCTGAATAAATCAAACAAGAAAATAAAATCAGTTCTAAAGACAAAGGTAAATGATTCTTGCAAAATCAAAGAAAATTCAACAAAGCCTATTTCTAATTAGAAGTGCTTCATTTCAATAGGAGCCCTGGTGGCACAGTAGTTAAGACCTTGGCTGCTAACCAAAAGTTTGGCAGTTTGAATCCACCAGCCGCTCCTTGGAAACCCTATGGGGCAGTTCTACTCTGTCCTATAGGGTCACTCGCTATGAGTCGGAATCAACTCAGTGGCAATGGGTTTGGTTTTTCATTTCAATAAAATATAAACAATAATATTTGTAAGGTAGTTTTAAGTATTTTTAAAAAGTATGCCATTTTCTGTTCATAAGAATGTAATACAGCTATTACCATCCTTTTACAAGATGAAGAAACTGAGGAAAACAAGTGGTAAGAGGTCACAAAAATTATTTTAAAATTTTCTTTAAGATACTGATTTCTCCTTTGTTACTGTTGTGTGCCACCAAGTCGATTCTGACTCATAGTGACTGTATAGGTCAGAGTAGAACTGTCCCATAGGGTTTCCTAGGCAGTAGTCTAAGATGGTCAGGTCTTTTCTCCTGCAGAGCAGCTGGTAGATCAAAACCACTGACCTTTTGGTTAGCAGCTGAGTGCTTACCACTGCGCCACCAGGGCTCCTTTTATTTCTCCTAAAACCAAACTAAACCCGTTGCCGTCGAGTCAATTCCAACTCATAGTGACCTTACAGGACAGAGCAGAACTGCCCCATAGGGTTTCCAAGTAGCGCCCAGTGGATTCGAACTGCTTGGCTCTTAACCACTGTACCACCAGGGCTCCTTATTTCTCCTAGTGAGTCTTTAATTGCATTTAGTTTATCAAGTTCAGTTTTCTCTTTAGGATTATATCTATGAATGTGTCTTAAGGGGGAAAATATCATTCTAATAATCTCTTCAAATCCATATTCACATTCGTGGGCCTGATTCTGAAGTCACCCAAGCAAGTTTAATCAAGAAGTCTGAACTTTAATCAGACAGCAATTTAAAACACACTCTACCTTTAGGGCAAGTGGGTCACAGATTATGGAAGTTTGGCGAACACTTCCAGCAACACAACAGAAACACTCAGCAATGGGAGTACAATTCTGCCTTGTAATATGAAAGCAGCCATAGATAATACGTAAATGAATGAGTGTGGCTGTGTTCCTATAAAACTTTATTTATAACACTTACAAAAACAACAAATTATATAGATACAGATTATATAGCAGTAGCCCCTCCCCCCATCTGCTGTTTTGCTTTTCGAGGTTTCAGCAGTTTTGCAGTCCGAAAATGTGAAACGAGTAGTGTGATGAAATCTTGCACCTTCCCGCTCTGTCCTGCTCAGGGACTACATTCACATAACTTTTATTATAGTATATTGTTATAATTTTGCTAGTTTATTATTAGTTATTGTTGTTAACCTCTTACTGTGCCTAATTTATAAATAAAACTTTAAACTTTATCATAGGTATGTATGCATAGGACAAGGCATAGTATATATAGGGTTCAGTACTATCCGCAGTTTCAGGCATCCACAGTGGTGGTGGGGGGCGAGTCTTGAAATGTATTCCCCACGGATAAGAGGGGACTACTCTATCCAAAAAGCAGAGTGAGCCTAAAATGCTCCCTCTTTAGATTCCCAGGTCCTTTTCTGAAATGATGATAATTAAAGTGTTTTACAATACAAGAATAGGTACTGACGCATACTTTCACTTTCACATCCACTGTAAGAGGGCAATGTAACGATAATAATAAAAACCATAGCCTACAATATGGTTGGTGGAGGTTGTTTCCATTACTATTAGCAGGTTTTTAAAAATATTATATATGTTGATTATAATGTGAGATAATTACATTCTCACTTTAACCTGTGATCTAAATACTCCAGTAACAATCTTTTTAATTTATACGAAATATAATTAAAGTCCTCAGTGAAAACAGCTTGTTTATTCTACAAGTATCTAATTATTTGATAAGTGATTAAATTAAAGAAAAATTATTTATCAAAAATATAATCTCAAATTCAATGTCACATATTACTGCTGGAAAAAAAACACAGTTAAGATATTAAGCCTAACAAGAGGACTGGTAGATAGTCTATATAAAGGCTGACCATTCTGCTTTTGAACTAACGGCTCAGATGGAATTCAGTATAAACTTCTAACCTAAATGATTCAATATAAATAATACTACCCAAGGATTATCATAGGAAAAGATGCCTTTGACTGTCCTCTGAAGCCAAGTTAGTATTTCTATCCAGTGAAGAGGCCAAATCTAAACAGACCAGTCAACTGCAACATGATCACTTACACCTGACAATGTAATGTGACCAGATAGATGAAATACTGTTCTGTGAGTTTAGGAAGCATATACTCAGTCCCCAATCATATCAGAGAGCACAAACTTTACAATCTTTCCACCTCACTTTGTTTACTATTAAAATGTGGAAAATGCTGCCACAGTAAAATTTGGGGAAGTTACATAAAAGAAATTATAACATGCATAAGGAGACCCTGGGTAGTGCAAATGGTTAAGCACTCAACTACTAATGAAAAGGTTGGTAGTTCAAACCCACCCACAGGCACCTTGGAAGAAAGGCCTGGTGATCTGCTTCTAAAAGGTCACAGCCTAGAGAATCCTATGGGACTGCAGTTCTTCTCTGCACACATGGGGTCACTGTGAGTCAGAATCAACTTGACAGCAATTGGTTTTTTTGGTTTAATATGCATAAATTCTGTATGTGCCTGTTTCCCAAGTATATATTCTGGGAATTTCCTTTTCTTAGTTCTGAAATTTCACATTATGAACAACTAATTAATCTGTCAAATGTCAAAATGCAAAGGCAAAAGCTGTGAACCAAAATTCCCTCTTTTAATATCTTTGGAGTTTTTTTTTCTTTTACTATAATGCAAAACTATAATCTAGACAGACTTGCAAACAAATTATGAAAATCTATAAGTTCAAAGACTATTATCTTTCCTATGCCCATGAAAGGCAATGACACTTCTTTTTAGACATAAAATCCATTGCCATGGAGTCAATTCTGACTCACAGTGACCCTAGAGGACAGAGTAGAACTGCCCCATTGGGTTTCCAAGGAGCAGCTGGTGGATTCGAACTGCTGACCTTTAAGTTAGCAGCTGAATGCTTAACCACCATGCCACCAGGGCTCCTTTTAAAACATAAAGTACTCTTAAATAGTGTATTTCTACTTCTACAAAATATATTGAGCAAAATGAATTTCAGGTAGGAAACAGAATTCGGAGAAGTTTTATTTATGTTACTTACATACACACATACCCTAATCCCAAACAATGACTCCATCAGGGGCTCTTGATAAAGTCACAGAGCATACACAGATTACACATGGCAACTCTCCAATCAGGGATGAAGGGGAAAATTCTTTCCTAGCTGGTTAATGACGCTTCCCCTAACTTTATTAAAGCTTATATTGTAAATAATCTTCACTTTCTCATCATTTTTAGTATGTTCTTGATTCCATTTTCATCTACTCTACCAGGCAGTAAGCTGGAATGAAGGAAACAGCCAATGTTCTCAGGAGCTCCACATTTATACTCCAATCAGATAATCTTAGAAAAGTTTTAACAAGTTTCTTCTCTTTAGCCTATGATCAAAAAAGGAATTCAAAAGCAGTAAAAAAATAAAATAAAAAGACAAAATGTACAACATTTCTCTATTTAACAGTAAAAACAGGTTCAGTTGTGGACTGGTCCCAATCTCTTTACATTTGCTGACACAACCTACTCACTGCTGGGCTACTCAGACTACTGTTTAAGAATTGGAAACTGGACAATAGGGCTCCAGGTTCATTTTTAATCTACAAGGTCAGCAAACTACAGTCCAAGGGCCAAAACCTGGCCCAGCATTTATTTCTGCAAATAAAGTTTTATTGGAACACAGCCACATTCATTCATTTTCATATTGTCTATGGCTGCTTTCACGCTACAATGGCAGTGTTGAGTAGTTATGAAAGAGACCATGTGACACACAAAGTCTAAAATATATCTGGTACTTCACAGACAAAGTTTTACAGATAAAGTTTACAGATAGAGTTTGTTCAGCCCATAGTGAGCACTCAAGCCACAGAATTTTAGAACCAAAACAAAAAAATCCTAAAATTGTCCCTAAAATCTTTAGGTTTATAACCATTGCTTGAATTTCTTATATGTTACCTGTGTCACTAAAAATAGAGTAAACTTTTTAAAAACTTTATTAAGATACTTAATTTTCTCTACCTATGGTATTCTTCTAATCCTTTTTATAAATGAGGAAACAGAACTAAAAAGATTAAATGAGTTACTCAAGGAGAAGATAGGCAAATTATTCAAGCCTCATCTCCTCCATAAAGATTTCCCCAACTGCCTTCTCCTCCTAGGTGGTCACACAGTCTCTAGATTTCTCACTTAACACATTCACTCATTCAAAAACTACTGACTGAGTACTTACTATGTGCCAAAAACAACAACAACAACAAAAAACTAGTTGCCATCTAGTTGATTCTGACTCATGGTGGTCACGTGTGTTGCAGAGTAGAACTGTGGTCCATAGGGTTTTCATAGCTGTGATCTTTCTGGAAGCAGATAGCCAGGGCTTTCCTCCAAGGCACCTCTTGGTAGGTTTAAATCACCAACATTTCAGTTAGCAGTTGAGTGCTTAACCGTTTGAGCCACCCAGGGACTCCTTACTATGTGCCAGTTACTATGTTAAGCAGAGGATAGGTGAACAAGTCAGATGTGACCCTGGCTTTAACAGGAGTTGGGTCTAGCCAGATTAGATTTTAAATATTTGTCATCTTCCCCCATTGACAGGGAGCTCCTTAAGGGCAGAGAATTCAAGTGTTTGATGAATAATAATGATAATGGTAATCAAAATAATAATAGTAATAGCTACTATCATTTATTAATGGACTATCATGTGTTGTTGTTAGATGCTTTCGAGTTGGTTCTGACTTATGGTGACCCCACACACAACAGAAACGTTGCCCAGTCCTACGCCACATTCATGATCACTGGAATGTTTGAGTCCATTGTTATAGCTATTGTGTCAGTCTATCTCACTGAGAGTTTCCCTCATTTTTGTCTTTCCTGATGATGTATCCAAAGTAAGCAAGCTGAAGTCTCTCCATGCTTGCTTCTGAGGAACACTCTGGTTGTATTTCTTCTGAAACTGATTTGTTTGTTCTTTTGGAAGTCCATGGTATATTCAATACTCTTTGCCAACACCACAGTTAAAATGCATCACTTCTTCTTCTGTCTTCTGTTTTCATGGTCCAAATGTCTCATATATATAAGGCGCCTGGAAAGACTATGTTTTGGGTTAGGCACATCTTAGTCCCTTAGTCATCAAAATGGCATCTTTGCTTTTTAAAACTTCAAAGAGGTCTTTGCACAAGATTTTCCTAATTTTTATCATTTGATTTCTTGATTGCTGCTTCCATGAACATTGATTGTTGATCCATGTAGAATGAAATCCTTGACAACTTCAATTTCTTCTCCATTTATCATGATGTTTATTGGTCCACTTTTGAGGGTTTTCGTTTTCTTCACATTCAGCTGAAATCCATTCTTTGATGACAGTCTTTGACTTTCATCAGTAAGTGCGCTTCAAGTCATCTTCATTTTCAGCAAGCAAGGTTGTGTCATCTGCATACCACAAGTTAACAAGTCTCTCTCCAATCCTGATGCTGCGTTCTTTATATAATCTAGATTGTTGGATTACTTGTTTGGCATACAGATTGAATAAATAAAGTGAAAGAATACAATCCTGCCACATGCCTTTTCTAATTTTGAACCACCCAGTATCCCCCTGTTCTGTTCGAACAACTTCCTCTTGGCCTATCATGTACCAAACAATGTTATTTCTTTAAACAACCTTTAAACACTTTACACAGATCACATTATGCAATCCTCACAACAACCCTGCAAGGTATATATTATCACCCTCATTTTACAGATAAAGAAACTGAGGCTCAGAGAGGTTAACTAACTTGCTCAGGGTCACACAGCTAGAAATGAATGAATAAATGTTATCACTAGCAATTTTACACACATGATAAAAAAGCATGTTCATTTCACCATGTTATTTATGTAACAGAGCCTGTGTTTAGCACTGAGAAAGTGCACGTTTGGCAATTGTTGAAACTTATCTAAATAGCTGCCAAAAGTAATCTGAGTACCTCGAAGACATTCTAGAAATAAAAAAATACTTATGTTGCACTTTACAATCACTAATATATGCAAAGGGCTTCTGAAGCAGCTATAATCAAACCAAACCTAATGCCGTCGAGTCGATTCTGACTCATAGCAACCCTGTAGGAGACAGAGTAGAACTGCCCCATAGGATTTCCAAGGAGTTGCTGGTGGATTCAAACCGCCAACCTTTTGGTTAGCAGCCAAACGCTCAACCACTGCACCACTAGGGCAGCTACAGTCCTTCTATAAATAAGGAGAAAATGGTCACACTGTGCCCAAGGGTTGCCAGATCAGAACTTAGGCTTGCCTTACAAGCCACAAAGCAATGGGGATTCATATGTTTGGAGAAAAGTACATACCAAGGATAAGCAGAAAGGTCAAACATCTATGATGTTTGACAAATACACAAGATAGATTCTATGAAATAGCAGTAGTATAACGGTAATCTGCTTATTATAGCAAGGCTAGAGACCTTTGTATTGAATGAATAACATGAAGAGTTTTAATAAAACATTAAAATCTTCATATGGTTAAACAGTAATACTTCTATCCTAGATTTAAATGTATCAAAATACTCCAAACTCAGGGTTAAAGCCTGAAATACAGACTCAACATAGTAAATTTTGGATATTATTAAACTATATCAAAAGAGAGAAAGAAAGAGAGGAGAAGAAAACAATCATCATTCTTATCTGTAAATGATTCAAAAATTCAAAACAATGGTTACAAAGCAAAAAAATAAAAGTGTATAAAAAGAAATCAAAGGATTAAAAAAAAAAGAATATGTAACAGCCTAGTAACAGAACACAGAAGCTGAAATGAAACAGTGTGCACTTAGATATCAAAAAAAAAAGGCTTAAATGCAATAAAGTAATCATTTCTTATTGTGAATGGATTTGGACAACTAAAAAAAGCCAATTAACTATTGAGGGGCATGAAAAAAGAGGAAGGTACTATACTCATCCAATATGGACAAAAATCCTTGAAGCAGGGGAGAATTAAGTCCCTTGTAGGGGAACGATTTAAGAAAATAACAATGGTTTCACAAACCCAAGAAGTTAAAGTAAATTTTAAGAATCTAAAATTTACTTCATCATTTCACGAAAAGCTTCCATTTAATTGAAAGTCATGCACCAAGCTCAGGAATGAAAAAGACTTAATCTTAGGAAAACCATATGATTTTACCCAAAAGCCAGCAGTCAGAATCTGCAAAACACAATTATAGTGAAAAAGAACTCCATTCCTTTTTTGTCTGAAATATGTTGGTTTTGAAATAGATTCACACAGAGATAGTATAATATTACCAACAGCCACAGAAATGAAGCCTAAACCTTGCTTTTCACTCACACCATGAACTGAATAATAAACATTATATTCATTTTGATGCATGGTGTAAATTACCTCTTTGCTATTGTCAAGCCTTGGGTTTTTTTTTTTTGGGGGGGGGTCCTCATTCGGCATGTCTTTTGGCATTTTACACTATATTATTGATCCTCCCCACTTTGAAACTTCTGTGACGTCTAGCTATCCTGATTCTTCTAACTCTGTGAATTATATTCCAAACCACAACCTCCCAAGCCAGTCAGTCCCCCAAAACTCAGTCACTCAGTTTCACTTCCACACCGATGGTTCCCACATCTTCACTGCCATTCCAGATCTCTCACCCAAACTCCATTCCAGCATTTCTAGCATATGTCTGTTTAGAAATGGCTTGCAGTCAATTCAAAGCCAAAGTACCAATTCATACAATGGAATACTGTATAGCAGTTAAAAAGGAAGAAACAGAGACAAATAGGTAGGTATGGAAAGATTATCAGATATTATTTTTCAATGGAGAATGCATGTTTCAGAATAGTGTATAAACATGATCCCATTTCGTTAATTAAACAAAAAACACCCAGAAAGATGTACAAGAAACTAAACAATGGTTACGTCTGGAGAATGGGGCTATAGATGGTGGGAAAATGGGGAGAGACTCATTATTTACCTTTGCACTGTTTATATGTTTTAATTTACCAGGAGCATCATTACTTTTATAATTTATCTTATAAAAACTGTTGTTATCGTTAGCTGCTGTTGAGTCGACTCCAATTCATGGCAATCTTATGTAGAACATAATGAAATGTTGCCCAGTCCTGAGTCATCCGTACAATCACTAGCATGTTTGATTCCATTGTTGCTGCAACTGTGCCAATTCATCTCATGGAGGGTCTCCCTCACCTTCACTGGCCCTCTGCTTCACCAAATATGATGTCCTCCTCCATCAATTGATCCCTCTTGATGACATTTCCAAAGCATGTGAGTCAGACAATGTCCTATTGTGATCCATAAGGTTTTCATTGGCTAATTTTGGGAAGTAGATTGCCAGGCCTTTCCTCTTGTTCTGTTTTAGTCTGGAAGCTCTGCTGAAACCTGTCCACCATGGGTGACCCTGCTGGTATTTGAAATGCTAGTGGCATAGTTTCCATCATCACAGCAACACGCAAGCCACCACAGTACAACAAACTGACAGATGGGTAGTAGTGATAAAAACTAGTTAATTAATAACATTATTACATCTCAAAATTGGAAATATACACAGTAACATTCTTTAAGTCAAATTACCTTCAGAAACAAAATCCTTCCTCTTGTAGGAAGTGAAAGAGAGACTCTCCTCATACTGACTTTGGCTCTATACTAACAACACAGTGGGCAATCAAGACGACAACACTTTACTCAATTTAAAGAGGGGATACCAAGACACTGGGTGGACTAAGGATAGGAAAAAAGGAGAGCAGGTCCTATAGCATCTTGAACCATGTAGCATAAATCCAGAGCCATATTTTGTGGTTCAGGAATCTGTACCGTCAGTTGCAACAAAAAAAGAAAAAATGTGAAAGCAGCACATCCCATCAGCTTGTTGGCTAGAGTCAAGTACCTGCTCTGCAGCAGTAACTCAGTTGCTTGATTATTTAGGTGTGCAGTGCTGGCAGACAGCTGAGACACTCACAGACTCAGCAGCTGCTGTTTAGTACACGGCTTTCAGAATCAGAGAGAACAATTTCAGTATTTTTATCATAGGATATAGGAAAAACTACCCTGTGGAAACCACCCAACCCACCCCCAACAAACACCTATCTATGAAACCTCATTACTTCTGGTTTGGCAAGTTAGGAATAATAAATCAAATATTCTGTCTGTTGGGGCAAGGGAATTGGAAGGAAAAACTTGGAGAGTAGAAGGGGTAAAGAAAGATTCCAAATGAATTATATTTTGAATGGGTGACCAAGATTCTATATTTCCCATTGCTAAAGAATACATACACTTATCAGTCTGGTGATCAACACTGATATTTCATTAAAGAGAAAGTCAAAAAGAAAAGCAAAATAGATGAATGAATGAATAGTAGTATGAAACCTCTACTGAAGAGGTAAGAAATTTAAATAAAAAAACAAACAATTAAAATTCATAGTAAATAAACTCTGAAAATGAAGACACGTGCCTTACTTTAAAGAAACCCAATACAATATTTTCACAACTTGAATCAGTAGCAGAATACAGAACAAAATGAATGGACTTTTGAACCATAGTTGGAATCCCATGTGATCTGAGGCAAGTTACTCACCACCCCCTCTAAATCTGAAGGTTCTCTGTAAAATGGGTACATTTGAATGAGATAACACATGTCTAATGCCTAACATTATATTAATTCCCCTTACAAAGTAGATATTAAGTTACAGAAGAATTCTTTTTTATCTTCAAAACTCTTTGCGTCAAAGTTCCTTTAAACATAGTGTTCCTACCACATTTAAAATGTAAAAACATGCACAAAGATATGTTGAGAACAATCTCAAAAAACAAGGTACACATGCTTTTTAAATTTACTGAACAGAGCAACAACTGGAGATAAAAGAATTTTCAATTTAAAAGAAATAACCAGGAACACAATTTAAGGGACATTGGATATAGAGTTCGTCAGGTGAAACTATTGCAGATACAAGGAAAAAATGCAGGAGTGAACTGCAGATGTCAAGGAATATACAAGTGTGTCACAGTCATGGAAGGTAAGGGTGTCTACAGGAAGTATAAAAGATACTCTGCAAACAACACTTCAGAAACTCCAAATCCTAAAGCAGTCTGCAAAAGCACACATGAGGAGATTGGGAGAAGGTCCTGCATGTTCAGAAAAGCGATTGAATAGCTCAGTTACCCCTCAAAATGGTCCCAGAACAAAACTCCATCACCAGGAATCAACATTGCTCACCTATTCCCAATAAGTCCTGCCATGTGTAGGAATCCACGTGCCGTGTTTAACAGGTTTTTCCTCTGTGGAAAGTGCAGCTTAACCTCCTTGGCTCAGATTCTTTCTGGGCTACCAGCAGTTTAGCTTGTGATTATGCTACTTCTGTTACATGACTGTCACTGTGATCCAGCACTTCTTTAATGGAACATCTATCTATTTGTTTCTGGAAAATGTTTGGTCACTTCAGGCTTACACTCAAGATTTTCCTAACATTAAAAACTAGTTTAGCTACAATGTCTAGTTAAAATTTCCAGGAAAGATTTTCCAACATGATGTAACATTCCCCTTGTGGTACTAGAAACCCAAATCAATACATATGAAAACCACAGTAATTACTACAAATTAGTAAAGCTGATTTTTTTTTCTCCATGTTAAATTACATATTTTACATATTATTAATCCAGTATTTATATAAAGGCTCATTTAACTCAGTTCTCTGGCAAACAGCATTATTTGAATCACAAATACGGAATTAAAGTATATAAGCTACTTAACCATACTCTTTTAATAGAGTGTATGTGCAAACACAATCCATACTAAACTGATACATTTCTTAATATTAAATCAAGTCATTTCAATAAACAGTCATCATCATTAACTGTTATCAGAGCCATTCTTGTTCTGTGTTGTTCCAAACATCAGTCACCATGTTAACATTAGATGTGTGTCATAAATAAATGTGTACGTTAAAGGCCCAAGAAATCAAAGCCAAACACAGACTGGAACAAAATTCTTATACAACGAGGCTCAGAAACACAAATGCATAGAAGACAAAATTCATTATTTGGTCTTCTAGCTGAAATACCACCCCCCCCCCAAATTTTTATTCTATTTGTTAAAAATTGTAAGCCTCTGAAAGGACAGTCCCAAAATATTACATACATGATCTAAGTTTTAAATCAATGACTCTCCATTGTAGCTGCACATCAGAATTACTTACAGAGCTTAACTATATATAATATATATGCATGTATACATGTATACACACACACCAATGTCCAGGACCCACTCCTGGAGATTCTGATTTCATTGAGCTGACACAGGGCTCTGGCACTGATCTTTCCTAAAAGCTCCCCTGGTCATTCTAACATGTAGTCAGGTAGAGAACCACTACTTTAAACAAATACAGCCTTTTGGGACAATAACTACTTTTAGGCCAATCAACATGCTTTTTGCCTTTTAATGAGATTTTATAAAAAACTACTCACTTCATTCCATAGTTACCGAGTGGCTGTTACTTTGCAGACATTGTGTTAAGCAATAAAGATGTATAAGATGTGTTTCCTGCCCTCAAGAAGCTCCCTATTATCTAGGCAGGGAAACTCATAAATAAGTAACTGTAATTAAATATGATAAGTGCTCTCGAGGTGTAAGCAAATACAGCATGCCTCACAAACTTGCATGTCATCCCTGAGCAGGGGTTATACTGCATCATTCCAATTTTAGTATATGTCCTACCAGTGTAGGAAAGTCAAGTTACAGGTTACTAAATACTGGGGCAAATATTCTGCCTACACAAGGTGAAAACTGTGTGCATTTTGCTGCTCTCTTTTACGAAAACTGCCATACCAAGAAAGTAGGTATTTCTGTTTTAATTTGGATGAATCCTCTAAAATATCCATCGTGTTAACATTACTGATTGTACACTTACCTATAAAACTATAAATTTGCAAAAGATGCAGTAAATGATCATAATATAAAAATTAGCCAGTAACTTGTGTTGGCACAATACTGTTCCTTTTCAGTAACAGTGCTACAGTTACTAAGGCAAGAAATTTTGGGACTGTGATAAGGTCCCATCATTAGAGATTTGTTTCAGTCACTTGAAAGATGTTACATGGGTAAATGTTATGGAACCAATCGGTATTCAAAGGAGCTTTTGCCAAGACTTTCAAAAATAAGAAACACAGGGGAAAAGTTTTCATTTTTTAAAAAAGAAATGTCATCCTTCCAATATTCATAATGAACCAAATGATTCCCTCAAAGTATTAACAACAGTAAAGGTTTCAACCACTGGAAGGAAAACATATTCCAAATAGTGGAATTAATAAATTAATAAAACTCTATTAATTCTATAAGATGTCCTTCAAAACCAAGGGAAAAAACACACTAAAGGGCCTAAATTAAACTAGAACTTTCATTTACGGCCACCAAGTAAGGCCTAATATATAAGTGAGTATGTAGGTGGGTGAGAAGGTAGGTGGGTGGGTGGATGGGTAAGTAGGTGAGTGAGTGGGTGATCAATTGGTCTTGAGAAGTGAAATCTATTTTAAAGTACTTTAATGAAAATCTAAACCTATTAAGACCATAATAGTCAAAAACAACTTGTGATACTAATTTGGTATAAAAGAAAAAGAAAATTCCATAGAATTCAGATATTAACAAAAAGGTTTTCAGTACAAGTGAACATCTTCAAGGCCTTTCTGCTTAAATCCAGAGTTGAACAAATTCTAAGTTAAATAATACGCTGTCAAGGGTTCCCGAAAGAAAATCTCAAGTGAATTTCAATTTCCAGATCAATATATGCTGAGACAATTTACTGGAGAAACCTTCAACCTTTACACAGGGTGAGGAACACTATCGTTACGTTCTTTACCACTAGGGCTACCTTGAATTCATTAATTCATGGAATGACATATTATAAATGGCACTGACCAAGTCAGATTGTGTAGGATATGAGACTTCACAGTTCATAGTATCTAAGGTAACCATAGGGTACCTATCACCTCAACCCTTGCATGCTTTCCCTCCGCATGCAGCTCTGCAACAACATAAGAGATGACTTTAGCTCTTCCAGGAGTGTTTCCTAAAAATACTCAATTAAAAGTCAGCAGAATACTGACTGTGTTAATGTAAAGCTGACCACCTCTTTTCAATATGAAAAGATATCAATCTCATCATTACTATTCAAAACCTAATCAGAACTAGTTTTCAAAATTCATTAAAAGACAGCTATCTCCAGTCAACACAATACAACATTTCAATCACACATTTTCCAATTATGACTTTGCTGGTTCATTCACATCAGCTATAACTTAAGATGCAACAAACATCATTCATCTACACACAGTCATTTTGAGGCTTTTGGGAAACACCTAATTTACCTTCACTGGGTACTCCTAAAAACGAAAAAACAAAAAACAAGGAGATTTTGGGTATATTTGTAGAACTGTGATATTCACATGTGGTTTTTGAACACTTGACATGTGGCTAGCCTGGCAGAGGAAATAAATTTTGAATTCTATTTACTTTTAATTAATATAAATTTAGAAACAGATACTCGATTCAGTTATTAGAAAACTTTTAGGTATGTTTGGAACAACTTGGGTATATAAATCTGCTTTTTCAAATATAAATTTTATGAATCCTAAATACAGATTGAATATTTCTGATGAAAATTTAGCTTACCATCACAAATGAGATGTACTGTTGGTGTAAAATACACATTGGATCTCAAAGACTTAGTATGAAATAAAGGATGCAAAATATCTCATTAATAATTTTTTTATCAGTTACATGTTGAAATGATAATATTTTGGATTAATTGTTAAAATTAATTTCCCATTGTTGGTTTTTTAAAATGTGGCCACTAGAAAATTTAAAATGACAAGTGTAGCTCACATTATCTATCTTTTGAGCAGAGCTGCTTTAGAGCACTTCCACAACCACTTTACCAGGACACATTTGGATATCCTTCTAGCAGACAGGCTGATCATGTAACAATAGGGGCAAGGAGTAACATGTCCTCATATCAATCGGGTCTGAGTAAAGTGTGTAGCAAGCTCTATTCACAATTTTACCATCTGAGGCAACACTGTAATACCCCAATATGGAAGATAAAAATGAGTTTTCAGCGCTTAAATTGAAATTGAGTACTGCAGGGAACTTAAAAAACAAGGAGTCAATTGCTCTAAGGTCTTGGCTTCAATTCCCAATTCCCTCCAAAAAGAAAAAAAAAAAGAGGTAAAATATTTCAATGGTAGCTATCTAGCAATCCCTACTAAATAAGCAAAAATTACTCTTACATCTTCTCTCTCCAACTTCTAAAGCCACAGAATACACACTGAACTGGGAAATTAACTTCAAATTGCCAGCATTTCCCTCACAAACAAATTAGCAAGATTGTGCACTTGGAATATTGTTTGACAAGAATGAAAAGGAAACTATTCAAAACAGATTTAAGGAATGGACAATTAGATGAGGAACTGCAGATTTAATTCTCAATCAGCACTATGATTAATCTGATTCCCTGCCTTTCCCTAGTGTAATTATACAACACAGATGAAAGGATGAGCATTTGGACTGTCAGTTCTATATTCTAGTCCAGCCCGGTGACTCAAAGCAGGCAGCTCTATCACGCCAACCACCATCCCAAGAACAGTCGAGGGGAGCCTCGAAGACTGATTTAACAGTCATTGCATAACGAAGCGTTAAAAATTCGGATGCCCCTAACTCTTTCCGTGTTTGTCTACAACAAGGTAAGGAATCTGTTGAAACTGAACGTACCCCGTCTGAAATGACCCCCTCCAATCCGGGCATGGGGTGAACACAAAGGCATCTAATATCCTGCACAATAGGCACACACCCCACAATTTAAAAACCTGGACGTTCTTTCTCTCTCCAAGCAAGCAAAAGAAATGCAAGCTGCTCTTTTCGTTAATGGTCTGAGCCACATTCAAGGTAACAATAACCTCAACTGTTCCCCAAAAGCAACTATAAAATCGGTTCTGCCACGTCCCTGTGCAGCCGTCAAAAAAAAATGCAGGCAGATTTCAGCCGGCCCCACGCCTCAAGGGTGGCCGACATCGGCTCGTCTGACTCAACTGATCGCTGAGAACCCCAGGGCCCCGTCGGGTAGGAGGTCCAGGTCCACGTCTATAAATACTCGAGGGTGAGGAGAACGAGGGAGGTGCAGGGGAGGGAGGGCAGGGGGCAGGCCCCGAGCGGGTGCGGGAGGACCCCGGCATCACTGAAATGCATTTTCCACACTCCCGCTCCCTCGCGCCGAGACTCACTTGCCGATCACCTCGCACAGCTCGTACACATCCTCGAACAGCACGTCGTCGTCGGCCATGGTCCGGAGGGAGCAGTGGCCGCAGCGTGGAGGGCTCGGAAAACGGGGGTGGGGGCGCCAAAGAGCTCAGTGCCCGGCCCCGGACTCGCCTCCTCCCCTCAGGACCCGCGAGCCCTCGGTGCTGAGGACGCTCGAATCGGGCCGCGTCGACTGCGAGGCCCGCAGACTGCAGCTCTTGCTTTGAGGGCA
>NW_004443982.1:12825515-12840415 GCF_000243295.1 Trichechus manatus latirostris | reverse complement strand
GCCCGCTGCTCCTCGCGCTGCTCGGGCCGCGCTGCCCGGCGTGCAGATTCTCGGGGACCGCGCGGCTTCGCGCTCCCTGTTCGTCAGCCCGCGCGGGCCGCGAGGCCGCGGCCGCTCCCTCTGCCCGAGGCCGGCTACGGTGCGGCGTGGGGCAGCTCGGGCTACAAGGGGGGCCGCGGCAGGACCATGGAGGGAGAATCACCGCGGAAGGAGGTGGCAGCGGATCGGCGCTGGGGACCAGAAGGCGGCGGCAGAGAAGCTCCCTCCTCCTTCTTCTCCTCCCGCCGCCGCCCTCCCGGGAGTGGGAGGGGCTTCGCCGGACGGGCGCTCTGTGCGGGCGGGAGCCGCGGCAGCCGCCTTCTGCTCCTCTTCCTCCTCCTCCACCTCAGTCGCAGATCGGCTCGCGAGCCCCGCGCACCCGCTTCGCGCACACACGTCCCACCTCCCCCTTCGCCTGAGCGACTTCCAGAAGCACAGGCCCCGCCCACTCCAGCCCGATGGGAGGTGGCGACCGAGGGAAGGGAACCGGCTGGCCAGCGCATGCGCGCTCCGCCGGGCCACGTCACGGCGAACGGTCGGGCGCCGGGAATCTAGAGAGGGTGGGGGGATGGCCCGAGGGGCGAGCGGGCGGCAGCTGCCAAGTTGGGGGCTGGTCGGGGTCGTCACCTCCCGCCCTGCCGCGACCAAGCCGCGAAATGGGCCGGAGACAAAAGGTCCACGATCGCACGCACGCTCTCGGCTGTCTGCGGCGAGAGTCTCGGAACCCCGGCCACCCTCTTCCTTCTTTTGTAACTGCAGCAAGCCTTTCCCAGATTTTGCTGGGCAAGGAGGCAGGGAAAGATTCCTAATGAATGGGAAAGGAAGAAGAGAGGTGGAGAGGTCGTCACTCAAGACCGTGCTAGGCGGCGGATGCTTTTAGTGCCACCCTGTCATTTCTTAATGAAGATGAGGGCTGGGGGAGGTCGTCCACCTGCAAGAAGTGGACCAAACAAAAACTGTCCAGGAATGTGTGCAACAACAAACAGTAATTTGTAGAGTCAGCTCTCCCGCATTCTGCCCCAGACTCAACAAATATCTGTCCAGCGCCTACCACACTAGGGGCAGCCTAAATAGAGGTCAAGGACTTTAAACCCCTTTGCATATCCCCCCCCCCAAAAAAAAAACACCCAGCGCCTACTCTGCTGCCTATAATCCCTGTAAATGTTAGACAATTCAGGATAAAAATGCAACTAGAGGATGCACAGGGTCAGCCAGGGAGTGAGGTTCTGGGTGTTGCCGTTGTGCTAGGTTCCATTCAATATGAAGATTTCTGGTCAACTGAGCATGTGCGGAATGAGCAAAAGCCATCAGACAGGTGTATGCCTCAGTTAAAGATCAATAAAAAAGTCTTTGTTCCTTCGCACAGCAGAAGTACCCAATTAGTTCATAAGTCAGCTTCCAGAAATCATCTGGTAAGATTCTCAGTGCAGTAATAAAAATAAAACGATTGTATTTACCAAATGGGTGGGGGGTAGTGTGTAGACCCACAGCCTTTTTTCTCTTCAGAAGTGTTTTGTTCAAACCCTTGGCCACTCCCTCAAGAGGCTGAGGGATTTGCCAGCGTTAAGGATCTAGGTACTAAACCTTTTTTTTTTAAATGCAGATCACAGGAAAAATATAACTGTACAAGAAGGCTTTTCTCCTTTCCCAAAGAGCTTGTGCTCTAGGGAAGGAGGCTTCAGTGCCTGAGAAGCCTTGCCTCCACTGAGGGTCCAACAGTTCCAAATCACTCACACCGAGTTGGCTTGTCTGCCCACCACCTAATGAATAAGGCTTTATTCCATTCTGTCCTAAAGTGAACAGAGACCCAGACAAGTCACCTTGTTAGTTTCACTTCCCTTCCCCAGCTCAGGTCTGAGCTATGCCAAGCCTCCTCGACTTCATTTTAGTATTTGTTATCTTCCACAGGCGCCTATGCGCAGAGGGAAAAATGGACAATTATAAGATAAAACAGAAAAGAAAGTGGAGGAAACGAAAACAAAAAGTGACTGCAGAGGTAGATACGCTCTCTGCTCATGGAGCCCTGGTAGTACAAAGTTAAGCACTTGGTTAGCAGCTGAAAGGTCAGGTCTGTGCTTGGAACCCACCAGCAGCTCTGCGGGATTAAAGACCTGGTGATCTCCTCCCGATCTGCGCCGGTAAAGATTAACCCCAACCAAACCCACTGCCATAGAGTCCATTCTGACTCATAGCAATCCCATAGGGTTTCCAAGGCTTTAGATCTCTATGGAAGCCGAAGCCGACTGCCACATCTTTCTCCCGTGCAGCCACTGGTGGTTTCCAACATCCAGCTTTTAGGCTAGCAGTGATCTTTTTAACCATGGCACCACCAGGGCTCCCTCCTTAAACATTACAGACTAGAAAACCCTATGGGGCAGTTCTACCCTGTCCTATAGGGTCATTATGAGTCCTCAGTTGCTGCTGACAGCCATCTGTACCCATGAGGGGAGGCAGACCTAAGATGAAGGTAGAACTGAGGGCGGCAGGGTGGAAATGGAGAGAAACGGTGTCCTTAATGACATGTCGATCTCCTAGTCCAGCCAATCCGCTAGACCTTATATAAGGCAATGAATTCCCTTATTGTTTAAGCCATTTTGAGGTAAATTTTCTATTACTTTCAAAGAACCCATTGCTGCTGAGTGGATTCGGACTCATAGTGACCCTATAGGACAGAGTAGAACTGCCCCATAGGGTTTCCAAGTCTGTAATCTTTACAGAAGCAGACTGCCACATCTTTCTCCCGCTGAGCGGCTGGTAGGTTCAACCCGCCGACCTTTTGATTAGCAGCAGCCCAGTGCTTAACCATTGCATCTGGTATGACTCGTGAGAAAAAAAATTCAGAGACAAATATATGTCCATGGTCACATATTTAGCTAATCTGAACCTAGGTCTCCCAGTTCCCAGTGTGGTGTTTAGACACACAGAAGAATTTCTCTGCAATACATATCCCTCATAATTTGTATCATGTGGCTCAGTGGTTACGTGCTTGGCTGCTAACTGAAAGGTCGGCGGTTGGAAGCCACCAGCCGCTCCACAGGAGAAAGATGTGACATTCTACTTCCATAGAGATTCCAAACCAAGAAACCAAACCTGTTGCTGTCAAGTCAATCCTGACTCATGGTGATCCTATAGGACAGAGTAGAACTGTCCCATAGGGTTTCCAAGGCTGTAAATCTTTATGGAAGCAGACCGCCACATCTTTCTCCCATGGAGCGGCTGGTGGGTTTGTACTGCTGACCTTTTGGTTAGCAGCCGAGTGCTTAACCACTGTGCCTTAGAAACCCTACGGGGCAGTTCTACTCTGTCTTGTAGTATTGTTATTAATCAGAATCTACTCCACGGCAATAGATTTTTATTAAAGCTAGAGGCGAGCTTGGGTGATGCAAGTGGTTTGCAATTGCCTGCAAAAACCTAAAAGGTTTGTGGTTTGAACCCACCTAGTGGCTCCATGGAAGAAAGGCCTGACAAACTGCTTCCATAAAGATTACCGCCAAGAAAACCCTATGGAGCAGTTCTACTCTGTCACATGGAGTCGCCATGAGTCAAAATCAACTAAATAGCAATGGGTTTGGTTTTTTGCATTATTATGACTAAAGGAGGTTCCTTTCTGTTTCTAGAACTAAAATAACAAAACTTTTTAAATGAAGTTAATTCTGCTCTGGGTTTCTGCCAAAAACCCAAACCCAATACTCTTACACCAAATAAGCACAAGTATAAATGGTTGGGTGTCAATAATTTAGTTCTGTTTTCATTTCCACAAAGAATATGCTAAAGTAAGTAGTATGTGCATCAATTAGATTGTGTTCAGTTAATAACTGAATGCTCAACAAACAGTGGTTTAAACAATTGGGGGGGGGCTGTATCTTTCTCATGTAGCAAGGAGTCTAGAGGCGGGTGGTTGCTAACACTGGTTCAGCTACTCAACAGTGTAGTCAAGGACCTAGGTTCTTTCTTTCCATTCTGCCATCCTTGACATGTTAGCTTCTTATCCGCAGGCTTGTTGCTTCATTGTCACAAGATGGATGCCACAATTTCAAACATCAGACTGCATTCAAAGGCAGGAAGCAGGAGGGTGGCAAGGGTAGGCAAAGGTAGGCAAGGCCTTTTTGCTCCCTCTCCCATCTCTTATTAGGAAAAGAAAATGTCTTTCCCCATGTCACTGGCCAGAAGAGAGTCACAAGTCAACCCTTTGTGGAGAGAAGCTGGGGACTCAAGTGTTTGACTTTTCCTGCCTCCTCATTGAATGTGGGCAAGGGAGAAGCAGGTTGAGAATGGCTTTTAGGTAGTCAATCAGTAGTATCTCCAATACTAGAAAAATAACCAATGAAATAATTCTATATTGTCATCATAAAGTAGATATACCTCTAGTATATAACTGGCATTCAGGCCTTAAAAAATTAGGAAACATCTCATAACCCATAAGGCTGAGTTTGTTACTAAACAAATTTGTTTCTGAGATATCAGCGGAAGTCTTCAATGAGTTTGAGGTGTTGGACTTCTTCACAATTGCATTAGACAGCCTCAGGCTGTTGGGCTCCCATATAATTTCATCATGACACAGAAATAGAAAGGTAAACACATTCTAGAGAAATATTAGCATGAATACAACACAGAGGTCAGTGTGGCACAGGGTTAATTTAGGCAGTTTTAGAGTTCACCCTCATTCTGTAGGTATGATTGTTTAGCATATAAATTACTATTGAATTAATGAATAAAATTAAGAGTGACACTGCTCTTAACTGGAATAAAGTTATTGCCATGTGGTGGTATAAACAGGATGTTCTAAACTCAAATGAAAGATACCATAAATCTCCCCTAGAAAAAAGCTACATATAGTAGACTTATACTCTAATACCAAGTTGCAAATCATTTATTTTATATTCATTCAATGAATGTCTATGCTAATCACTGGGACTATAGCTACAAATAAAGCAGATGTTGTCCCTGCCCTCTCTGAGCTTCTTTCTAAAAGATAACAGGTAGCAGGCAATTGAGCGTAATGAAGAGTGATGATCATTAGTATTAGGGAAGTACAGGAGCAAATAACAAGGGCACATAACATACCCTATGGGTCAGGGAAGGCACAACTGAAGAAGTGATGTTTAAATGAAGACTGAGAAAGTATAGAAATTAACCAGGTGACAAAGGGGGGAGCCAGTTGATCACAGACACAGGGAACAGCATTTGTGAAGTCCTGGAGGTGAGCGAAAATATGCTCTTCTGGAACAAGAACATGTTCTTTTGGAGAAGTAGACATAGCTGGATCATAGAGTGTAGGGAAAGAGATGCCAAAGGGGGCTAGAGAAACAGGCAGGGGCCAGATTGCAGAAGGTGTCAAATGCCATTTTAAGAGTTCACTCATTAAAAGTTTGCAGATTGCAGTGGCACTAGAGTCTTATAGTGGAGTCCCTGGGTGATACAAACAGTAAACACACTCAGCTGCTAACCAAAAGGTTGGAGGTTTGAGTTCACCCAGAGGTGCCTCAAAAGAGAGAGCTGGTAATCCACTTCCAAAAAATCAGCAAAAATCCTACAAAGCACAGTTGTACTCTGACACACATGGGGTTGCCATGAGTCAAAACTGATTCCACGGCAACTGGTTTAGAGTCTTATATGTAGACTGAATCCCTAAAAGCCCCAGGCATAAACAAAATTCCATCTAAGTAATTCTTCCCTTTACACCAACTACAGTCAATCTGTACTCATGGATTCGGTATTTGCAAATTTGCCTACTTGCTAACATTTATTAGTAACCTCAAAATCAATACTCATGGTACTTTTTTGGTCATTCACAGATAAGCGCAGAATGGCAAAAAAAAAAAAAAAATTGAGTCACTTGACACACATTCCCAGCTAAGGTGAAAAATGTAACACTCTGCCTTCTAGTTTCAGCTCTCATACTGAAAACAAGTGTCCTTTGCCTGGTTTATTTAGTGCCAAGGTTTTTGCACTTTTGTGCTTTTTGTTGGTGATTTCACTGTTTAAAATGGTCTTCCAAGTACAGTGCTTTGTCTAGTTTTCTCTAGTGTTCCTAAGTAGAAGAAGGCTTTGATGTGCCTTATGGAGAAAATACACGTGTGAGGTAAGTTTCATTCAGGCATGAGTTACAGTACTGTTGGCCATGAGTTCAATGTTAATGAGTCAACAACATAGTGCATCCAGAAAAAGAAAGGAAATTCACCAATCTGTATGTAATGCTGCTCTGGAAAGTGCTAAATTAACATTAATAGTGCATGATGAAGCTATGGAAAAAATGGAAAAGTGGCTAAACTTGTGGATTCATGAGATAACGACTGAATTAAAAAAAAAGTGTAGTGGAACAGCATTGTTGTGAGGCTGAAAGTCAAAGAAATTTATGATCGTGTTACCCAGGGTCAGGAAAATGTTCAACGCTTCTAATCAAGTGTTTCATTATAAAGAAATACTGCATATTATGAATTATTTGTAAGAAGTATATATTAAATAAGATGTCTTAAAATAGAAACTTTTAACACATAAAACAAAATTATGTATTGATCGGTTGATGAAAATGTTGTGACCAGAGGCTCACAGGAACCTAACCCTGCATTTCCCCCAGGAACAGTGGCTCAGTATTCACTAATTCAGTGTTTGCAGTGACTTTATAGAACATAACTTCTGTGAATAACAAGAATCTACTTACATACTGTTCTCTCCCTTAGTTACCCTTTAAAATGTAGATACGCCTGTAGTATTAAATCCCTGAAATGGTGTTAGGAGACACTGTAGGTTCTCCACTCAAATCCCCTCTAATCTCTTATAACATTTCGGTGTGCTCCTCCCGCAGCTTCAGCGTGTTTTTTCCTTCCAAAGCCCACACCTGTGACTTCTTCAGAGGCCTTCCCTCAAGCTACTGGAATCACTTTGCTGATGTGGAAGGGCCTGGGAGGTTACATCTCCTCCATATCATCATTAGCTACTGACTGATTGTCTAAGAATGTGAAAGCCTAGCTCCCTTAGCTGGGGGAGATGGGACAATTCTGAGGGGTTACTTCTACTCCAGAGCTCCCCTATGGGATCAGGCTGAAGCTGCCCTTCACAGGACTTTCCCTGAAATTGCACCTTTGCCTGGCTCCCTCCCCTTCCCTTTCCTACTTCTCTCAATCCCTAACAGGTTTGTCCGGGGAGCACTTCCTTACTAATCACTTGTTCATGAATCCCCTTATCAGGATCTGCTTCTGGGGAACCCAACCTAAGGCAATGGTGCTTCTCAAAGTGTGATAACTGCATCAGAATCACTGGGAAGCTTGTTAAAAATGATGATTCCCAGGCCCTTCTACCCCAGACCTACTGAATCTGAATCTCTAGGAGCATGTTGCAGGGATTTGCATTTTTATAAGTATCCCAAGTGAGTCTTGTATGCCCTAAACGTTAAGAACCACTACCCTAACACTGGCCTCTGAATAAGCTCTCTGGTAAAAAGGAGCCTGGGCTGACTTCATCACTAGGGTGAAGAAGCCATAAGAAATGCAAAAGAACACTCCAGGGAGCAGAAGAGGACCTGAATACAAACGTGTTTCCTTCGCAATTTCTTCTGGTGCCAGTCCTGTAAACCTGTGTCTAAAGATTCAGTTTGCTTTTCTTCCTTTAATATCAACGTACAAGTCACCGGAAACTTATTTGATTGTGAATGGCTTCCTAGCCCTTATCACTTCCTGGAATTCTCTTTTACAGCCTTTGTGTGTAGCCTTTTTTCTCCCCACCCCAGCACCTAAAAGTGTCTAGTGCATAGTAAGTACTCCATATATACCTGTTAAATAAATAAATAACTCTGTTTCTTGAGTTGGTTTAGAGAATAACTCATAGTTAGGAAGGAAAAATAAGAGGAGGCAACAGAAACAGTTAAAGTAGTTGAATTCTTGGGAATAAAATGCATAATGGAAGAAACAAGGTTTGCAGAGAGGAGAGGAGAGTCAGTAGTATCAGAGCTGAAGAGGTACTAGAGAGAACAAGGATAGAGAAAAGGGCATTGGGTTTATTTCTGCTAATTGAAAGTAGTTCTATTAGCTCTCTTCTGTGTAGAGAAACAAATTAAAATTTCACACAGCATTTGGAAGTTTTCCTTGTCATAGGTTCTAGAGATTTCAAAAGTAAATGTGGGAAATTAAACTGGTATCTCCTCCTTCATTTCCTTTGTCTGTATTTCCTGCTGCTCGCTCTCCAGGCTGCCACTCAACTGTCAAACCACATGATAAAAACGCACAATTAGGTGCAATATGTTCAATGGATGACTTGTATTGAACCCAGCCCTGGCTAAGTTGCAAAGAGTCATGTAAGTAACCCAAGCCTCAATAGAACGGAGTATAATTTACCATGCTAAGTGCACTGTGAAAAAGCTCAAGTGATTAATAAGTCACCAATATGAAATACAAGCCTATCAATGCTGGAAGGTTTACTCATTTACCCTCCTCAGGCAAGGGTGGATCAGATCTTCTCTCTGGGGGTCGTTTCTTGTGGTATGAACCTGCAAAACTCTAAAGGAAATGTTTCCTTCTTATAATTCTTTCTCATAAAGTGATACTTTTTTAAAATGGAGACTCTTTTCCTGAAAAATCTTTATTTTCATAGAGATAATCTATAATGTCAGAATCTGCACTAATAAGAACTTTTCCATTTTGTCCAACAGAAAAAAATAAGTATTAGTTCTTCCACAGGCTCTTTGTTGTAATTCCCAGGTCTGATAGTAACTCTTCAATATTTTGCCTTAAGTAACCTAATCAAATATATCCCACTCAAGCTTATTTACCCTTGTTATCTATTTTAAATTGTCTTGTAAATGGAGACAATAGCTAAGAAAGTAAACTTTTTGGAGACAATAGCAAAACCGAGATAAAGGAAAAAGAGAGAGATTCTAATGATCTGTAAAGAAATAACAGAAAAGACCATTTATTGAAGGCTTATTATAAACGCCAGACACTAGGCAAAGACATTACATATATTTCATTGAATTCATATAACAACCTTATGAGACAGATACTATTATGCTCATTCTACAGATGAGGAAACTGAGACTTGGTGGATACAGAGGTTGAGCAGTGTGCCAAAGATCACCAACCAGAAAGAGATGGAACCAGTGTTTGAACCAAGCCTGCCAGATCCCATAGCCTAAGGTCATCATCACACACCTTGCCATTGGCTTCCTTGTGTTCCTCTGAGGCAGTAAGTCTTATTTTCATTTTTTCAGATTAAGCAAAGTGTACCCCCAGGCAAAGAGTACAATGGATTGAATAACAACAATAATAGTTACCGCTTATTGAAGTTTTATTTAGTGCTAGGCACTGTGTTAAGTGCTTTTCTGGCATTTATTTGCTCATTCAGGAAAACTTTATTGATTCCTTACTGTGTACTAGGCACTGAGGGTGCAATAATGAGTAAAATTAACCTGATTCTTGTCGTCTTAGAACTTGTGGTCAGGGAGGGAGGCAGACGTGAATCAAATAATCATAAAAATAAATTTATAATTAAAAGGTTTATCTCCTTTAATCTTTTTAACAACTCTATGAGATAGCTATTATTGTGCTCATTTTATAGAGAAAACTTAGGTTTAGAGAGGCCAAGTAATTTGCACACAGTTGGTCATGGGTGGAGATGGAACTTGAAGCTGTTTCCTGAGCCTAAATAAAGTTCATGCTCTAAACATGTCACCCAACTCAGATAATCAGATCTTCAAAAGAGTGAACAAAACTGCCTCTTGCTAGGTTTGGTTACTGTGGCTCACGAGATCACGGAGCGCCAAGTTTAGAGCTGAGTGTGGGTAGCAGTGGGTGTTAAGGGTGCTGATGAAGGGCCCGTCTCCCATAATTATGCACAGCTCCATCCCTACTGCTTACAAGAAATGCATCTAAGTGTGGAATCAGGATAGCAGTTTGGTTTCCTTTGTTTCTTTTCCAAAAGCTTTCTATGTCTTTCCTTCTCCAGTGAAGACGTCACATTAAACCCAAGTAGAAGTAGAGCCTAGAAATTGTTATTAGAGCAGCTACCTTCAAAGTCAGTTGGCAGGGCAGAATGGCAACTGATGACATGAGTTCCTAAGACAATGCCCTTGGTTACATCTTGCAGTTCCGGTTAAACTGCAGATTGCTTTAGGTTAAATAGGGTAATTGGTGGATGTGAGCCAGAGAGCAGTTTTCCAGGGAAAGGAGAAAAACAAGTGACAGATACCCTGGCCAGACGATGGTGGGGCTGTGTCGGGGCTATGACCTATTGAAGCTTTCAAGGAACTTCCAAGCAAAGCTACTGTAACATTAAAAAAAAAAAAAAAAAAAACAGCTTTACATGGAACGGTTGAACAGACCAAGGCTGATACCATCATGACTGTGCTCTAGGCCAAAGAAGTACAAGCAGGCAGCCTATGATTGTGCAAAGGGGGGTCAACAATGGACTTGGGGATAGGCTGAAGCGCTACCTGCTTAAGGGGGACCAAACAGAGACGGCACTTCGGGAAGTGAAGGAATGTAGCTGGGCCATAAGTTCAAAAATACCTGAATGACATGGAGGGAATAGACACAGCTACAATCTGCTTCAATCCCAGAAGACCTAAGTGTCTAGAAAATCTTTACATTCATGAACTTGAGAACATGAAAACTACTGGAAAAGGATTCTGGTTATTTTGGTAACGCAGCTTCTCTATCCAATGTGGTGATTTTCAATAGGAAGAAAAAAAATAGGGCAAACTCTCTCCCCTTAGCCTGTGTACTCCTTTCATTACAATTAATTTTTCTGAAAGCAATATAACAAACACTAAAAAGAACACTAGAATCCATGATGGTCTAGAATGAATGCTTTAAGGAGACAAGGAATATTGTTTGAGTGGATTTATCACATAAAAGATCACACAGACTATTTGAAATAGTAAGTTGAAACTCTCAGTCTAAACTGAACGACGTCTGTTCCCTTATGAATAGTTCAGTTACAGAAACTAAATTAGTAATAGGCTTGTGGAAAAACCTACTAAACTTGAATGTTTAGAATTCAAAGAATCCTAAGACATAGGGGTCATTTTTTTAAACCTGGGATTATTTGAAGTCATAAAGCCCACCACTAAACATCATTACATATCAACATATACACAAGTAATTATACCACCTAGTACTGTAATCTCTTCTACATTGGACTTTTGACTGAGAGGGAAAAACACTGCAGCTGGCCTATAAGCTGAAATTTCCTGAGTCATGAATCCTTATCCTTCATGACCTGGGAGGTAGGACAAATGCTAAGGAGGGAGGCAGGGAGATGCTTCTGGTTAAGTAATCATTTATGTCTGGAACACTGAGGCAGTTTTATTGAACCTTACCAGGCACTTGTGGGAAGCATTGCCTCCTCTGGGAGACCAGGCACTGAGGCTGTGCTGGAGATAATGGTTACAAGAGAATGATGGAGGGCATCACAGCTCTCAGAAATGAAGGAATGGAACACATTTTGGCAAGAAAAAAACTGCTTTCTTTAGCAGGTTCCTATATAACTGGGCTTAAAAGTTAATTTCCTTTCTCATATCCACTTTAAGGAGCCCTGGTGGTGCAGTGGTTAAGCGCTTGGCTGCTAACCAAAAGGTCTGTGGTTCGAACCCACCAGCCACTCCACAGGAGAAAGATGTGGCAGTCTGCTTCCATAAAGATTATAGCCTTGGAAACCCTATGGGGCAGTTCTACTCTGTCCTATAGGGTCACTATGAGTCATAATCGACTCTACAGGAGTGGGTTTGGGTTTTGGTTTATCCACTTTAGCTGCTGCTTGAATTCAAAGAAATAAACTCAAGTTTAAAGTAATCTGCTAATATTAGTCTTTCGTTTGTTCTTTCTTTGTTTTAGTGCCTACTAAGTGCAAGGCAGTGCAGTGGTTAAGAGCTTGCCTGATAACCAAAAGTTTGGCAGTTTGAATCCACCAGCGCTCCTTGGAAACCCTAAGAAGCAATTCTACTCTGTCCTAGAGGGTCGCTATGAGTTGGAATCCACTCGTTGGCAACAGGTAAGTGCAAGGCATGGTTCTCAGCGCTGGGAACACCATGGGGACCAAAACAAAGAAAGACAACTTAATCAAAGGATCACAGCAGTGAATATAGAATTATAAACTAAGATAAGCGCTTTTGGGAAAGATACCATTTTGTATAAAATGGAAACCTACCTGGACTGTCGATTCCAACTCATAGTGACCCTATAGGACAGAATAGAACTACCCCATAAGGTTTCCAAGACTGTAAATCTTTACAGAAGCAGACTGCCACATCTTTCTCCCATGGAGCGGCTGGTGGGTTCGAACCACTGACCTTTTGGTTAGCAGCCAAGCGATTTAACCACTGCACCACCAGGGCTCCTTAGAGATATACTTAGGAGGTTAAATTAGCAGGATTGGTGATCTTAAAAATCATTACTTGTAAACTTAACAATATTATAGTAATAGTAGTTTGATTTTTACAACTATTAAAATAGATACCAGGGCTTATCACCCGAGAATAATATTTATGCTTATCATCATTTACAGGAATTATGATTTTCAAAAGCAGTGAAATACCAATAACAAAAGAGAGACAACAGTTAAGGAAAAGTATTATTTGGTAATTTCACTTTTACCCTCCATTTCTCTTCTTCTAAATTTGCCTGTCTTCTTCTTCCATAAATCTGTTGATAAACATCTTAACAGGAAATCTGGTCATATAACTCTAGATCCAAACTCCAGGCAAAGACTTCCTCCAATTCTCCTACCTGGTTTTTTAACACGTGTTCCCTGGCAGCATCTCCTGGGCTTTGCTCCTTAACACTTTCCAATCATTTGGAAGACACAAGCAGATCTATCAGAAAGGTCTCTTGTGATCTCTGCAGCTCACAAATGTCTAGTGTTGGCCCTAGTTTTAGCTGCACTGTACCTAGACCTGGAGCTATGGTGGCTTAGTGGTTAAAAGCTTGGCTGCTAACCAAGAAGTTGGCAGTTTGAATCCACCAGCCGCTCCTTGGAAACTCTACGGGGCAGTTCTACTCTGTCCTGTAGGGTTGCTATGAGTTGGAATCGACTTGATGGCAATGGGTTTGGTTTTTTTTGGTTTGTACCTAAAACATACCAGAGTCATAAATAAAGCTTCTCCAGTTTTTAAGTTCCTCCTGAAAAGATTCCGCAATCTTTTTTGATGATTTAAAGTGTGAAATGATGTTATAGTCTATGCCCCTTCCTGATCTCTGTGAGGATTAAGACTAGCTCACCATTATACTACAAATAGAAGACATTCATTTACTTGAAAACTTGATCTTCCCAGTGTTATTTCCTCCGTTTCCTGAGTCAACCTTTAGCTTCATTCCTATTGGTCTATTCAATGTCTTCCAAATACATCTTTGTCTTTCCCAACTTCATCCCATTGGTTTCTATTGCATAACTATTCTGCTATTGCCTCCCCATATATCAAAATCTTTCTCCAATTCAATGGCAATTGAACAAATATTTTCTGAACACAGTGCTAGGCTTAGGATATAATGATGAGCAAGACATTGCTAATATGCCCTTTCCCTCTGGAACCTCCCCACTATGCGTACACTTACTTGAAAGGGAGACATCTTGTTGTTGCTGTGTGCTGTCAATCCTATTTTGACTCATAGTGACCCCATGTGACAGAGTAGAACTGCCCTATAGGGTTTTCTAGGCTGTAATCTTTACAGGAGCAGATCACCAGTTCTTTCTAGAAGAGGGGAATTGAGCTCTGGGTGTTTACTAATTGCTTGGAGTTGTGTTGAGAATTGGAGCCCTGGTGGTGCAGTGGTTAAGAACTCGGCTGCTAACCAAAAGGTCAGCAGTTCAAATCCACCAGCTGTTCCTTGGAAACCCTATGGGACAGGTCTACTCTGTCCTATAGGGCCAACTCTGAGTCGGAATCGACTTGATTTTAACGAGTTTTTTTTGTGTGTGTGTGTTGAGAAAATATTCTCATTGCCCTAATCATTTCTTACTTCCCTTTTAAAAAAACATTTTCAGCATTCTTGTGGATCTCCTCGACATCCTCTCTACATTACCTTGGTTTTGGAACCTAGTACAAGACACATTTATCTAATAATGTCTTAAATGTTACAGAAAATAACAAAAAGATACATTAATCAAAGACATTATTAATATTATCTTTGCAATCACAGAGGAGGCCTGAGGACAGAACATTTCTGTTATTTTTCTTCTTTTTATTTTGTGTACTTGCCAATTATTCTACAGTGAACATGTATTTTTCTAATTAAATAAAAATACAAGAAAAAAGGCAAAATGTTTTCAATTTTCAGGTCTTAAAATTCAAATTCCACAATGACAATTAACACTAAGTTTTGCATAAACCCAGAAAACAAACCTGGTTCACAATTTAAGCAATTGGTTGTAATCAGGACTAGCTACAAAATTTGTGAGGCCCAGTGAGAAATGAAAACGTGAAGTTCCTTGTTAAAAATTTTTAAAGAATTTCAAGACAGCAACAACAGAGTGTTAAATCAAGCCCCGGGGATCTTCTAAGTGTGGGTCCTGTGTGACGATATAGGTCACCATGTACACCATGAAGCCAACCCTGGTTGTAATTGTTTTCACACATTGATACCATGGCCTTTTCATTATATGAGGCAAAATCCAAGAACTGGGAACTAGGTTTTGCAAATTTCAGTGAGGAGGAGCAAGTCTTACACCTTTACATGTGGTAGTAACCACCTTTGCCACTTTTTGGTATTTTCTTCTTCTTTGTACAGCTTTTTTTTCAAGCTAGCCATCCTAGCAATTTTGTTTTTAATGTTTCATTGTGTTCTATAAACATTTTTTTTATTGTACTTCAGGTGAAGGCTTACAGAACAAATAGTTTCTCATGAAACAGAAGTACACATGTTGTTTTATAACAT